>NW_008751689.1:952788-960636 GCF_000715545.1 Opisthorchis viverrini | reverse complement strand
CCATTTCAGACTGCCGTGAAACTAATTTCAGTATTTTCCCTATTCCACTTCCGGCGGCCTATCACATCCCAATGAAGAATGTAGGGAACCGTTATTTTTTAAGGCAACTCTGTTTAATGAGAGCAAAATGGGTGAAGCAAAACTTTCGAAAATAGGGCCTAAAAATACATCTCATCTCATCACATCAGTCAGTTCACTTCTTCGTTTAGAACCGCCACATTGAATTACCATAATCTGTTTTCACGACTGACCAGATGCTTGTTTTAATTAGTTCTGTCGGCTTATGGCATAGCAACAAATGGCAGTCACGCTGGTCGTCCTCCAACTCCAGACAAACGAGTAAGTTGTCCGAGGGTGGGATTAGAGACACCAGGAGGCGAATGTGCGTAGCCCGATGCCTGTTGTTCATTCCGGGCATTGAATGATGACGCTTTTCCCTAAGTGCTACTAAACGAGATAGAAACGAATTTTGTAGTTTCCCCTTCAATGGCGAAGTGCCTCGAGAGGGGTTGATTACGAGCGCTTGAACAGTTTTGGGTTTGCTTTTGTGTGTGTGTGTGTGTTCAAGAGCAGTGAGATGGCGAATGAAAATAGCACACCAAGCACAAGAGAATGGGAGGGGCATACTGTGAAACGACGATCCCATAACTATCAATTATCCCGTGAGAATTTCTCCGTCAATGAGACAGAAGCAAAATTCATACATTAATCCTTACGACAGACAGGGTATCAAGGATGCTGCTTTGCGTAAGGGGATAAAAGTCAGCAGGACACATCAAAAGCCAGGTTGATGATCATCGATGTACATTAAAAACATACTATCCTACCTCCTAGGATTGTTGAATCGTGAAAAGGTGTACTGGTATTGGAACTATTGGCGTCCGAACACAGATTGGGCACGGTTTCTTTAAAGGATTTGACAAGTTTGAATTTTTATCCCGACGATTCTGGTTCTATCCACGTTGTAAGTGGCTGTTGTGGTGTTTTTTGACGGATTGCGCGACAGTTACTGTAGAAACCTGGTTAAAAAAAACACGGTCTTTAGTTTGCTATGACAAGCAAAAACAAGTCAGCCCGAAACGTCTGGTCGGTTTTTAAGTAGTAATTTTTATCCCAACAGGCTACACAGGAAGTAAAATGTGAGAGATTTTAAGGATAGCAAGCGCCTACCTGTTTACAGGATGTTGCTTTAGTGATGCACTCTTTTTCCGGAACTGTCCTCCGCACACCGCACCCTCTCTACCAGAAACAATTGCTTTCACCGCTTATTACGTTCTTGCAGGAAATCTCGAAAGAATTTCCAGGAAGATCCAAACTTGTGACATTCCGGCTAGTAGTTGTTGCCGGACGGTTTGTTCTTTGAAAACTAGCCCAGAGGTCAGGGGTTTGAACCTTCCTGAGGATCCGTAAGATGCGCACTCCTGCTTATTCTCGATGAGTATGAATCAGCTATACAATGCTTTTTTGCTTTTCAATTGATTGATTGACTTCACTTTCAGGAAGAAACCTCGGCTGAATTTTCCGAAATTTCCTAATACTACTAATTAATTTAGCCTTATTGTTGGAAGAGCCTTTAGTGAAAGAATTATTCTAATAATATTTGAAGATTTTACACAGTCTCTTTTACACCAGAAAATCACAGTCTGAACCCAAACAAAACATGTCCATGATAGGTGTAGGCATATTCCCCCTAGAAGGATGGACAATAGAGTATTCTGTGTGGGATTAGCGCATTCGGATTTATCATTTTTGCTGTAATTGAAAGGGAATAATTTGTCATGTTTTCCCGGATAACGTCGACTACTTAATACAATTTCCTTGGAATTCCACTGAAGAAGACTGAAAAGTATTTTGATTGACTTGTCTTCAGTAGCATTCAGAGAAAATCCATTCTAGAGACTCGTTGTTAAATTGCAACACTAAAAAATAAAAACCACCACAGTTAAGCTGCACAAGCTGGTGAGCTAACCAATCATTCGTTGCTGTGGAAAAGTGGTCTTAAGAGATGTCATTCACCTGGCAACTAGGAAAAAAGGGAACGATCTGTTCACTTTAATTTCTTAAAACTTTTCGTTTTCAGAGGTGACCTCTTCCGGGTAAGAACTTGCTAAATACTCAAAAGAATTCAATAGTGATAGAAAGTAGGTATGCAAACGACTACTGAGAAATGTATTTTGGCGAAAAGTCCATCGGTAGAGGATAACCTTCAGAATCTAAATTGAAGGTGCGTAAGGATGCAAATGAAAAAAAACAATTATATATCTGAATTAATTTGAACAATAGACTCAGATATACAATGCGCGCCTGTATAATTGTGATTTGAATAAAGTGGTCAGAGAAGAGTGACTGAAAACAAAATGGCAGCGCAAAGCGCCATTCGAATGCCGATTATCTGAACGGAGGTATGATATACCTCCGTGGTGCTTCGAAAGTGAAAACATAACAGAAATGACACAGATTGCTTTGGAGGCATATTTGGTCGCGCTACGGGAATGGTCGTTTTACGGAGGGGAATTGGCTAAGGTAAAAGTAGCACAAACCCGTCATCACACTGGTATTCACAAACATACCGATGCATCATTATGGAAGCGATTTGGGCTATGCATAATCAATACAGGTGAACAACCAATTTGATGCCAATCCCTTGATTTGGCACAGGTCATTGGGTTGCGTAAACAAACGTGTTGCAGAATGGGCTACAAAGGTAAGCTCGCAAAGTAAAAAAAATCTCCCTCTGCACTCTCCCTGGTGCATTTTGCAGTCTAACGTTCGTTTTTTCTTACTCAGTGCATGGTTATTATCCCAGCACAGAATTATGCAGGCTGTTTTGTGAAACCTCTTTGAGGTGCTTTCAGTCAGATGAAAAAAGTTTGCCACCGATCGAGGATTCATCTTTTTTCGGAAGTTGTGGTAAACAAATAAAAATACTCATTATCTCCCGAACCTTTTCTAAACCATTCGGAGGTTCTTTGTGCACCAATTAGAAAATATTTAGATGTTGGCCTTCGTTGATACTTTTCGTTGTGATGTGCTTACTTATAGCAGACAATCCGCCAATCCTCTATGCAAACAACAGGGTTTATGGTTTTAAGTAATGACTTCACACTATTACAGGTGCTGCTCTCCTACCAGACTAGGGACTGCATGATCCCCACGGCGTTGGTTGGAGACACTGCAAGATATGGTTGCTCACCTATGTCAGTAGCGTTCTTGTTGTCAGTTTCTATCCAGATTGCCTGAATAAGTGTGTGGAGGTGCACGGACCTCGGAACGATTGTAGTAAGCTAGCACTAAGTCTCTTCCGCATCCACCTTTATTATTTTATTCACAATAAGGCTTTCAAATAAACCATGACTGTACGGCAGCGAAGCAGCACTGCTGAACACCGAGGTCATGCTTTCGATGATGATGGTGAATGATTGCACAGAATTGGAGGACTTTGCACCGTTCGTTGTTAGCTATGGTCACACATAAGGATCCCAGTCAGGTGTTCACCACATTCTCAAAACTCTAGCTGGAGTGTGGTCACTTCTTTCTCCACTTGCAACATTCCGCAGAGTTCGAACGACAAATTTCACGACAACTGAACCGATAAGTCACCGTTTATTCTCACCAAAGGCTATCGCTTTTCTGAATTTCCCGATCAATGTAGGCGTTTTTCATTCTGAATTTGTCCATAAACTATTGTGGCCAGTCAATCCACCTTCTTATAATTCCTCTTTTATACATGCTTCACACGTTTCAAATGGGTTTATACGCCTGTCGGTGCCCTTGACAGTCTGAAAATTAGTTATCCTAAACGGAACTAACGCTCTTGTTAATCAAAATCGATTGGGTCTGTCTGATGCTCTAAATATACTGAAATGTTTCTTGTAGATGATCATGGTACGTTTCCTTATTACTTTCCTATCATACATGAAACTGGAACTCCCACTTAGCGGTGCATGAAGTCTCCATTAAATTTGATCCAGTAGCTGAAGCATGAAATATGTCAGAAGAAGTGATTTTCACTCACGTGGGCTCTTCCAGACACAATCAACTATATGAAATTGCCAGTGACGCAACCGACTCTCACTAGAGGTTGAGTCAGTCCTATTGGTTATTTCGTGGGGTTCGGTATACGTCACTTTTCCGGTATCACTTAGCATCTGTTTGACTGTACTTTTCTTATCCTTGGACACCATTTTACACCACAGTGTTCCACTAGCACCCCCAACCGACGTAATGCTCACATATCACTCCACAGTATACAGTACTGTGAAGGGTCCGTGTATGTATACCTATGCTTAGCTAAATTAGGCGAGTACGATGAGAATCAAAACACTTCCAAAGTTGAAACTAGGTTACAGCACACAAAAGGAGGGGTCGGTTGGAAGACTTGGCTGTTAACGTAAAGCGCGGTAACCAATTCGTTGGAATCAAAGCAAACGTATGAGGTGCGGTTGCCACATTTTCAGTGAGCAGTATGAAAAAAGACCTTTTACATTACATCCTACATCCATCGAGGGTGTAACTGGTCGGGTTGTGGACCCGAACATTACTGAAGAATCGTGATATCCGCGCTGGTGAACTACACCAATGATCAAACATCTGTACAGGGCTTCTCATCTTCTCAGGATAGAGTAACTTCACTTTCAAGATCAATGACTGACCACTGCATGAGTGACCTCTCGTGCAAATCGAGGGCCTGTGATGTTATGTGGAATGAAGATACAAAGGGTACTGAATTTAATTTTGGTACCTCACTAAACCGCTATCTTGTGGTGGTTACTAATAAGGAAGATCTGTGTCCATACCCGAATGAACCTACTGTTTGCTAGGAAGAGGGTGTGAAATTACCAGGCAACTGAAAGTACAGGGATAGGTATTCCAAATTTGGCGAGTGAACTGTGAATACAAGTGGTGTACTTAGGATGGCAACAACCTCATTTCGTCCGGTCTTTTTCCTATCTAATCAATCCGCTCCGCGGCCGTTATCTTTGACATACATATTGATTATGTGAACGGACTCGCAGGGAAAGCACGCCATTCCTTTTCTACAAATGTTATTTTTCAAAAGGGTGGGTTTTTACGATTTTGCTTATAACAAAAAACATACAGAACATGCGCATTAGAAAAACTTTGAAAGAAATAGGACATCACACAAAAATCAATAATTGTTTAGGGACAGATATAAAGTCAAAAGTTTATTTCCGATCGATCGAGGTTCACAGATTTGTGACAATTCCTAAAATTATACCAAAATGAAGTGGCAACAAGATAGCAGCACCTAGAGCTGGACAGCGTTAGAGCGTCACCTAATTTCCTTTACTTCTCCCCATTTTTTATGCAGAATCAAACGCAGTTCGCCACTTTCGTAGCAAACTAGTTTTTCTGTTGCGCTAGCTAGAAATCGGCAGTTATTGAACTGAAAGGGGCGTAAAAGGCCGGAGTTAGCATGAGAGATTACACAGTTTTATAGTAAACATTGCCTCAAACAAGTCGACCAGGATGAAAAAATGATATGTATCGAAAACAGAGAGAATCGTCTAGCACGAAGCAGTCTTGACCAATCAAAGTCCAGGACTTAGCATACAAGATCTCTTAATTGACATTTTCCGATATCATAGAAGCGCTTGTTTTCGTTCTACAAATGAGAAAGGAACTACTGAGTGGAGGATCACATGTATTCTAGACGGCGGAGTGACACAGTTGACCTTTGAGACAATGAACTCAACGAATCTGAACCGTCAAGACAACCGTAAGTAGGGGGTTTGCGGAGGTGCATTGTTCAGTTTCACATCACTCTCGTTTTAAACAGTTGCCCTGTGCGCTGGTGGAATAGTGGTAACACGTTCGCCTCGCATGTCAGGTGTCCGGAGTTCAAACCCCGGCACGGCCATTGGATATGCACCGCTGATGAGCTCTAACAAGAGCGAAACTCGAGTCCAGTGCTTCCCCCCCCCTTTGATGTGGATTCACACGAATAACTGCTAAAGGATAGGAGGACGACTGTTCAAAACAAGAGTGATGTGGAACCGAACAACTGTAAGTATTAACTGCATAATTTTGTCAGAACCGGAAATTTGTGGTACTAAGCTATTTGATAGAAGCCTATTGATGGCTTGAGAATCATAAAGGTAAATTAACAGCGATCGTGCCACGCCGCACAAAGAAGCCTTCGTGGCTTCTTATCTCTAAAAATCTCGGCTACTCCAGCAAGACGCCCCTAGTGAAGTATGCTACGGTCTTCTCGGTAATCGTTACGAGGACATTCTTTCAGACCAGTGTCCACAGCTCTCACAGTTTTTCGCATTAAAATACCGCATTTCGCTCGCCATCCGGTCAGGTCTTTTGCTCCTCGGGATCAGAGTGTCATATATTCCGCAGTGTCGACCCAGATTCCGGTTAGCAAACAAAATCAGCGTTATGTGAGTGCCCTAATCCTGTGCTTATCATCGCAGCGAAACATCTTGGCAGCGAACGAATTAGCAAGAACGTATATATACATGCCAGAGGCCATCAGTCGTCCATTCACTCATACACATCCATTACCCGGCAAAATTGATTGAATATGGCCTACTCTTCAGAAAAATGTGATGACTGAGTGCACAAATTCAAGCTGGCATACATACAGCTGTCCTCCAAAACCCCATAAGCCCAGTTAATTTACAAGGGAATAGAGAAGTGAGAGCTCCGGATCATCTCAAGTTCCAAAAGAGTTGAATGGAAAAGTTAAAACTACTGCTGTTGCCTTCGTGCTGGAGAAAAGTTGGAATACGTCCGGTAGATCGCATTAGTCAGATCAGTCATCGTTTTATTCGCCAGGCTGACTGCAGCAAACTTTTATTGCTACAGAACTGGTGTCTGTAAACTTGTGACAAGCCTACTATTCCGGTTAAAAAGGCTGTTGCCAGTCGATGGCGGCACGACAAAAGTTGGCATCTGGAAGAACTGGCCGATCAGTTAAATACGTCCACTTAAGGCTTCGTTGCTCACTTGACCTCAACGCTTTTCTTATTGACACTTAGTCGTGCTCAGTGTTGTGAGCGACCAAACATGCACCACACTTGAGCTGAACTGAATGATCGTCCACAAACCATGTGCCACTCATTGATTTCCAGTTATTTACCACCAACTAGATTCACATTTGTGGGTTGCGCGAATACAAAGAATTCGTTGTTTCAAACATACGGCCTTGAACTGGGAATGGTTTCACTGACATTAAATTTCCGATGAGCTGAATGTCCTATATTCCAAATCCAAAGAAAGCGATTTGTTGAAAAGATCATGCGGTTTTCATAGCTTTTTGCCTAGTTAATTAGTGGAAAAGAGAAAAAATAACTTTAAGCGTAGGATAAATCCGTTGTGCTTGAATCCGCGAATCCTGTTCCTCTGAGGCTAATAGTAAGTGAATTACACCGCTATATCACTTATCATTCTAAGAGGGACAATATAGTTTGCTAGGTGTGTCTTTTATACAACGAACGAAGATCTGTTTTCCTTGTTAAGTTTCTCCGTCTCATTTTGCCTCCAGGACGTCAGTACGGGCAAGCAAGGGAGTATAGTGAGCAAAGGGTGTTGTGTTCCTTTGACATCCCCGTAGTTTTTCAGTCTTAGCGGCCTTGGAGGTCGGAAACAGGGACGCGCTAAGTGCGTGCGTAGCAGCTGTTCAGCGGCTAATGTGACATACCTGAGAGGAGGGTAGAATATAATGTGAACAATTTTCCCTATAGATGGCACTGCAAACTTCAAAAGATGAATACTATTCAGTGCGGTGGAGCGCTTCCGGAAAATGTCACCTGCAGTCGGGTTGGTGAACACTGCACTACGGCTGAGACATCTCGGCAAACGGTGTGAGGAAGTCGG
>NW_008751689.1:947419-952563 GCF_000715545.1 Opisthorchis viverrini | reverse complement strand
CGGAGTTCAAACCCCGGCACGGCCATTGGATATGCACCGCTGATGAGCTCTAACAAGAGCGAAACTCGAGTCCAGTGCTTCCCCCCCCCCTTTGATGTGGATTCACACGAATAACTGCTAAAGGATAGGAGGACGACTGTTCAAAACAAGAGTGATGTGGAACCGAACAACTGTAAGTATTAACTGCATAATTTTGTCAGAACCGGAAATTTGTGGTACTAAGCTATTTGATAGAAGCCTATTGATGGCTTGAGAATCATAAAGGTAAATTAACAGCGATCGTGCCACGCCGCACAAAGAAGCCTTCGTGGCTTCTTATCTCTAAAAATCTCGGCTACTCCAGCAAGACGCCCCTAGTGAAGTATGCTACGGTCTTCTCGGTAATCGTTACGAGGACATTCTTTCAGACCAGTGTCCACAGCTCTCACAGTTTTTCGCATTAAAATACCGCATTTCGCTCGCCATCCGGTCAGGTCTTTTGCTCCTCGGGATCAGAGTGTCATATATTCCGCAGTGTCGACCCAGATTCCGGTTAGCAAACAAAATCAGCGTTATGTGAGTGCCCTAATCCTGTGCTTATCATCGCAGCGAAACATCTTGGCAGCGAACGAATTAGCAAGAACGTATATATACATGCCAGAGGCCATCAGTCGTCCATTCACTCATACACATCCATTACCCGGCAAAATTGATTGAATATGGCCTACTCTTCAGAAAAATGTGATGACTGAGTGCACAAATTCAAGCTGGCATACATACAGCTGTCCTCCAAAACCCCATAAGCCCAGTTAATTTACAAGGGAATAGAGAAGTGAGAGCTCCGGATCATCTCAAGTTCCAAAAGAGTTGAATGGAAAAGTTAAAACTACTGCTGTTGCCTTCGTGCTGGAGAAAAGTTGGAATACGTCCGGTAGATCGCATTAGTCAGATCAGTCATCGTTTTATTCGCCAGGCTGACTGCAGCAAACTTTTATTGCTACAGAACTGGTGTCTGTAAACTTGTGACAAGCCTACTATTCCGGTTAAAAAGGCTGTTGCCAGTCGATGGCGGCACGACAAAAGTTGGCATCTGGAAGAACTGGCCGATCAGTTAAATACGTCCACTTAAGGCTTCGTTGCTCACTTGACCTCAACGCTTTTCTTATTGACACTTAGTCGTGCTCAGTGTTGTGAGCGACCAAACATGCACCACACTTGAGCTGAACTGAATGATCGTCCACAAACCATGTGCCACTCATTGATTTCCAGTTATTTACCACCAACTAGATTCACATTTGTGGGTTGCGCGAATACAAAGAATTCGTTGTTTCAAACATACGGCCTTGAACTGGGAATGGTTTCACTGACATTAAATTTCCGATGAGCTGAATGTCCTATATTCCAAATCCAAAGAAAGCGATTTGTTGAAAAGATCATGCGGTTTTCATAGCTTTTTGCCTAGTTAATTAGTGGAAAAGAGAAAAAATAACTTTAAGCGTAGGATAAATCCGTTGTGCTTGAATCCGCGAATCCTGTTCCTCTGAGGCTAATAGTAAGTGAATTACACCGCTATATCACTTATCATTCTAAGAGGGACAATATAGTTTGCTAGGTGTGTCTTTTATACAACGAACGAAGATCTGTTTTCCTTGTTAAGTTTCTCCGTCTCATTTTGCCTCCAGGACGTCAGTACGGGCAAGCAAGGGAGTATAGTGAGCAAAGGGTGTTGTGTTCCTTTGACATCCCCGTAGTTTTTCAGTTTTAGCGGCCTTGGAGGTCGGAAACAGGGACGCGCTAAGTGCGTGCGTAGCAGCTGTTCAGCGGCTAATGTGACATACCTGAGAGGAGGGTAGAATATAATGTGAACAATTTTCCCTATAGATGGCACTGCAAACTTCAAAAGATGAATACTATTCAGTGCGGTGGAGCGCTTCCGGAAAATGTCACCTGCAGTCGGGTTGGTGAACACTGCACTACGGCTGAGACATCTCGGCAAACGGTGTGAGGAAGTCGGTTCACATCAACAGTATCACTGAATGGGCAAATAACCAACTATAAAGATACCTAGCTGAACGAGTGTTAATGTATTCTCTTATCTTGATGGTGTGTAAGGTGATTCACGAAACCAAACAACTTGACTACTCAGTACATTTAGAAGTTCTGACATGGGTTGTTGCATAAAGCGACGAAAAATAACTCAAAGTGGAGTAAATTTGTTAAGCGTAAGCTTTTTCACTTAAATATAGACAAAAGAACAGCAATCCTTAGGATATATTCAGAAGATAGAATAGGTATTTCATCTTTATTGGATTTCTCCGCACATGAAAGAAGGCATATTCTTTGTCCAGCACATAAAATTGGGGAATCTTGTACTGACTTTATTTTTCCTCTAATATATCCTGCATACCTTGTGCCGGCTTCCCGTACTATTCACCATAGCTTTGGTTGACGATAGGAAGAACACGTTTGGGTTACTCGATGAGTTAGATGTCTCCCAATAACCTTCCTTGGTATCTACGGCACTCTTCAAATACTAGCTAAGATCATCATTCTTCCTCAAATTTCTGATCGTATGGAAGATATCATGTTCACAAAGGACAGTCGACTTATGGTAGAAACTCTCGAAACCTAAAGATCTCATTCATCATCATCAACATCATCATCATCGACAGAGACAGCAGTATCACTGTTCATACTAAGGTTTTCAGTGCCGTAAAACCACAGGGATCATCTAAGTATAGCTAAAGCCTGAAAACGAAAAGGAGAGAGTGCGTGGGGGAGGGGATCTGGTGCTAGACTATCGCAAGAATTCTGAGGCAAGTACATCTCCAAGCGATCAACAGACAATCACAAATGCCATTTGCGCGAATACAAAGAATTCGTTGTTTCAAACATACGGCCTTGAACTGGGAATGGTTTCACTGACATTAAATTTCCGATGAGCTGAATGTCCTATATTCCAAATCCAAAGAAAGCGATTTGTTGAAAAGATCATGCGGTTTTCATAGCTTTTTGCCTAGTTAATTAGTGGAAAAGAGAAAAAATAACTTTAAGCGTAGGATAAATCCGTTGTGCTTGAATCCGCGAATCCTGTTCCTCTGAGGCTAATAGTAAGTGAATTACACCGCTATATCACTTATCATTCTAAGAGGGACAATATAGTTTGATAGGTGTGTCTTTTATACAACGAACGAAGATCTGTTTTCCTTGTTAAGTTTCTCCGTCTCATTTTGCCTCCAGGACGTCAGTACGGGCAAGCAAGGGAGTATAGTGAGCAAAGGGTGTTGTGTTCCTTTGACATCCCCGTAGTTTTTCAGTTTTAGCGGCCTTGGAGGTCGGAAACAGGGACGCGCTAAGTGCGTGCGTAGCAGCTGTTCAGCGGCTAATGTGACATACCTGAGAGGAGGGTAGAATATAATGTGAACAATTTTCCCTATAGATGGCACTGCAAACTTCAAAAGATGAATACTATTCAGTGCGGTGGAGCGCTTCCGGAAAATGTCACCTGCAGTCGGGTTGGTGAACACTGCACTACGGCTGAGACATCTCGGCAAACGGTGTGAGGAAGTCGGTTCACATCAACAGTATCACTGAATGGGCAAATAACCAACTATAAAGATACCTAGCTGAACGAGTGTTAATGTATTCTCTTATCTTGATGGTGTGTAAGGTGATTCACGAAACCAAACAACTTGACTACTCAGTACATTTAGAAGTTCTGACATGGGTTGTTGCATAAAGCGACGAAAAATAACTCAAAGTGGAGTAAATTTGTTAAGCGTAAGCTTTTTCACTTAAATATAGACAAAAGAACAGCAATCCTTAGGATATATTCAGAAGATAGAATAGGTATTTCATCTTTATTGGATTTCTCCGCACATGAAAGAAGGCATATTCTTTGTCCAGCACATAAAATTGGGGAATCTTGTACTGACTTTATTTTTCCTCTAATATATCCTGCATACCTTGTGCCGGCTTCCCGTACTATTCACCATAGCTTTGGTTGACGATAGGAAGAACACGTTTGGGTTACTCGATGAGTTAGATGTCTCCCAATAACCTTCCTTGGTATCTACGGCACTCTTCAAATACTAGCTAAGATCATCATTCTTCCTCAAATTTCTGATCGTATGGAAGATATCATGTTCACAAAGGACAGTCGACTTATGGTAGAAACTCTCGAAACCTAAAGATCTCATTCATCATCATCAACATCATCATCATCGACAGAGACAGCAGTATCACTGTTCATACTAAGGTTTTCAGTGCGTAAAACCACAGGGATCATCTAAGTATAGCTAAAGCCTGAAAACGAAAAGGAGAGAGTGCGTGGGGGAGGGGATCTGGTGCTAGACTATCGCAAGAATTCTGAGGCAAGTACATCTCCAAGCGATCAACAGACAATCACAAATGCCATTGACATTGGTCGGCCTCCATTTCTTGCAATGTCTCCAGCCAAGCGCAGGCGGGTTCACAGAGGATGCACTACATCAACAACACCTAAACTCTTCGTGATCTCTTCCACAGCCTTCTTCCAAGTCATATGTTGTCCACCTCGCAGTTTTCGCCATTCGGGAAAAGGTATGAAGAACAAAACTCGCCTCGATAGACGATGTTTCGGCACATGACCAAGTCGCCGCAGTTGATGTTATTGGATTTTTTCCGCTATTGAAGTGCCTGTACAAACAAACTAATATCCGTTTTCTAATCACCTCGTTACTGAACCACTGCCGCCATCCAAAACAAGCAACGCTTCTGAGGCGTAGGTGGTCAAAACCTGAAGACCCCTAACATAATCTGTCCACAGAGGCCATGTTTCGCAACCAGGCAACAACAGAGCCCTCTCTGTAGTCCGGTACACGCGACCCTCACGACGAAGTGTTGTACCTTTTTGACGCCATAAGTGACGCCAGTTAGCGAACGTGATTAGAACCTTAGAGATTTCTGCACCGACTTCATCAGACGCACTTCCACCAAGGTTAATACAGCTACCGTGGTATGTAAAATTTTCCACAACCTCCAGCGATTTTCCTTGAGTTGTAGAGTTTATGTTCGGAGATTGTACGTTACAAGCACGTTTGAACACCGGCGTTTTGGGGACTTCCCAACGTTCGCTTCATTATTTGCTCATTGATAAAGTTGACCAAGAGCGGAAAGAGTGGAAA
>NW_008751689.1:946742-947372 GCF_000715545.1 Opisthorchis viverrini | reverse complement strand
AATGTATGTCACGCCCAGAAGTGTGTGAGTATAGGGAGTGGATGATGTTCACAAACTTCTGTGACATATCCTGTTAGTGTAGTTAACCGCACTGACCGATCGACCGAACCGCAGGCGCCCTCGAGGTTGTACCAAGTTTGTGGGTCGTCTGTACATATGGCTTAGCTCTAACATCTGATGGGGTGTGAAGTTGTAGGCGAAATCCCGTTTGATGGTCACCGGTTAAGGAGTCGTATGACTTGGCAAAATGACGAGTAACCAGTGACACCAGAAACCCTGTTACGATAGGAGCCAAACTGACACCCCTGTGACTAACCCCTGCACAACGAGTACCCCTTTTGAAAATGGGCACTGTTGTCAACTCGCTTTAATAGGCTGGGGGTTGGCTGTTTCCACCGAACAGATGCAACTACGGTAGAGTCATTGGTTCAGGAATTAACCGCCATCCTTGAACAGAGCGGTTGGAAGTTGATTAGGACCAGGAAAACGATGATGCTTCAGCAGTAATATGCACGTATACATATATATGTATATACACATGTATATATAGTTATGTACGTACATGTTTGTATATATATATATATATATACATATAATATAGGCAATCATTCTGCAAGCTATGTTTGTCAA
>NW_008751689.1:902241-945401 GCF_000715545.1 Opisthorchis viverrini | reverse complement strand
GGGACTTCCCAACGTTCGCTTCATTATTTGCTCATTGATAAAGTTGACCAAGAGCGGAAAGAGTGGAAATCCCGTCGGACGTAACGTTTTGTAGGGAAACGTTTGGAAAGCACATCACGCAATGTCACGCCCAGAAGTGTGTGAGTATAGGGAGTGGATGATGTTCACAAACTTCTGTGACATATCCTGTTAGTGTAGTTAACCGCACTGACCGATCGACCGAACCGCAGGCGCCCTCGAGGTTGTACCAAGTTTGTGGGTCGTCTGTACATATGGCTTAGCTCTAACATCTGATGGGGTGTGAAGTTGTAGGCGAAATCCCGTTTGATGGTCACCGGTTAAGGAGTCGTATGACTTGGCAAAATGACGAGTAACCAGTGACACCAGAAACCCTGTTACGATAGGAGCCAAACTGACACCCCTGTGACTAACCCCTGCACAACGAGTACCCCTTTTGAAAATGGGCACTGTTGTCAACTCGCTTTAATAGGCTGGGGGTTGGCTGTTTCTACCGGACAGATGCAACTACGGTAGAGTCATTGGCTCAGGAATTAACCGCCATCCTTGAACAGAGCGGTTGGAAGTTGATTAGGACCAGGAAAACGATGATGCTTCAGCAGTAATATGCACGTATACATATATATGTATATACACATGTATATATAGTTATGTACGTACATGTTTGTATATATATATATATATATACATATAATATAGGCAATCATTCTGCAAGCTATGTTTGTCAACTCAGATAACGTCTTTGGTTACACATTCTTTACTAGCCTACATTGGTAAAGCAGCCCAAGGCGACTAACCACACGTTGGTAACCCGGGGTAATCCACGTTGATTCGTAATATCCTACACTATCAGCTTGGCCTCACCAACATTCGGGGATTTTTTTGAGACAATCGCAGAGTGATTGGTCGAATAAATACCACTGAGAGAAAGCAAACAAACATCGCTATCGTTCGTTGTAATTTGGAGCAGAGTAAGCATTTATAGAGAAATAAGAACGTTCTTATTTCCGAAAGTAAATGTAAATCTACTGAAACTGGTTAAGCTGGCTGCCAGCTATGTAACGAGCCATCCTCCAAAAATCACTTCGTCCAAAACTTCCATGTCACTTTTGAAACTTCACTTTTGAAGCAGCACTTTTTGAAAATGATCAAACAGATTATCTTTTTATGAGAGTAAACACATTCACTGGTGGAAAATCCAACTATTTTTGTAAGATATTTTAAGAAACGTCTGTAAAATCCATATATACTAATTTAGTCTGACCTATGGAGGTCACTTTTGAGTGGGGTTGATCAAAAATGGCCTTGCCTGAGAGACGGTCTCGCTTGTGGAAAAGATTTTGCTATTTTGGTGGTGTACTCTCCTCGTGGGATAGCTAACGTTAACTAGAGACTGTCACACCGTGACCAGCAAAGATAGTTCGGACGGAGCTTCTGTCCAAGTCTCATTTGCGTCAAAAGGGAATTTCATGCTGATCTGAGCGATGAAGCCCGTGCCCTCCGGTGCCTGTCTAGCTCTTGAGCAAGGTATGATGCTTTAAGGATTTTGGTGTATCCAGTCCACTACGTAAACAACCCCTATGAATCTACCTGATGTGCCTCCGTATGAGGAAAATGTCACGCATGGACACGCATGGAGTCATTTCAGAAAGAAATGACTCGAAAATCTCCCTGACGAAGAGTCATTCGTCCGTCTTGGTAAGAACCAGTCCTTTTTCAAGCTGACACGGACAAAAGTAAGGTGAATATTTAGACAAGGAGCCACGTAGTATTATAAAGTTGGAATAAGTTGAACGCCTTGCCAGGAGCCACCGATTGTAGTGTTCATTAACAGAATCCACACCCGGCATTCCATTCACTCTGTCTGGAGATGAACAAGCTGACTGCATCTCAGTAATGGCGAATGAATACGGTGCACCGGCTGATGCGATTCAAATCAGTTTTCAAAAACAGTGGAACAAAAAAACGGAAACGTCAATTTTCAAGTGTTCTTTTGAACACACTGGCTGTTCTGAACCGTCATAGTTAGTTACTCATTCTGTCATCTATCAAATGCGTCCCTAAGCCTTTTGGTATGTACTACGTAGGACTGTTTCACCCTAATTGTCCATTTCGTTTTCAGTTCAGCGTCAAACGCAACCACCTCTCGTGTGAGCTAACGATAAAATAAACGGTAGTCTATACCACCTCTCGTTACAACAGTCCATATTTTTTTACAACACAAACTTTATGGATCACACTCTACGACCTGGGAAGAGAGCAACCGAAAACCAAGGTAATTCTTAAAACCAAAAACGGGTTATCAGCGACCATCCAATGGTGACATATGATTGGTTAGTTTTGTTTTCTGAAGGTCCAGAGCGGCAAATGAAACAAAACATGTAAATTTTGTCCTATTCCGCCTGATATCTCTGGTTTTTAATCAAACAGAAACAAGCAGGCTTTGGCGCGCATACAAAAACAAACCAACAATCCGGTTGAAGAAACACACGGATACAATTGTCCGATGAATTAAGGCAGATAAACGAACATGTTCTTCCAACCGAGCGGCCTGAATCATGTTATCATGGCATGCTCAATTGTCGGTCCATTTCCGGGGTCGATGTTCAGAAAGCGCACAGTCTGTTTGTGTGTGTGTGTGTGCTGGTGGGTGAGTAGAAAAGTTTGTCTTTGTCGAGGTGGCCGTGGTGGTTGGGGCAACCGTTGATTGTGTCACTGCCCAATCTACAACCGGATGAGACGGAGATTTTGGTTTACGCTTGTTCTTCTGCAGTACAATAACAATGACAGCCGCAAGCTGCCGTGGAACTGGTGGAGCGTTTCCGCTTGAGTCCGGGCGAACAATTAGCAAGGCTAAACGCAATAGTTTACCCAGTTGTGTCAGACTGTCTGCCTTCAGTAGCCTGGTGTTTCGCCTAACTTATTATTGAAGGTATGTCTTAGTCCAAGACACAAGTTGGCCTGCAACGCACGCGTACAAACACACTTTTGTGAGCCGAGTAGAGGTGAATTCCGAAGGAGGGGTGGTCTCCTACATGGAACAAAACTTACATTAGGCGGGACTAATTGAACAGTTATGTACAATTTATTGGGCGCACCCACGATCAAATCAAGCGTGAATCTTCTGTAACAGTGTTCTGTAATTTTACGTACAGATCATAAGCCATCGTCGTCTAAAAGAAAAACAGAAATACTGGGCAGTTATCTGGTCAAAAAACCTCAATTGTGTTTGATAAATGCAACCATGATAGTCTCTTTCTATCTACACAATGGATTTTTCAACCTGGGCGAACGGGAGTTTTCTGGGGATTAGAGAAGAGCACGTATGGGTCGTTTGGGTTTTTTTTACTTGAGTCTGTCATGTAATTAAAAAAACGGACCAACGTAACACGGCTCCAGCGAATCCACCATCCATGTAAGCTTTTAGTTGAAAACTCGACCAAATCGCCGTTCATATCAGGGACTGATTTTCTCAGTTTCCGGGGTCAACGCCCACCTGATAAATCGCAAACAAGGTGAAAACAGCAGTGAGCTGTCCGTGGATTTTGAGCCGTCGACCCATGCCACGTGATCCACAATATAGCAGTACTCTGCAGACTTGGAGCACCTAATATGTTTGAAGCATAACAGAATCTTCCTGTATCTCATAACGGTGAGAATATTATTAGTGGAGTCGGTGTTTGATGATTGATGCAAGATATGCGGCTGAGACACTATCTGAGTATACGTACCTGAAGTCCTTTGTTAAATCGAGAAGCATGTCGTTGTATTCGATAGGGTTCTGTAATAACAACAAATAAACAACGGTTATTGATTGAATAGAGGTGCCAATGATTAATACATAGTAAAGATTCAATACGAACGTACATTTAAGATTGTACCACATGTCTTTGAGCAGATCCGACGTAAACGTCAAGGAAAATACAGGTGAAGTTTATAGTCCAAACAGTGTCTGAAATGTGGAATGAGAGTCATGAAGTGTCGGTAGGTGTGAAGGAATCAACAAACGTTCACGAACGTTACAGTCGGTCTAATTCTTCTTGAGTCCATATTCAAAATTCTTTAGGCTTTAAACGAAAGTGGACTCAGAAAGAAGTTGTTTTTACTTATTTTTATTGAATATTTGTGGCAAAAAGCCAGTCTGTTGGCATTCTAGACTAAAGCATGATCACGATACGCAACCAGGGGTCAAGGCCACGTGTCATACCGCCAAACGGCATTGTTCAGCGTAAACTAACTAGAGAAGCCCACATTGTATGGTGCGAGTTGCCGCACGTGTTTCATTCCTAAACTAAAGATGGCACATTCCATAATCCAGTGACCAATGGACCACCACTATACCCCAAACTGAGCATGATGCGCACTAGATCTACACGGTCTTCACTAACGCGAACTTTCTTAATCGTACTGCGGAATCAGCTGGTTTAAAATGAAGAGACTCTAGTCAATATCACAGTTTCAATGACACCGCAGCATTTCAGCACATCCCACTCACATTGTCACCATTTTGTACAAGGAACAGAACAAACCTATGCGTATGTTAGGCTGGGCAGGTTACTGCGGTCAAGGTCACCGTTTGGTCTGCACCGAAATCCTCTGTCGGTTAACATGCCAACATAGAAATGCCATCTCGTAATCGCTTCACGTGATGTTGTCACTGTGCTGTTTTGCTTCCAGCAACAGAGGAGACTAGCAACAAAGCTGAAGGTTATAAATGACACGAGTCATGTGCAAAGCAATCAATATTACAATAAAATTAGATCACTAGGCCACCTTAAGAAAAACTTGAGGAGCGGGGACTGAATATTATGAACTGGGAATTTCTAGCAAAACAGGTCAAGATCTCGTCTTTGGTGAAGGACGTTAACATGAAACTAAGTTAGTAGTAGTGTTAATACCGATCTTCACGTGACAGTAGACACCAAAACACGGTCATTTTGTTCACTCCAGACTTCATGCTGTTGTCGTTTTACCACCATGGTTCAGAAAAATCAGTCCTATACGGTGTAAATCCTTTGCGTCGACTCGCCTCCCGCACGTTCAACTTTTTGAGGCCAAACTTCAAGAATTTCAACACTCCTCAAAAGTCACAGAGAGAAGTACACTATCAGAACTTTGTAGAGCCCTACGACAGCATTACGGTAGGTGAAGATTGTGCTGAGTTGCGTTTTTCACCTATCGTTAGGCCTCATGTGACATGATAGAAGATCTAATACCGACGCAGAAAACACTGATACCATGCTACTCCAAGTCAACGCGGGCTGTAAAACTTCGGTTAAGGCAACAAGATGGCGCGCAAATGTCGACGCATGATTAAATCCTTCTCATAATGTCACAGAAAACTCTTAGTCTTTTTCCACTTCAAGTTTTACGAATATCATCTCCTTCGGGTGCTGCCAACAACGAAGATTTGGTGGCAATGACAGCGGTGTTGAATGCAACCATATTCGTGGTTCGCACAGTTTTCGCTATTGTCCTGACAGGCTTGGTTTGCCAGTGGGCCACTCAGATTCATTCATTTGTAGACGGTATCGACAGTAACGTGGGCTTGATTGTATACATTACCAAAACACGACCCAACAAGGATTGCCTCACAAGAGACCTTGACTCCCCCATGAGATGCTTTTTGATTGTTATACAAGATGCAGTACCATTCGGCCAAATCCGAAATCACCTGTTTGGTCAGGGCTGTTGATATGAACACTGAGCTCGACAATTTGGTTTTAAACACATCATCACCAACAAATATTACAGTCAGAATGTGTAATGTGACAGTGGGTCCGACCCTCCACAACTCCACTACGCACTGAAAATTTCACCTGGAGTGAGAATGATAAGTTTGTAATCATCTTGCCCACTAGCGGCCTGCAAACTCGGGAAACTGAACTCAGGGAATTTCAGGCGACCACAACACGAGAGATAGAACAGAAGAGAGAGAGAGAAAGATGAAAATATGACGCTGTGCAATTAACGCCAGAAAGATAGGGAAAATACTACCAACGAAGGACGCAGACTAACATTTTGTAAAACAGTACACACCGCATGAACATGAAGTGACCGTAAAATAATTCAATAACGACGGTTATATTCGAATGACCGAAAAAACAACGGGGTTCTTACTAGGACTTAGTAAACCGCTATCAATATAGTACGTCAGTTTGTCACCTGATCCGTTGAGTATAAACAGAAAGGCTGATTAACTATGACATTCACCTCAGACAAACGTGAAAATTCCCGTACAGTAACCTAATCGCTGCTTTGAATCACTAATTCGGAATGAAATAGCCCTCTAAAACAAAATCAGCGGCATAAAGTCAAGAGGAGTATGCTGCATGCATATTAAGCAACATCTTGGTTCACTTTGGTCCGTAAGAAACAAAACCTGCAGTTTCTCTCTCAAGAAGTAGTTGAAAATTTCTGTGAATATTCGATATACTCGAACCAAATACCGTCCCCCACCCACCTATGATCTTTGTTCCGGATTGGTAAAAAATTATGATCTAAGAAAGTCCTTCTGAAGACCCAAAAGGAATTATGGGTTTGCATCGCAGATGGTTATTAACAGTATGGTGTGTACATCTGTTGTTCTGTTCCACACTCCAGCCAATAGAGACAGAGAAACCAACGCTTCCCTCCGGGAGTGGGTTAGTGGTTCACAATACCACTCTGCTCAGTTTGCCAACGAAACGTTGTCTAGTTGAATATATCAAGAGCCATTATGTTCTGGGCGAGGTTGACAGCCAGCCGTTCGTTCCATTTGAAAGTCCCCCAACGACTTCTCCCGAAGAGGCTCTCGACGTACTGAATACTTTGAGAATAGCATTCATTAGTGAACTTATTGTGCGCTATTGACTTCCCTACTTTGGTTGTCTGCAAACAGCCCTCAGCCCCGAAACCATTTTAGGCTGGAGATTCTAGGCACTAGTATTCCTAGAGAAGGCTGTGCAATGAATCCCATGTTATCGGCAAATTTCTCCCATCTATTATGGATCGCATCCGTAGAGTTCACCCCGTTTCAAAGTTTCAGTCCTTTTGCCCATGATTAGGAGTATATCATCTGTTTGTTAGGTCGACGTCAGTTGGAGCACTGTTCAGTTGTCCATGAAAATACCTACCGGGTTTATTTTTTTTAAAGCGCCCTGTAATTCACGCCGGCTTTGTGTAGATATCAGAAACCTTGTTGCGTATCGTTCGTTCAGCTGTAACACCCTCTCGGTGCCTAACTGCCACGCCACCCAAAGGTTGCACGAGGGCTGGGATACTGCCAGGTTGCCCAAGCCTAGACAGAAGAAGTTGAGAGGGAGAGGTCGGTTTCGAACCACGGGCTTGCCGGTCAGTAAATTCGCGCTCTAACCACTTGGACCATCTTGCTCCTTGTTGCGTATCACACGCATGGAATAAGGAGGACCAATACCTTGAAGGACACAGGTGCACCAGAAGAGAAATCCAATCGAATTTTTTTAGTAAGGACTGTGGTGAAACAGTAAAACTGACACACAACGGACTGATGAGGCGATACCTTGGAGAACTTTGCTTACCCGGCCCATCCAAAAAGAGTTTTGCACTTTTCCTGATCAAAAGAGTTAGACTATTAAAGCCCGACAATTTCTTTCCAAGCTACAAATTTTATGATCAGAGTACTGTTCGCGTCACGCAGCCGATTTATCAGGTCAATGGTTTCCTCACAGCTACATTACCCAAAAGAAGCAACAAACTAACGGTGGTGAAATTTGTTCGATTGAACAAAAAGGCTACATAAAATCGTTAAATACCCTGTTTGGTTGGTTTCCGCTAAAACGAGATTAAATCAAGCAACCAAAGGATTTATTTATTTATGTATGTATTGTAATACTGCAGAATGCGGCTTTGCAACTGGCAAATAACTATCCAAAAGCAATCCGAATGGAGGTCAGAAACTGACTCTAAGGGAGCTGACCTCATACGAATCCGATCAACTGTCAGTCGGACAGCGCCCACTGAGAACACCTAAGGTTCGTTAAAAAGCGCCATGAACGGTCAAAGTTTGGGTGCCATTCCAGAAAATTAAACCTTTGCGTTTTTAATGAATGTTTCGTCCTGTAAAAAAATTCAGTCTATGTTGAAAACTGAGACGCACTCTGTAGCTGTTTCATTCTCATTGGGAGACCTCAGCAATATGAATCTCACGAAACTCGACGAAGTCTCAAACACACGACCTCCCGGCCAGCACTTTGTTTATGGCATTCTCCCCATTTTGACAGAATTTAACTTCACTGTAAACTTTACTTAACACTTCTTGTTTGGTTCGCGTTCTAGTACCATTGTAGATTCACCTAGAGTGGGAAGGAATTAATGAGTGATCGTTTCAAACTGGTTCGTTGCGGGTATCGACATCCCTTTGGTGTGAAATTTACCCCAAGTAAATAAGAAGTGTTTCCACCCTCAATAATTTATTCAAAGTAGTTATAAAGCATAGAGTATACAGATTGCTCTGTCAAGACACAAATTTTCTATCCCGATCCAAATATCAACCGCTTCAGGCGGCCTGAAATTTTCCGCTTACTGGGCGCAGCTTAGTTGAGCTTGATAAATCCGAACTACTGCTGAGCCATTCAGTAGTCAGGTTGGTACCACGTTTGTTTGACGAGGCTATCCCCCAATTGACAGTCGGCCTCCGCCGAGTCGATTAGACTAGATTCGGTAGATGCTCCTTTTGAACTATCACACTTTTACACCAAAATTCCAAAATCGAAAAAGCAAACAGGTTAGTTAGCGATGCTTCCGTCAATGCTGACGTGCAAAGTGAGTTCATCGGTTCTACTAAACGGTCAGTGCGCGTCAATGTCCGAGCAACGGTAATATGTACTAGTTGCCATGTATACTGGCGATAATTTTGAGTAGTGATGAATAAACTTAAAGCGAGGCTGAGAATTTTGGACATAGATGCGAGAACCAAAATATGTTTTGCGTAATCATTAGTGTCCTCTTCAGAGATGCCGGCAGAAATGTACCTTTTTATAAATTCCTCTGTTATCATACACACATCCACACTAAGGAAATCACTGCTATTCCCCTCATACACCAGCAAAATTTTCGGGTATCTTTTGAAGAGATCTGAAATTCCGCGCGCCTCATAATCTCAATGCTTATTTCCCACTATGCCGTGTTAGCCCCCTTAAGAGTGCTGTCACGTGAAAAAATGCCCAATGTTGTGTGAGGAAAGTAAGACTCAATGAGGCGCCTACTTTTCTCATTCACTCTCCGCGTTTAGCCATAGGAGAAACCAAAGTATTTTTCCTGCGTGAACGATCGCGTGTGATGGTTTTAAACGGCCTGAGTTATCAAACCAAATGCCATAGCGGTACGTGAGCCACCGTGAGGTTTCACTACAAACTGATGATGATATTTGTAGGTCCTAGTTAACTACAGAGACCACTGAGAAGTCGAATCCCTCCAGATGGGTTGCAAATTTCCATTAGCTCTCCCCGTTAAACTTACAAGAACAACAGAATATCCTACACCGTGGTTGCAAACTGCGTCCAGATTGTTTTCGCTAAGAGGCTGAGAACCCCTCTCTTTACACTTCAACAAACTTACTGAATAGCTTTCGAACTGCAGACTCTATCCTTAATCCCTGATGCAGCCTACGCAGTATTAGTGGGCATGCACTGATGAATCATCCTAAGCTGGACAAAACTTAGCGAACAAGGTTCAAAATGACATTTTTTTCCCAGCCTGTAAATGTATTAAGGTTCAAAATGACATTTTTTTCCCAGCCTAGTAAATGTATTTTCTTACCCGATTCACAGGAGATGGTTGTGCAGTAAGCAATCTTTCCTTCATACACTTCATTCACAGACATGAAGTGGTACTTTCTCAGTGTTCAGATTTTGATAATATGTCGCGGTGAAATTTCAGTCATTCGAAACGGAAACATACAGTGTACCATCACCGTGCCATCACACAGCGCATAGCATCTAAAGATAGCGTTTATTTCAGCGCTGGTAGCCCCGTTATGATCACAGTTTTATAGGAACGTCAATATCATTTGCACTGAACAAACCTTAGAGGAAGTGCTTCGGAATAAACAACAGACTGATTGACTGATCGACTCCAATCACCATCAGTTTGATTCAGTGCACTTTTCAGCCCACGAATGACTTCGTAAATTGAAGAATCCATCCTTATGTGCACTGGAAACGATGTCTTGCTGTCTTGTTCCACAGAAATAACGGAATATACTTGTTCAAAAATTTCACAAATGCAAGATTTTTGAAATTATTACCGTGATAGAATGCTGGTGTTTTCCGACAAACTACACGCAGCATGGATTTTGTCTGGAGTTGAGACCAGTTGTGCATAACTGGGCTACCCAGTACATATTAGAGATTAGGGACTTCTCCAACAACATGACATAAACACCAGGTGGATTTTCTACATGGAAAAAGCTACAGCGTTTATCAACAACTTGTCATTCACAAGACCAATGGAACCGAATGGAACTTGTTGACAGAGACAGAAAACAGAAATGAAGCTACCTGAACCGGACCACAGGGCAAAAAAGACGTTCACAATTGCCTGCACAATCACTGTACTTATTGCATAGGACAGGACAAAAGACAATATCAGGGTAGGTTGATCGCACCACCCACTATCAACCTGAGGTTAATGTATCCACCAGAACCGACGAGTTTACTGCTGAATTTCTCCTCCCCAAAGCTTCATGGCGTTCTCTTACAAAAAGCTGGTGTCCCATGACATTAGGGATAGCCTGTTTTAGTGGATACACAATCACCTTGTGAAACGATAGGTTCGCGTTGGGATAAGTGGGACACTCTCTACACCGAGCATGGCTTCATCTGGTTTACCACAGGGATGTGCTGGGATCTCGTTTTTTTCGACTTTGAGCAACATTCTCCCTCAATATTACTGCTTTCAGGTGACACCAGGATATGACGACCAGTTTTAATATCATACTACTTTCTATCGAAACAGTCCGAGTTGGATAGGGTATATAAATGCAATACTGAGATTTCCCCCCACTCGACAGAAGTTAGTGCCACGTATTATCCACCTAACATAATGTCAAATCAGCCGAAACGCTGTTGTACAGAACCACAGAGAAGAAGGACCTAAGAGTTATCGTTCAGAATAAATTGGAATGCCAATGGAACTCTGATGGCAAACTAACAGATAGGATTATCACAGCATACCTTTGACCCTTTTGGTAAAGCGATTTTTCTAAAGACTCTGCCAGCTTATTTCCAACCACATTTCGAGTATGGTGTACGGGCTCGGAGTATGGTGCATCAATAGGAAAAGCGAATCCTGGAGAAACTACGGAATGGGCTAAAGAAAATAATTCTGTGTTCGCGTATTTATGAATAACAGCAGCGTCTGATAGCTGTATCCAGTACAATATTATCGGTGCGGATGTCTCATTCTTGTGTGCTAAGCACCGAGGTAGTCTGGTCATCCGTGGCGATTTCTGTCAGCCCTTGTGCACACGACGCATCTACGGGGTCACCAGCTGAAGCTATCACATAGGTCACGTTGAATCTGCTGTCGCCGTTTCTCAGTTTTCGCATCACTGGAATTCCCGTTCGTGATAGGTTGTTTCTACCTGTTGATTGACTGTGTTCAAAAACCAACTCGATGCATTTTTAGAGAGCGCATGTGATGAGCACGTTCCAATGGTTTATAGTACACACAAACCTATGATCTGCCAGTGCATTAACCACACAACTATCAAAAGGTAGCCACATATTCTGAAGCTTATTGGGCTAACAAAGCCCTCCCAAAGTTGGAACTGACGCTTGGATCAGCTGCATCTTCAGTTTTGCACGAATATTTGTTTGCATTACCCTTATTTCACAGCCTATTGTAATATTTTGCTCATTCGCGCGTTTCCGAACACTGTTAGACACTAGCGTATCAACAGAAGGAGGGGAAACGTACGTGGATCATTGATTGAACAGCTCCAGCTCATATACCGTCAGCTCAGGTAGGGGATGATTCGACAGCTAGGTGGAAATAAATATGGAGTAAATAATAAATAACACGGTTTTGTCTTCACAAGAGAAACTACTCACAATTGCCAGCTTACGGCCGGTTTCGCCCTTCTTGGAACTCATCAGGTAGGCACGGTCCCCGAGTTTCAGTCAACCCCGTGTTCCGCTAACACAGTTTATCAGTACAGTACTAGGTATTTGGGATGGCGTTAAACTACAAAGGATGTTTCCAGGTATTTAATAGTCAAAGATATTACCAAGTACTCTCCAAACAGAGTTTGACAGCTTGTTGCCCAATTAGCTTGAAATCCCATTAAACCATCACGCTTGCCATCCTCATAGATGGTTACCCGCGTGAGTAATGTAGATCATAAGCCAAGTCCGAATCACCATCTTTTTGCCGGATATGGTGAGCAAAACTCTTAGAATTCCGTCAATTTTCCTCGAGTTATTTCGATTTACAAAAATTAGAGAACTTTTGGAACTTCTGGGTCAGAGCAGTGGTCTGCTTCATTGGTAGGTATTTAAAGTTTGGTACCCGCACGATTTCTGATGTGCGGGACCAAGTGCTAGGTCGTCCCTGGAGCTGAATTTCACACTGGCATTTGGCCATATTTCAACTACCAATGTTCCATGGTTAACACCTACTGATGAGTTGCACTCTCAGAATGGAAAATCCAACAGTTTATTTAAGCCAAATGAAGGATAGAAAGTGTACCTCATCTAGCTGCGGCGAACGCTAGAAAATTCTGTGTCTAAAGAATCACCATATCGCGGTGTTTATTCACTGTAGCGCCATATGTCTAGTCATAAGCGTCTGCGAGCAACTTTATGGGTTCGCTTTCGGGATGACTAGGGAGTCAGTACAGACTCTGCCCGGTGAGGCTAGTTACTGATAGCTGTGTACAAGTATCTGCATTTGAAAAAAGTTCAAATCTGTAAAGCTTTCGGTATGTCCTTGAGGTCTTTCGAAGAAGAGAAAGTCCCCTGGACGGACAGCGTGAACATGCGGCAAGGAGGCAAGTGGACAGAAAGTAGTCCCTTACAAGATTGAAAAGAAGGAAAAAACGGTTCTTCCTGATGGGAAACGGTGAGATCTGTATAGTCCAGATTGCAATTTTTCACTTGTATGCTATGAGCAGACAGCTACTTTGAAAATCCTCTGTTCTTTCAGATTTTGTCATCACGGGACGTAAATGTAGTCCTGTAGTACTGAGTTGTGAGATTTCCGACCGATTTTTACATCTGAACATTTCAAAATCACTTCTTTGCACTTCGTCATCAAGTAAAGCAGATTCCACCGCTTAGTTTGATGAATGATTTTTCCAAACATGCTTTCACTTGCAGCAGGTTTTACTTCTCGAATGAAGAACCCCTGACAATTCAAATGGAAAGTTTTGAAGATGATATTACTTCCCATTTCTACACAGTATGATACCGTGTAGTTCGTGTTGGCAAGAAACCCAACTGAATGTCTCAGTTATGATATAGAACACGAATGTACTGTACAAAGACCACCCCGTGTTTCACTTCAAACGATAACCGAAACGCCCAAATGTACTGAAGCATAGTAAGTGGACTATGTCTAATTTTCATAGAGGAAACTACTCACAAGTTTGCTGAAAACTTTTCGACAGCCCACAACCGGTTTCGCCCTTCTTGGGGCTCATCAAGTAGGCGCAGTCCCCGAGTTGAACCCAAATTGGACTGTTTTCGAGAAATACACTAATTAGCAAATCAAATTGGTTTCCACGATAGACTCAACTGAATCTCTCGTTTATGACATTCTACAACTGAATGTGCTGCACACAGGCCGCCCCATGATTCAGGTGGCACGATATTCGGGACATCGCAGTGTATTTCATGAAGGAAACTACTCACAAGGTTGCTGAAAACTTTTCGTGCCAACTGAATCACGAGGCGGCCTGTGTGCAGCAAATTCAGTTGTAAAATATCATGAACGAGAGATTCAGTTGCGTCTCTCGTGAAAACCAAATTGAACTGTCCACTTTATGGGCCTCGAGAAGGAGAAAAGAGATAACGGGCTGTTGAAGAGCTCTCAGAAAGCTTGCGGGTACTAAATTATGTCAAGGAAAAAGTACACAGCGAACTTTTTTGTCTCTTGCTGACCGATTTGTCTTCAGCCCCAGACCGCATATGAGTTCGGAACAAACGATCCCTCAAGATGTGAATCCTTTCAACTTCTTCTTATGAAGACGGCATGTCGTGATTCATTGTCATGCTATGAACACAAACTGTTAAAAAATGTGAAGAATAATTGTAAGTCACGTGTATGGCTGAGAGAGGTCATTCAATACTATGAATGGAGGACTTGAGAACTAAAAGTACTGTGGCACTTAATAAAAACTACACCAGTCCGCATCATTTAATGAAAATGGAAAAGGACACCTTAAACCCTGAGTAATGCTCATTTGTGCCTTTATTTGAAACCGGCCTAAACACTGTTTCTCACCTCCACACCACGCAAAGGTTTGTTCGAGGAGTTCAGATCAAGACAACGAAATAAGTGGACAACCATCATTCTTGATATGGGCTGAAAATTAAATATCCACCTTAGATGAGAGGGTAGGAAACACCGAAAAACGATCGGGCCTAATAACGTTTGGTATGCCATACTAATTTAACCCGTCCCTAGACCACAGTGAGGCAGCGTAGCCTGTGAGTTCAAACGATTTTCAGTCGAAAGATCAGACTGCCTAGGGACTGCTTCCAGGTTATCATCCCATAATCCACCTTTAACTAGTTTGACTGTTTTCGCAAAGAGAAATCTAATTACTCAAATTGTTGACATCTTGTAATATGTGTACACAGTACTTGGTCGCTTTAAGCGACTGTTTCTTGGAGTTTTTCCCCTAATATAAGTAGTCATGCCAGCATATCGTGAAACTTTAAAGTCACCAATTTCCTGTCTGCAATGAAGCGCGTGATTAAAAGAATGAGTCGGTGGTACAGAACAAAAGATAACGCCACTTTGCCACTTTGAGGCTAAATATAATTCCAAACGACGTATTGGTTTCTTCCGGACAAAGTCTTGGATTACTCAGCAGGATTCCGATGAATTGGACAGTAGAAAAAAGTGAATGCACATGGTATATTTCTGGATGGTCGGTGGTTTTCCGCTTACGATGCAGTAGAACGTACTGTCCGAGTTGCAGGGCTTCGTGTGGAGATCACTTGGAAATTCCCACGTGGAAAGCACCGAAGAAATAGGGGTGCCCAGTGATTGTTTGCGCATTTTTAGGAGCCATTATCGCTCCGTTATTTTCGGTAGATCCTTTATTCGCAAATCGACGAAAGCATTTTAGTTAACCAGGAAGAGGTCACAGTGATGCGATAATTATTTGAAGCGAAATTCGATTAGGCATTTTCTTTAAATGTTGTCTGTTGCTAATAATAACAGACAGTCAGCGGAATTTGTCATCATAGAGACTTTCTGAACGCTCCGTCAAAATGTCGAATAGCCATTCGATCAAAGTAACCAGATCGATTCATTTCCACTACGAAAGACATCCAACAACGGTCAGTAGGCGAAAGGTTAGTTAGAACAGCACTGTGAAGTCCCATGTCGATTCCTTTTCACCGAAAGCATTATGTTATCAAGTTCAAAAAGGGTCCCAATGGTATTTTCATGTGACCTATCCCCATGCGGAAAAATCTTTAAGTGGACAACGTGGACAAGTCCTGCAGCAATTTGACATAACCTGGAAATTGCACATACCCGTTAGTGCAAATATAGCTTTTACGTACGACATAAATAAGGACGAGATGGTTCAGTGGTGAGACCGCGAATTTACTGACCGGAAGGTCCGTGGTTCGAACTCGAACTCTGCATCTCGACTTGCTCTGTCTAGATATGGGCAACCTGGCAGTATCTCAGCCCTCGTGGTTCATTCGGGTCGCACGGCTGCTAGGCACTGAAATGGCGCTGCAGCTGAACGATTATTAAGATTATTATACAACATACGTTGTACTGATGCGTACTGATGCATATGGATTATTGTGTGTAAATAAGTGAGGGGTGGTTAGCTTAACCCACGCGATAGTTAGGAAAGGCAGCGGATGTTTTGAAAACTTCCACTATCAAGCTCACACTTAATCCCCCAAAGTGGTATCAGTTTTGCTTGAAGCATGAAATTTACAAACCGGATTGGAAGGTCAAACGAATATCGCATTTCTGGTTCCTCACTCAGTTGGTCGCGATGAGTTTGGGAAAGAGCTACCGACATCTCGATTAGATTCTTCTGTCAATCACACCACCCGATGGCTTTATAAAATATCCGATTATCCTGCCTTCAGCTGATGTCCCACTATACTCTGGTTTTAAAACAAAGCAGCGGTTGGATTTCACCACATGAGAGTTAAAACTGGATGCGAACGAATTCTATTGACTGTTATAAGTAGTAGTGAAGTGTTATACGTTCGCTTTTATGCTCTTTCGCTAAAGTGTTCTTCCCTCTTTTGTGTTTTCAGATATTGTCTTGTACTTTCCATTCGCACAGGACCAATCACATCAGTACCTCGTAGGTGTGTAAACAGAATAATTGACTATCACCCCAGGAAGTTTGTACTGTGGGTAGGCGCGGACCTCTGCCCCACATACTTGTGCACGCCGATTGCGTGCGTTCAATACCAAATGTCCTTTTACGGACGAGTATAGATTGTTGGAATCAGGACTTGGGAGATCAATAGCATTCTGTAGGATATTGCATGCTAGTATACCTGACCTCTGTGTGCAGTGAACAACACGTATTATGTTGGTAATAACTATATGAAATTCAGTTTCTAATAGCTATTAACACACTGCAGTTGGAACGGACCCATTAGCTCACACGAAGGTTCGGTGAGTTGTAGCGGACCAGCTGCTGTCACAAATAGGACTAATTAAACTGCTGAACATAAAAGGGCTTGCTTGGGGTAGACTGGTTGCCCGCATTATCAACAAACCAAGCCTAGCTCACATTCGTACAATCCACTGCAGTTAGTCATGACCTGCTTCGCTTTGGTCAGTACGATGACAGTCATTGAACGTCCCCCTTAGAACTATGGACAGGTCAAATTTGTCGTCAACGCTAGTGTAAAGCAGGTACGAAATGGAGACAGCCAAAGAGCCGAATTCAAGGATGCTACCGAAAGATTCAACTAAGCTCCAACTGAACCTCTCGTCTGCGACATCCCTCAACTGAATATTCTGCATAAAGGCCAAATTATTTTTCATTTGGTAGGATATTCGAGATATCGAAATAGATATTCCTGAGGGAACAACACCTCAAGGGAGTCAGCTGAAATTCAGTCTCCCGGTAACATCAAGTTCATTTTTAAATACGTGTAGTTCGCCATTTAGGGTTCAACTAGAGCATAAGATTGAGCGAAACTTGGCAACTGTACTTCCTAATGAGGTCCCAGAAGGGAGCGACTGGTCATCGACTGTCAGAGAGCTGCCAGCAATTTTACGAGTAATCTATGTTTTTCATTTTCCATTATTTGTCAGTGTAGAATTCCAACATCGGTTACTTACAACCCCCATATGTTTGCAACAAATCAGCTGACTGATTACAAAAATCGTTAGGCGAACGCACAAACAGGCAAGGGTCATGTGAAATCCGATTAGAAAACCGAATGTGTGGGGACAAGGACGGCGTTGAGAACCTGTATTTTTGGACGCCAAATTAGAAATATCGCACGCGATTTGCCTTGCACATGACCCGGTGGAGATGGCTACTGACAAAAAAATTGGTAATGGAGTGCAGGACAACGGCGAGTGTTAATACCATGCTGCTCTCTAATCAGTTGGCATGTGACTCAATCTTCGCTTCATTGCGTCGATAAAGTTAGCGAACAGTTGATGATTTGCAAAAGATGAATGAGGTTGATAGATTTAAAGAATGAAGAGAGAGATGAAAATATGCAGTTTTCCGATCGAAGCACATCTTATAAATTTGTATGTTGGGACTGACCGAACAAACTTGCACCTGGCAACAGTCTACTGTCACCACAAATTCCTCATCTTTTCACGACAAATCTAGATTTCAATAAGCTGAATCGGATCATCATAAACCAGAGTTTTAGCTGGATTCAGTTGTGTCTCTTGACAAAACCAAATTAGTGTGCAAATGAGAGCAGTTGTCGGAAACTGACATAGTTATTAGACGGTGAAGATCAAGTGTCGTATGTTGGTTCTGATAATGTTCTGATAAGGTTAACGCCGATTCATAATTCCCAAAAGTTCAGTCGCTTCAGTGGAGTTCATTCAAACCTAGTCCATGTAGACTACTGCGGTACCAACAATAAAGTGAAAAGACCTGCCATTCTATGTGCTGGATCATCTAGAAAGCAAAATGAGTATCGACATATTCATTCATTTGCACATAATCTGAAATCCAGGTGAATCTCTCATTATGTTCTTAAGATCACCCTGAAAATGAAGGTATTTATCAGAATCTGTCCAATCTGGGTTCAAGTGGAACATACGATTGACAAAAACTCGGGGACTGCGCCCACCTGTTGAGCCCCAAGAAGGGCGAGACCGGTCGTGAGCCATCGAAGAACTTTCAGCAACTTAATGAGTAGTGTACTACGTCTATACAAAATGGTAAACGGCACGTATTTGATCAGTAATATCGCAGAGCACTATAAGGCCACTTTGTTCTCATCCAACCCCTCTACAGAACACAAGCTTTGAGTGATTTATCTTTCAGTCTTAGCTGGCTGGTCGCACTGATCAACGGGTAAAATCCAAGACGTTATTGTACCGTGACAATGAAATATGGGATCCCTTGTACATTTTCCACTTTGTACATATACTCACCCAAAGGCGCCACAATATGCAGCTTCAGTGCACAACGTGCGAATCAAGTTGCGACAGCGCTGCAGCCAATAAGACACATGACGACCCAATATGGTCTGCTACTATGAAAATGCGCTCACGTTTGTTGCTTTGCACATCAGTAAACTGGCACTATTGAAGACTATTGAAGAAGAGAGAGTGGTATCAGGCTATCAATTTCGTGTAGTATTATCCAGTAGGTCGGCAACCTGAACCAGCTAATAAGTTTCAGATATGGCAACTGGATCGAAAAGAGTTCTGTCATACACGACTACAGTTGGCCGGCTATTTGGGTTTCAATTGCCGACCTCTGCATCCACGATAGCAATGTGTGTGATGATTGACGAAGGGATAGCGCAACTCATCCAGTTACGTGCTCAACGCAGATAGTCAAATGCTTGGAGTGAAGCAGATGGTTTAAGAGTTAGTGATAAGAAAAGCACCAACCTGTCCCACTAAACTGACAAGGACACACTGCAGATGGTGATAGGACCCTTTTGATCACTAGCCACATTAAAGACGCCCTGAAGTAAGCACAGAATTTATCAATCCATCGGTTTAGTTGCAAGTGACAACGCCCATCCGAGTTTAATCAACACGAACTGTAGAAAAGCACTTATGAATGCCTGTATGCTTTTCAGGCATTTCGAAACTGGCAAAGGTGCTCAAAATAGGGAAAATCCAGGGGGACTACAGGCTGTCCAACAAAAGAAGTGTCAATGAAGCCACAAAAAGTATTCAATGTAAAGCAAATTAATGTCACAAATTAACGTCACTGCTTTTAGAGTAATTACGATTAGCGCACAGGTGCAGTTGACCTACAAGTTCTTTGAAACAAGTTCTTAGTCAACACAGTGAATACACCCATCCTTTCACAGAAGAAGCCCCATGATTTCTTATGCAACTGGTTTTTCAGGGCGCATTAAAGTAAATTCTGCTTGATCTCGTCCTGTTGGTCCAAACACAGTCGAAAGAACTGTATCGGAGAAACAATGAAAGAACTCAAAAGGAATTAAATAAACTAGGTCTTTTCATGCGTATGAAATGGAGCAGATTCTGTGTGATAGGAAAACCTACCACCTACCTATTATCAGACGTTAACACGTGAACGGACGGCAGTAAACTAGCTAGAAAGGTAAACGAACGAAAAGGTTTATGGATGAACTGATGGTCGGATTGCTCGGAGTTAATTTGCGAACATGTGTTACTAGTGTCACTGTTTATTAAGTTGGACATTGAGGGAGAAGACGATACTGCTCTTTCTGGTTTGTGGTCTTCAAAGATGTAAGCCATGTTAAGCAAACTGAATAATTCTACCACAAGGTTTGATGTTCTTCGCGCTTGCAAAGCCTAGAGTGCTGCTGCAAGCCTGGGTGGGATCAAACGCAGACGTGGTAGATAAATACATTTACCTGGGCAGTTGTATAAGAGAGACGAGAATCGGGCAGAACGTGGCAAGTTTTACCAACCTCCAATAGCCATGGCGCCCTCATGAAGCTAGCTTCTGTCGAGGTCAGTGTATACACGTGTGGAGAGCTTACCGTACACTCTCACACGCTCAAAAGTCAATATCATACTGACTAATTTTCGGGGAATTCCTTGGTAAGCAAGTGTGCTAAGAAGAAACCGGTCAATCGAATCGAATGCCAAAATCGTGGGTTGTCTACACGCATGGTGTTGTTTTGGCAACTGACGGAAGATGTAATCAATTTGGACCCACGACAGGTAAGCAGTTGGAGGCGACCATGTTGCCAGACGGATTTTGGAAGTTCTTATTGAATAGAAACAGCCTGTATTCAGCACACAACCAAAACAGTCGTTCACCTTTGTCTGTGCTAACCGAACTTAATCCAAGTCAACCACTCAATTCAATTTCACGTTAGATATGCCAACTTACTCATTCAAAACTCCGGCAACCACAAAGGTATCTGGGCTTTTAGCCCACCGTAACAGAGCACTCAACGTGTCAGAGCTAAAGTCGGTTGGGGCATAAGCAAACACGATAAAGATAACGACAGTAAGCCTCCCGCTTTTGAGATTCCTTCACAGGCATTGTCAGACAAACGGCATAGAGATGACTATCAATAGTCGGGCAAGAATCGTTCCACAACTCGTGGATCTACAATTATTCCATACGTGTGTTATCTGAGACTTCAAATGTCGTCTACTGATTAGCCCTTTGTCAAGAAGAGTTTCGAGGGTATCTATGGTGTCTTAATTCCCACCCTGATCAAAGAACCGAACAAGCAATACTAGATGAACCAGGAAACACATATCAATGCTTACTGAATACTGATTTATCACAGGCAAGACAACTTGAAAGAAAAAAGGAACCAACAAAATGACTAGCGTTAGTAGGTGGGGGTGGGTAGGGAATTGTCAGTCCGAGAGTAGGAAAGTTTCAAAAGCAAAACGGAACAAAACAACCATTTGGATAGACGAACACCTTTGTAGATACCATAGATCGAAGGGACAGGGAGCTGCTGCAATTTTGGACCAATTAGATAAGAAAAGGTCAACGGAAATAAAGTTACGGAGGAGGGGAAGGAGAATATAGGACACACAGACATGGTAACTTTATGATAGGGGTATGATCAAAAAGAAAGAGAGATGCGAAATTCATACTCAGATTAATCGCCCGTGAAATGCTCACGTCACAAACCACCTAAGCGGTTCTGTAGGTGACATCAGAAGAAAAATACCGCATCCATAATTAGTGCACGAGGACAGAAAACAACCAGATCATATTAGCACGAGTACGGAAGGATGATAAAAATACTGGGGCGTTTGCTGGGTCAGAGATAGGGAGGCAGTGTGAAAGACTAAATACGTTAGGAGAAGAATCTCGAGTAGCTTGAGACCGATCAACGAGGAGACAGATAGAAAGCAAATGGACCACTAGTCAGCCTTGCGGGCTTTGGAGCGTTTGGGTTTTCCTGAGATGATTGGTACGGACGGTGGACCAACGATATCCGGCACATCCACAACTTCACGTTCATTCAGCGCGGCACTGATTAAGCTTTCAGCTCGTGGATGTCTTCCACTCTCCCGAACATCCGGTTTTAGCGGGGGATGACAAACAAATTGGCTCTCTGCTCCAGGAAGACAAGGGAATTGGTTTATGTCGTCCGTCTTTGGTGGTGGAGTCGGTTTCTCCAAACCCACGTCGGTGAGATCCAAATCTGACTCGATGAGTGAGCCGGGTTGTTCGGGAGATAGCGAGTGGGAGGAGGGCAACTCAATCACTTCGAATTCTGAGTCACATGTGTGCTTTGGATCCGCAGCGTCCTTGGGGAAATCAACAATTTCAGTGGAAGTTTCATTTAGCTGCTGTGTGTTGATATCAGAGAGTTTGGAACGGGTTCGCGAAGAAGGTGTGCGTCGTTTTCGGCGAGCACCGGAGGGCTTTCGGGGAACTGTTACCTCCTCCGGACAACTGGACTCAGGCTGCAATGAAAAGGCCAGGCAAGACTTTAGGTAACGCACAAAGAATTTATGGGTATTCGTTACCTGAAATAATCTACGAAATGGAACGTCATGAGAGCAGTTACCGCAACATATGAGTACGGAAGTACACTGGGTTTCAACCAAGGTACAAGACACCAGAAACCAAATTGTTGACCATTTACAGGGCATTGGTAATAAAGATGGACTAATAATCACCATGAGCATTCAAAACATTGAAGTGGTACGAAAAGGACAACAGTCGATGATTACCTCAACGCTTGTCCTAACCTTCCTACATCCATCCACGGGAACCACAGAGGTTAACTGAACCTTGAGGCCAATGGGTGTGGTGTGATCATCATCACTGTCAGCTGTGATCACCACGTACTTATCGTACAGTGGTTGTAGCTGCCACAGTTTCGTTCACCGATGATTCGGGGAGGTGGGGTAGGTAGCTGCACATTAGAGGCAGGAGCTGATAAATTAGTGCGTAAATACAACAGTCTGTGGACTGTTGGGCGAGGGAATTGAGAAGGTAGATATGCATTGAAGGCAATAGCTTGGATGCATGAGCGCTGTTGAGGGCGCGACTGGGCCATGTCTGGCAATGTCTCTAGCCATTGATGTGGCCTGTCTCGGGGTCTCCATCCAGGAAGACAGCAATGACCAACACAGCTGAGTTTGATGGTAATGGCTTTTATACTTCGCTGCCAAGCCATTGTTTGACCGCCTCTGGCCCTTTTCCACCCTTCACATGGTTGGGCGAAAAGAACCCTTCGAGGAAGTCGGTCGACTGGCATACGAAGAACGTGGCCAAGCCAGCGCAACCTATGCAGTGGGATCAGTTCATCTATCGAGGGTGAGTTATTTTCCCGAATACCATTCGACGAGCATCAGCATTTGCCCGATCCATCAGATTCCGGCAATGCTCCGAAGACATCGTCCTCAGTGCGCAGGGGCCAGATTACTGATCCATATAGTAATGTGTAGTAACACAGAGTGCACCGCAGCATCGTACAAGGCTGCTGGTCTTGCCTTCCAGGATGCAATACACAGGGTAAATTACCATCCCGTTCGGGTGGGTGATTGATGACAGATGCGGAACCCTGAATTTTTGTGGGAACGTAACAAGAAGGGAAATAACTGTATCGGGGGGGGGGGGGGGGGCGAAATTTCACGAATAAAGAAGTGAGAGGTCCTGAGTTTTTTCCCAGCTCAACTCATTCAAGGATGTTGAAGACATTGCTGGTGCACCGTTCAGACTATTTAAAATGATACAGCGTTCATTACGCCAATACTGGCCTTCGACTGAATGGGCTTGTCTAAAATCCAATGTAGATAGCACATTTGCCTCTCCGTGCAGATTGTATTGATTCGGGCAGAAATGTTCCCTGCTCAGTATGCAAAAAAATTGCCCCTCAAATAAGTGCTAGAAAAAGCAGACAATGAGTAGTTTGATCTGCTTCTAAATGCTCAGTAGGTATGTGAGCTTCGTTCGCTAGAATTCACATCCACCTCAAGTGCCAACTTTTCCGATCTGAAAGAAAGAATTTTTAGGCACTGATACCACCCTTAAGTTGTGTAGAAGGAAAAAAGTATTCACATAATTTCACCAGCGCTATTTAGCAATCATTTTCATTTAGGAGTCAAACAGACATTGGTGTAGGGAGATGTGCTGCATACACGACAATCTTTGTGACAATTTCAACTTCTTGGCAAAGCGCTGCTGTCCTTCAGCTAATCGAAAAGTAAGGATTTTTCAGTGGAGATTTCGTCTTGTAAATAAGGCCAATCTATACTGAGAAGCAATGTACTTACTGGGAGCCACCATTAGTGTGGGTCTAACGAAACTCCAGGGACTTTCGAATAAGCGGCAACCCCGCCACGAGTGGCTGGTCAGTAACGTGTTTAAATTGTGCTTAGTCAGGATATGGCCCCTTCATCCTTCAGCCGCGGAATCCACATCACTTGGTCACCTGCCAGTTGGCTCATCGAGTGAGAACTTCTCAGCTAGAAGGATAACTCGTTGTGGGCTATTCCTCTTTCTGAACTAATTATGTAGTTTATTGATATTGTGAGGAGATTCCGGTATTTTCAAGAGCGATTTCGGTCTGTGTGTGAAGCCAATCTATGCTGAAACGTCGAGAAAGTAGTGTACAGCTGTTTCACCTTACTGAAAGCCATGAGTAGTGTGCATCTTTCAAAACTATCCATAAACTAAAGTTTATCTGGAACATGTGGCGCTTTTACAAGGCCTTTTACACAGAACTAAGGATGAAAACATGTAGCCACCTATAAAATGACCGAGCATGTTCTTTTTCAAGTAGTCCCAACAAGGAGACGCCACTAGACCACCACTTACTGTTGCCACGTGGAATGTAGACAGTGTCACCTTAAAAAGGAATTTGTTACGGGGAGCATCCTTCATCCAAATTAGTCGAGGATGAAGTCACCAGTGTTGATACACTGTTATACGACCTGAAATAGTCAGTTGGGAACACTCACACTGGATGACCAAAATCACGGTTCTTTATTCCAAAGGAATTTTGTATGTGTTCACCCCTCAAATCACTCCAGCAACGCGTGGTCATTGTATCAACCCTGTGTAATATGATAGGACAAGATAGTTACATCTTTCTCGAAATTGGAAAAGCCCGTTTCATTTGGTTGATGTGTCCATGTATCCATATACCGAACTGACCACACTCCGTGAGTTGTGCTGGCTTAGCCACGTGTCCCGAATCCCATTCAACTGACTTCCCCGAAGGGCTATTTTCGCACAACCACTTGAATAGTGGAAACGATCCAAGGGAAATCAAACAATGACTTGGCATTGAATTGTGAAGGCCATTACCAGAAAACTCAGCTGCGCTGGTGATCGCGTCTCCCTGGATGGGACCTCAAGACGGGATACATCGGCGGTTGGGGACATTGTCAGACATGACCCAGTCGCACCTTCAGTGGTAATCATGCATCCGAGATATTGCCTTCAAAGTATAGCTGCCCTCCCAATCTCCCTAATTAAAAATCCACTGACTACCCTGCATTTACCCATCAATTATATCAGCTACCGCCTCCAGTGCGCAGCTACCTACTTCATCCCCCCCCCCAAACCATTAGTGAACGAAACCGTGGCAGCTGGAACCCCTGTACGGAAAGCATGCGGTTATTACAGTGGGAAACGTGACGGATTTAGACTACTTAGAATCAAACTGTGTTTGCACAATCCTTACAGGAATCAACAGGTTATATTCATTGTCAACAGAGCGCAAGCTGTCAACTGAAGAATCATCTCAGGTGACAATCACATCGTTTGAGAGTGTTCGAGAAACTACGGTAGTGACTGAAGATCTGTTCCATACGCTCGGTTGAGAGAGACGGAAACAACAGTTGGCTGAAGAATAAGTGGCGTTCTATCCCGTCCAAATACAGGTTAATCACACTGCTACTCAGCGCTCGCTGCTTGTTGTTCAGGCTATCAACCGGGAGATCGCTGGTTCGACACTGACTGCAGTTTGGTGAGTTACAAAGCCGATGATTACTAATAGGGATGAAACAGCTGTACAATGCTTCCCGGCTTTTCGGACGAAATCTCCACTGAACAACCATCTGGAGATTGACAAACATGTTCATCTCACCGAAACACACTACATCATTTGTCGGGTTGACGCGAACTGACAGTGATTCTCAGTTCGAACAGTGTAGTTTTTGGTTGTTGGTCTGTTCGCCGAGCTTGGCAGTTGGATTGCAAACGTTTCATTACCAAGCGAGGTGACATCGTCAGTGCAGGGTTGAGTGCAGTTTTTCACACGGTCCAAACTACAAAAATATGTGTGAACCTGGACTACTCAGTAAGGAAGTGATGACACGGGCTTCACGCAAGCAGGTCCTAGATCTGTTGTTTCATTTTTGATTACTTCACTCTTCTTCACACAGACTGTGACCACAAATGTACTTAGATCGATGAACCTCTCCCACACATTCTCCAGCACAGTCCAACTGCCCTTGATCGATTAAGCATGAGAGCGTTGCACAAAACACATGATCGGACGACTGCTAATTTTAGCTGCCATATGTTCCCGTTTACATTTATATATATTCTGTAACTGTGTTAGACCTAATCGTCGTTGTCGACAGTCTGATTTCACCAACCGATGTATTCCCTTATAAAATACGGACAAAAACGCACGATGCGTGTAAAACTAAACGATTTTGATTCCACTACAACGGAGAAGGTTAAAAACCACTGCCATAATGCATCGATCTGTATAACACACCTACAGCATTTGTGTTGCAGAAGGCAGTTAACAGCAGTAGGCATCGTTGCACAAAACAAACCTTGAGAGTCGAATGTGTGTAGCCCATTAATTTTACGATTCAACCAATTAGTCAGGTAATCAGATGACCTCCTAATTAGCACACTGATGATCACATTCATGAAAGATGCAGTTGACTTTCGAACTGTGTGACACAAGCAGCACGGAGCAGCTTCGGAAATCAGCTGTGCGCACATCTGAGTGTAGTTTGTAATCCCACCGTGTTGAGGTCAATCCCTCCAAATGTGTAAGCCGGAACAAAATATTTTGTAAAAAGTAAAGGATAGTCTTACTGGCCGAGGAAGCGGAGTGCTTGTTTCAACTTCTGGGCATGGATCCACTTCGCTTAGAGGGGTGTTTGGAAATTCGATGGACGGTTTATCCTCGAGTGGCGAACAATCAACGGGTCCCTGCGCTGCAAGCTCTTCAGTAGGAGAAACAAGTGACTGATTTTTGTTTTGTTCAGGCTGCTCTGGGCAGATTTGTGAACGCACCCGCTTCTTGTTCTTCCGAGGCGCAGCGCACCAATCGTCATCAGGGACTTCGTCCACAAGGGATGATGGTGGATTGGACGGTTGTTGAGTCTGTTCTGTGACTGGATCCCCATTACTTGTGGGCTTTTGAACAGGCGTTATGGTATTCGAGGCACCGCTCTGTACAACTGTTTCAGCGCTAATTTTGGTGCTGATAGCCTCGGGTTTAGCTGAATTGCACAAAGAAAAAGTCAAACAGTTACCCGTATGTGGATCGGAACAAGAAAACAACAGCCCAAAGTCTGCTTAATCATTTGACCGTTACTCGGAAATCGAAGGCAACTGATACCTAGGCTATACGGCTGTAGGCCTGTTTGTCCAAAAGAAGGGGTCAGAGTGATACATAGACATTTGTTTCGACAAACCGGATGTCCTATACACCGTCACACAGGTGATTTAATCTAGAACCGATTCAGATCCTCATCAAAACTACTATCTTGGTAAAATCTTTTAGGATGAACAGCACGCTAGCAACTACGTTGAGCAGTTTTCGATGAAAGTTGGTGTAATAACTCTGTTCCCAAACGTCAAAGTACAACTGTGAATGACAAGATTAAAGTAGTTAGATACGCATACTCGTATGAGTCTTGATTGGTAGAATAGCACCTCGAACCTAGGATAGAACGCCCGTAACCTTGGATAGTGGTCAGCAGGGCGGAGCTGAAAGAAAAGCTTGACCTGGACCGATGAGATATACACTGCTTGAGGCGAAGAGTGTGAAGCAGTCTACGTAATCTAATGCACCAACAACAATACTATCAGTGTTTGAAAGTAAGCACTTTATCAACTGTTCAGTTGTACGGTAGCAGGTAAACCAGCCTGCTAATGTGATAAACAGCTAAGAGCCAAGTATGTACAAACAACAGGAAGTCATAAAGGGTCAAATGCGGAGAAATTAACAGACGGAAAATAGAGTGAATTTTTCGCGTTAGACAAAGTAGCGCAATGTCGATAGACTTATTCTTCGATATGCAAGGAACCACTAACAAGCAGCAGGAATTCTACGCAGGGGCTACCCGAACGCAACGCCACATGCCTAAGTAACATCAGTGAACCCGGGTGTTAAGCTTGAGTGCGTTGTTTGTGCTTCAACATGAGGTAGTCCATTCTGCTACACCCGGTTGGCGAGTCCCAATAAAGACGAGACGCATAGTTGACTGCGTTTTTTTTAAACTGACCACATTTTCCTGTAATTATCGCCGGAGAAACAGAAGTGCACGGTTTTGCAGTTATCAGATACCGGTGGATGGTTACTAAGAGCTAAGTAAAATACTTGAGCATCCAGAATTAGTGACCTGGCTGCGTGTTAACCGTTCAACATCGAGCTGCAAGACTCACCGCCTTCTTCATACTTTCCAATCTTGCGTAACAAGGCTCTTCACTTATCTGGACTATATCGCTCGAGGGGCTTCCTTCTGGATAATCCAAAGAGATTTGGATGGTTCACACTCTTCACTAGTGGGACTAGCGAGTGGCTCAACTAAGCAAGTTTCTGTCAAGTGCTATTTAAACGCTCACTGGTATGCATCTTGTTCCATGAAGTTAGACTAATGTCCACACCGGATATACGGAGTGGCGAGATTTAGCTGCTCAAAAGTTCAATACGGCTAAAAAATTGTCCGAATGGTTTTTTAGTGGAATACCTGGAGCACGTGACGAGTTGGCTCCACAGACAATCATCCCAAAGAAGCCAGTTTTCCTTGCACCGATGATGGTGGTGAAAAAGACAGATGTGGCACCGCAGCGGACAAGTTATGCCGCACAATCTAAGTTGGAACCATATGTCGGGGAAATCTCATGCCACCGGTCGAAACGCCAAAGTCAGTCTTATCCACTATTCATTAAGTCTATCAACGCACGGTTGAAGCTATGAAAAGCGGTCAGTCAGAGGGACTGGAATTTCTCGAGACATCATTGATCAGTCGACCGAAGTCGACGGAGCTCAGGAAAACTTGCGAATAACCTTGAGATAATCATGACTTTATCGATTGGGTTACGTTGGGGGAGAAGTGCTCGAAAGTTTAGTGTAGATGTAATCAGTGAGAGATTGTGTGTGTAGAAACGAGTTCCAACTAATCAAGAGTACTCAGTAAGGAATTGTCAAAAGAAAGTTACCATGGTAACAATAGAGACAGCTTGCTGAACTGTTTAAAAGACAGAGGACACAGTTAGGAGACAATTAAACCGAATTAAATAGAGTTCATTCAAATAGTTGCTGGAAATTTTCGATGGTGTGCGCACACTGGGAGGGTGGGATATACTCAAGGACCATGGTTTGTGAATGAATCCAAATCAATGAGTGAGCTAACGGACCCTTTCGATCGATCTCGATTCACAGCACAGATCACATCAAACTTACGTTGCCAAAAGTTAGAACACCCTACAGGTCGTACCGATAGACGTGCAATCCAAACACAACCTTTGCTTGTCTGGCTGTGAGCGTCAAAACACCAAATACAAAAGATACCACAGGTAAACTAGTAAACCTGACGTGTATTCGTCGGAACAGTCGTAAAAGACAAAGTTTACTCAGAACTAGTGCTGGTTTGCCACAACCACTCCGAAGTACCTACATCTCCAGATACTAATTCAGAGAATCTGGATAAAACTGACAACAAAAGGTCATTGCTGTGAGCGTCAAAACACCAAATGCAAAAGATACCACAGGTAAACTAGTAAACCTGACGTGTATTCGTCGGAACAGTCGTAAAAGACAAAGTTTACTCAGAACTAGTGCTGGTTTGCCACAACCACTCCGAAGTACCTACATCTCCAGATACTAATTCAGAGAATCTGGATAAAACTGACAACAAAAAGGTCATTGACATCGATAAGTAACATTTTGAGGTGTCTCCAACCATGTGCAGGCGGATCATGCGGAACTCATCCCAGTTGTACAACATTTAGACACTAGTGTCGACCAGCCGCAATCCACAAAGCCCGATGTTTGCCAACCACACAGAAAGCTTAGAAACCTATGCCTAACTGAGTAAATCTTTGGACCAACCGTTTCGTGGATTCATAAAATTGAGGCAGTCAGTACACACCGGTTCAGTTTCTACAAACTGCAAGTCCAGAGAGGAGCATGCTAGTTATACTAATAAACACAAATCCGGTCAGGCAGGATACCAGGCACGAAGGTCGATTAACAAGAGATGCATGCAACATTCACGGTATCTAAATCACGTGTCAGAGTCAGATGGTAGATGTTTGCCTTCGGTCAGCTGAACCACAAAAGTGAGTCGCTGCATCGGCTAAAACGTGAAAAACACAAGCAACACGAGTGCGCGTATATTCCGATAAACGCAGACGCAGAGGTACACATGCTAATGGACAATGCAAATTCATGGGGTTGACCAGATGTATCACGCTGAATGTGGTAACAACGGGAGGAGAAAATACCTCTAGCATCAAGAGTAGCTCTCATCAAATGATCCCAAGTATGTACAGTTAAATACACGTTGGCGTAGCACAGTCGCTTCGGAATAGTAGAAATGAGCCCAAGCCTTTGGCAACGAATCTTTGGCCAGAATGTTCTCATGACAGTCCCCCCGAAAAAGTGCGCAAATGGATGAGCCTGTTGATGACACCAGTTGTAAGCCAGGAATACGCAAGCAACACGTTACAGGTGCTCTCTCTCTCTCTTACACTTGAAACACAAAACTGAGACAAAGGCTGAGACGAACTGTTAGCCTGTGTGTGAAATGTGCGAAACCAGAATACCGGAGTGAAAACTACTCTCCAAAGCCAACTCTTGAGTTGCAAAATAAAAAGCTCCACAGAAATGACATTTCTATCCTACATGTTCTGATAGTAAACCAAGTGATCACAGACGAAAATTTAGCCGGCTCTTAGGTTTCACAGCATGAAGAGGAAATTATGCGTAAAATCCTAAAATTATTTCAATATCCTCGGGTCTTGATACAAACTGGAGACCAGTCGCTTTTAATAACCGAATATCAGGTCGATTGGACGGATGTCACGTGCGGACTGTGACCAAACGAATCCATGTTTTGATTACTCAGGATAATAGGCGATCAGGATGGAGCACTTATGGCCCGCACGTGCGTGACCTTGTGAGGCATTTAGTGATAACCCTAAAAATACAGTTGTAATAATCTTCGTTTGTATCTGTAAAGGACTGTCCCAAGCTACCGTTTTTTTTTGAAACAGTAAACTAAGGAACGACACAGAAATTGCCTAGCGCCAACAAGTCAGAGCAGGTACCAAAATCAGAACGATGTTACAGATAAGCAATCGTTAAAGCGGAATAGGTTTGTTTGGAAAAGTTTGCCTGTGTTCAGAAATGGTCCGCGACAGACATGAATGAGATCCGAATCGGTTTGCAGTAGTCCCCCTCCCCAACAGGCAATCTTGCCGGTGCCTAACCTAGAACTCTTCAACGTACGGTGACTTCAACACAATGATTTAATTCAATAAATGTCCTACAATGAGTGGGTTCCCTCAGTCCAATAGGAAATATGTTGATTAACTGCCAAAATAACTGCACCTTGTGCTCATAAGACTCGTCCAGGTGAAACCGTACAACTTGCGTTGATTCGTGTAGCGCAAGGCACAGACATACAAACCGCTGGGAACGTCGCATCTTGTGCGTTAATCAACAAACAAAACGGGACGAAAGTGACAATTCCACTGCCAGTTTACCATAGATTTCGGCACCATCATATTGACAGCAATGGCCTGTTCAGCTAGAAGAGCCTGGGACCCAGTTAGGTCGCTGTCAAACAGATGCTGCATGATTCTCATGCCTACGCACCCAACTCCTGTAACACGTACGTTCAGCGACTTGTTTCGCTACAGTGGCTTCTCCGAGTGAGTGTCACATGAGCCACCAACCCCCGCAATTACTCTTATTTGATGACGCATATTGTGACCTTTTGTGGAGATGTTATGTGTGGCGCAATGACAGGTTGCAATTCTGGTGCACAAGAAATATTAAGCTAGATCAATTCTGATTTGTGAGACGAACTACACCAAAAGCACATGTGCTATAAACAGTTGACTGTTTTTTTCACTTCAGATCACCTCATGCGCCAACGGTAAGCTTTATTCCAGCAGCTAGTTTCGTTCTTATCAACAACACACCGTGGGTCTCGTAAGACCGTTTAGTCTTCATTTTTCCAGAGCACACAGTAGTCTGTGGAAGGATCACTACAAGACAGCAAGACTACAAGACTACAAGACAGAAACTGAAGCTGAATTGTATCCTTCACAGTGCAAAGGTGAGCCAAACATTCACCGAGTAGAAACAATGGGATTCTGGATTTGAACTTGAATTTGTTCAGCTACTGTAGAGCAAATCAGAAGCCGTCGGTACCTTGGCACGTGTCTGATGCTCACGTCGTTCAAAATCGTCCCCGAAACATGCAGACTATGGAAATAATCGACATTCCTTGGAGACTAAATCGCTTGTCGGAGGACAAAATGACGTAACCCATCGGAAGGTTAGGTTGACCTTTCTCGGGAAAGAAAACCTCAAAGTGACTCAGCGGGAAATGTAGGCCGCGAAAATTCCTGGGGAGTAGCCTCTCTTGGGGGGAGGAGTGCCACACTAATGGAAGCCTACTTTTTTAAGATGGCTTCGACTGTGCAATACGCATTGGTTATTGTACAAAGGCTTTCTATGGAAATCATGTGCAAAAGAGTAGCGAACCTACGGAAAAATCAACAATGGGCTATACAAGCCATATATTATTATCATTATTTAAAAGTGCATGTATAAATGCATGGACCTGTTGAAATATATGTTTGACCTAGTTGTTTTACGGTACAAGCGGAACGTAGTGATATAATAGCGGAATGCACGCAACGTACTCAAGTTTGAGCCCAATTTGAAACACTCAAAACAATCGATAACTCCGCTTGCTAGTCTTATGTGAGCAGGTGCTACTTCTGTTTTCTTAAGGCGCGTTAGTAGAAGCTTCACTTCTTTGGATTCGAAGGCACTTGAAATGTTTTTGTAACCGACTGCACAGGACGAAATGCGTTGATTTCCGAGAATATAAATCCCTTCTCAGCAGTTTTCAGCATTCATTGACCTAACCGGTTCATTTGATAACTGTCCATAATCATGTATGATCTGTTTTTCCGTTGTGCATTTATCTAACCGCATTATCCTGATTATATGGAGACCGAGTTCCCACCTAGATCGTTTGATCCAACAGTGATTGTCTGTTAGGTAAGGTTCAAATCATACATTGAGGGAGACAACCTTGTCTGAGAGACTATTTACTAAATGAATAAATACTCCATACCTTAAATGATACGAGTTTATGCATGAGGTTCGTGAGAATCCCTGAAAACCTGAAAGAGGTGGCTGAGTCTCTCGTTAACATCACTTCGATTTGTAAATAAGTGCTTATCTTCCGTTCATACTTCAGTCTCGCTCCATCTAAATGACGTAAGCGTCACCCACTGACCGAACGCCTTTTGGCTGTTAAGGGTCAAGGCCAAGGATAGCGGAAACCAATAGACTACTTAGGCTTTGCACAGGTTTGCTGAGAAACACCAGCACGGTACCAATCATTTGTACACTCCAAGAAAAATGACCATGAATGCCTGAGGTGTCAGATTTCGGTCAGTGATAGACCTCTCGGGCTTAGTTAGTTGAGCGCATGAGTTAAGTGTCCACACCCGTAGGTGAATAATGTGTCCCACACACTGTGAGAAGACGTTACCAGTGAGTCAGACCTGTGAGGATAACTATCCTTGTATAACTATGACCAGCGTTGCCTTTGGCAACCTCTACACTGTCCGTCAGCACCAGCTAATCCAGTTGAACGGACAACTACCATATATTCGGACAAGAACACCAGGACAAGGAGTAAAGATGGTTAGGGATATTGGAAAACAAGACCCAGTATGCAATGGCCTTTGTGCGCCCGCTAATATGTTCGAAAAATTCCACGCTCTGGGAGAGAGAAACTATCTCAGCCGGTATCAGTGTACTAATGGTAAATGATTCAAAGCTGGTTGTGAAGCATAGCTGAACCATGATAGCAAGGCCTCATGTGTGAAAATAAACCCAATCAGCGCTGAGGTGGCGTAAGCCGTTATCATCAAGGTTAATTCAGCAACAATACGTACCTCGTGCTTTTCGGGACTTCTGTCCGGTCATCCGCCCCTGTGATGCTGTCACATCGCCTGTTTTCCTGACGACAGCAGCGTTGTCATCCACAGTAGGACTGGTCTGTGGTACAGCTGACACGATAGGAGAAACGCTTCGTTTATCGGTATCGCCCTCAGACGACACTCCAGTCCGCTTTTTACGCCGCATTTCTTTACGACGATGTTCGGATGAAGGAGTCCGCTGTAGAAAGACAAGATTATTCCACATCAAAGAAGGGGATTCCAACATAATTAAAAAAGCCAAATGACCTATAAATGACAAGAAGACTTGGGTTGATAAAAACTCGGTTATATTAAGCGGTAAACCCAATAAGTTCTGAGGAAAAGGACCGCATAAGTACGTCAGAATACCCAACCAGTAAATTCACCGTCATTCTGAAAGAGTTTATTGTTGCTTAACAATAATGCCACGCAGCCATCAGACAATAAGGACAGTTATAATGGACCAGAATAAGAGCCAATATTGATTAAGTCACAAGACTGCGGAATATATGGAAACACTGAGTAACATTTGATTAGGTAGGCGTAAAGAGAACTTATGTATGATCACATTCATTGAAGATATCACACAAGTCCGAGGCAATACGGTGCCTTGCCACAATGCTTCCGTGTTCACATCAACAAACATCCTACACTCTTAAATACCAAGTTACCTCTTTATCAAGTGACAAAAGATCACGCAATTGCTGAAAAGCAGTCTCGTGAGTGAATGCAAACAACTGGAACCGAGCTGCACACGTGGATGTGAACGCAGCTTGCGGTGACTGAACCGGTGTTAGGGGTAGGTAGGTATAGCAAGAGTGATATGCAAACAAAAGACAATCACAACAATGTCACTCACGGATGATGAGATTCTATCCTTTTGTCAGATTACGGGTACAGTATATGCGCAATTTAGCAGAACAGGGAGAAGAAGAAGCGAAATTCTGTGTTCCAGAAACAGCCCACAAACTACGAAGACACAATATGAGCATGGAAGATAAATCTGTTGGTAAAAGGGTGGTGGAAGATTGTGTACAGACCAACATGTTGTACATGTGTCATCGCCCGTGGTCATCCTTATGGACAGGTCTATCGTCGTAGAAGTAACAGGAAAGGTCGTTGGTACACATCCACTAGTCTTTCTGAAAAAAGGTTATTTCCCTAGAGAACACAGCAGCAGCCACGTTACGTGTGATTTAGTGTGTAGTCCCTTCGGCGATGTCACCCCTGTTAAAAGCACACTACTGGACTTTCCGCGGTCGCCTGTCGTACGGGATTAATGCCTACGAAGAAAAATGACGGTTGTGATGAGTGGATTTGGTAGATGAATACCGGCTTATCAATATCAGACCGGTGGCCACGCTGAAGCATTTTTAGTTCCCCAAATGAGAAATGTCAAATCTGTTGCGAACTTTAAGAAGAGATAGTACTGTACATTCATGAAGACGCAACTCCGAAATTTTATTCGGGTAATCAAGTAATAAATACATGATCGTTCAGCTTTAACACCATTTCGATGCACAGCCGCCTTGTCACCCGCAGTAGGCACGAATGCTGGGATACTACCCAAGCCTAAACGGGGTCGGTCGAGATACCGAGATTGGAATTGGACCACGGACTTTTCGGTCAGTAGGTTCGCGCCATAATGACTTCAACTATCCTGAGGTGAACCAAAGGTGTCAGCTAACAATACTTCACCTCTGCCGATAATATTGGGACGACTTTCTGGCTACCGCAAACTGTATTCCAATGGTGATATCTCTGGAACTATACAGCTACTCCGTGACACTTTGCGACAAAAAGTGCGCAGCATGAATGCAGAATTTAATCCTGATCCGTAGCGATTTGCACCGTACGAACACGGGGAACTGTGGCCGATCCCGACCACGACAGATTCGAGGACTTAGCTCCAAAATATAATGGGAATGTACCATAGCTGGGTACTGCTGGAGAGAAAATACTGATCCCATAACTGTAGTTGGTCAGCATTATATCTCAAACAGCAATCCTGAACAGAAATAGTCAAAAGTTCGTGATGGATGGGAAAGATGATAGACCGATGATGCAAAAGCTCTTTGTCATGTACAGCTGCATTCACCTGTGTCGTCCCTCCTTGAGAACAACTGCATTAAGTAGGAAGGGGAAACGGCCACATTTAGGGAGGATGTGATCGTTTCGCAAATTGAAAAGAAAAAGTCTGACACTGTACACACAGGACAGGATTCATCGAAACCAGTATGGAAGAAGGCAGGAAATTACAGAATGCCTTGCAGCTATTCGGGAGGAGTGAAAATGTGGATCATGACAGATGTCTACACCCAATTATCGGGAAGACTGTCCCGGACATGGTAAACAGGTTGCCAGACTAAGCAACCACAACAGCGAAGCATTCGCCATTGCAACAAAGGTAGGGCATCTAAGGAACGTGCACTGATAGGAATGCGCCTTAAAAATAAACGATGTGCAATGAAAAGCCGTCAAGTTTCGAAGTCGCAGGCTAGAAGATCGAACATTCACTTCAGCGATTCAAATATTTGTGAGCAAAGTGGTTTCGTTCCTTCACGGTAGGACCTTTGGGAGTTAAGGGGAAGCCGATTTTAACACTTCAGAATAGATATCAATATTAGATTTAGCTGGACAGTCAAGGGTGGCTTTGAAAGCAAAGGCTCGTCCGATTATAACAAGACCACAAGGATTGCCATTTGGATATTCGATTGCTCAGAAGACAATCTGCTTACATTGAACTGTGGGTTTATTGGAGAATACAGCAGTGATTAGCCTTGACGGTTTTCCTCAGATGGCCAATAAAGTGCTCCCCGTTAGCTACGACACCGTGTACAGTTCTCCGAAGAGTGGCGAAATACCCCTTTACAAGAAACGATGTCTCTTGAAGCCACTGATTATCAGGTGAAATCTTACTCAAAACTCCAAAAACTCCCCACTATCTGCTCGCTATAGTCCATCGAGAAAGAGAAAACCCACGCAGATTGTATGGGCTTTCCCATAGTGGAAGTAATTAGTGGGAGACTCAGTTAACACCAGATCCTGTGACATGGACTGCGTGGCTGAAGAATGATTGGTATCACATCACATCCAGGTGTAAATCACTCACACTGCTACTCAACCACTCGTGGCCGAATGGTACTGTCCAACTAGTAACCAGAAGATTTATGTGGCGAAACGCCCTAGGGCTTCGTGAGATCTACGCAGCTGATGCTTCCCAAAAAACGGCAGAATAGCCGCATCACGGTTAGCAGGTTTTCAATGAAGATTGATTTTAATTGCAGAATAAAATCGCATTCGAATTGTCTGAAGAGTTTGAAATGGCCCACGTGAAAAATAAATTGGACCAAACAGCTGAGAATAACAAGATTCTGAACACATGTGTGCATGAATAGTCATTTGGCACCAGAAAACCAGTCGTTACTGGGGTCATTGAGTGACGGAAATGTAGTTTTGTCGCTAGGATAGTCGTGACTCACCTAGACGAAAGTGGAAAACTTAAGCACAAAATATTACACCAAACCAAGCCCTGTCTAAGTAGACACACTCCTCTGAAATCTAGTCAGTTACTGTTGAGGAACGACACTAAGGGAAGTTTAACTTGTGGGATTACCGAATTTTTTAAGACCTAACTCATCCCGAACAGTTACTAACAGATGGTCGTTTGAAGAACAGGAAATTACTGCGATTTCCAAATGCCCCGATCGTGCAGTCTCCTGAAGAAAGAAAAACATTCGGTTTGCCGAAGTATTCGATCATCACCATCATCAAAGGCAGCAACATCAGTGTTGACACTGATGCTCCACTGTTATACAGCCATAAGGTTCGTATAATTATATTAAAAGCCCTAGAGTGAAAAGAAGGCAAAAAGAGTGGGGGAGCGAGGGGACCTAGCGCTGGTCTATGTCAAACATTCTGAGGTGCGTACATCTCCAACAATTCAATCAGACAACCTGGAGAGAAACTGACAGCAAGAACGCCACTGACATCGATTACTCACAATTTCCTACAACATCTCCAGCCAAGCACAGACGGGATCACGTGGACCACATCCTGGAAGTCGCACAACACCAACAACACCCAAACTCTTCGTGATCTCTTTCACGCTCTCCTGCCAGGTCATGCGGTACCCACCTCGCGGTTTACGCCATTCTGAAAAAGGCACAGAGGACAAAACTCGTCTCAGTAGACGATGTTTCGGCATGCGTAGCACACGACCAACCCATCGTCGTCGGTGGTGCTGAATGTTTTCCCCAATTGAAGTACCTGCCGCACAACCAAATACCCATTTTCTAATCAAATCGTTACCAACACGCTAACGCCATCCAAAACCAGCTTCTGAGGTATCGATGTTCGAAAATCTAAAGACGTCTACGCCATCTGCCGGCAGAGGCCATGTCTCGCACCCATACGACAACACAGGCCTTACTGTAGCCTGGTACACGCAACCTTTAAGATCCAGTGAGATGCCTTTTTGACGCCAGTTAGCGAACGTGATTCGAGCCTTTGAGATTCTTGTACTGACTTCATTAGGCGCATTTGCGTCAGAGCTAACAAACCTACCGACGAATTTGGCGGTTGCGAGAATAATGCGGCACACACAGTACAGTGGGTAGATGATACAGATGGGTTTTCAAATTTCCATGGATCACTTGCTGTCCTCGCAGGTAAAATGAGCCGTATGCGCTCGAACATAAGAAAATTGATTTACCATGCAAGTTGCACCACCAAACGGAAATACCCTCCAGAAAGGAGCGTGAAAAAACGAGAGTGCCTCCAATCCTGACCGTATGGACTGTTTAGAATGGGGTTTAAAAAAAGCTACGTTCAGCGGGAAACACCTAATATGCCAATAAGACTAGAGAACTCAGAAAGCTGATTATGACGACCAGGAAATGATTGAACAAATTTGACCTTGACAGAAATACAGTCAGAAGGAAACTGAAGAAGATGCCTTCAAAATGTTCTTTAAGACGTGCCATGTTTAAGATGTAGGAAGAACCAGCTGGGTCGTTAGGGCTCAGGTGTAGTAGCTGGATGTATCAACATCATCAGCAGCAGCAGCAGCAGCTGGAGCCAACGCATCCCTGGTACATGGTTAACAGCTGACAAACTGAATCGAGCTGTTGTACTCAACAAAATACGCTTGCTTAATGATCAGAACAAACGATTTCCTCAGCCAGATCATGCAAAGAACATTCACTTGATAGAGCACTACTCATAAGGTTGCTGAAAATTTCGATAGCCCTGGGGGATCATCAGGTAGAGGCGGTCCCTTATTTTTTGTCAGCCATGTTAAACTGGCGACTTAGTTCTGAATGTGTATCACCTTATTGCCTGTAGACTCGGTGGTAAAGGTGGACGATGCCCGGAATAAGCAGTCCGATAACATCGAGTTAGTTGACTAACTCTAGATTCAGCAACTGAGTGAAGAGCAAACTCAGGTGGTGCCTCCAGAGATAGTAAGGCACATGACTCCAACCGGCCGCCGACAAAACCCAGGAACCTTAGTCCACGTGACAGCATACGCTTTGTAATGATAAAAGCAGCACCGTATAAACCTATCCAGTCATCTCGCATATCAGCTGATCCAGACACACTGGTATGTTGTTTATTCGCTATTTCTGGCTTGAGTATTCAGTAGATCTGCAATGTTTGAATTGTTCGCGCGCAAACAGCCAATGTTCAAAGTGACTGTAGCCGACAAACGTGTCCGTAGATTGATCTGATGACAATGAAGAACTACAGCCTAGTCATTTTGTTTGGACAAACTCTTATGATCCTAACTGCGCACATGCTCTCATGTGAAGAAGTGCACTTGTGGTGCTAAACGACGGCTCAGTGAGTTCTTGTTAACGGGAGTTATCTGTAACGACAAACGTCCGTTATACAGTTAGTGTCATGGTTCCGTACTTCCAACCTAAGTGCAAAATAGTTCTTCATTATAAAAGAGAAGCACTCCCACCAGCTGAAATAAGCACATATACACATGAACGAGTGTATATTACGCGAACAAACCGAGCATGATGAACCAAGCTAACCCGGGAAATGTACCATCCAACTTGACGGCATGCCTGACTGACGCTAAGGATATATGTAAGAATTGATGTCCGTCTACCGGTAGACAAGCTTTCCAGAACCGCGATAGACATTTTCATATCAATGGAATCACCAAAACTACTTATGCAAAGACAGAAAAGCTAATGTGTCTCAGAAGTCCTACAAACTGGAAAAGTGATGGACCGCTTCTTATTCAGTGCGATCAAATACCTCATTTAGAGATTCCCTTGGATGCAAGGCCGGTGGAAATACCTTACATTAGGGACCATCAGTTTAGGATGACCTCACTAATAGCTGAGGCAGTATGTGCCTCTCGCCGTCTTCTAAAAGTCCAGTCTTATCACAGGTCAATCTTTTGAAGTATTGGATTGAAACGGCGTAGCTACTACGAGAGCAATTCCCCCACCGCCCTGAAAAATTTCCCAGCTCATTCACCCTAATATTATCATTATCCATCTCTAAAACAGGAGACAGTAGCTGAGAGTCGTCCTCTATCCTGTTGTCTTCACTGTCTATGTGGTGAAATATTGGTAGCTCGAATGCTTTTACTGGCAATTGATTAGGTGATCTTTGATCTGTTCATCAAGCTTGGCAATTAGCTTGTAAACGTTCCTTCCTCAGCCGAGGAGGAACTGTCAGTGCCGACACCAGCAAACATCAACTGAGTAAGTGTATTACGAGGTACTGATGACACAAATTAGAATGTTGCAGCTAGATCGAATAGTTTCTGGAAAATGTTGCTTGATTACAGGAAGGCGGTGCGTCTTTTACATTTCAACAAGTTTATTGCAAAGCCAGGGTAGTTGATGGGTTCGAAGATAACCTGACTCACTCAAGTTTACAACATGAGTTTCGTTCAACAAAATAAGCCAACTGATTAGCTAGATCAATCGATTAGAATGGCTGCTTGTTTGCGGAACCATTTTGGCGGCCTGGAATAATAGGTCAACTAAGGCGGCAATCACGGAAGTCGGTCGCTTAAGCTTAGATCGACCACAAGAACCCTCAAACGAATTGAAACTCTATTTTGACGTGCAGTCTCTGGTGCGATCTAACTTTGTAAGTAATCCGGCGCCAAGCCATGTGACCCAAGACAAAGGTGAGACGCCCCCAAGCGTCAAACCGAGATGACAGTGCCTATGGTTAATGGATAGCTGTGCGGGCGGACTTATAAGCCTTTGTCTTATCCGTTCACAGCAAAAGAGGTGAGTGAGATGATGCTGGTAAACGAAACATGAATCGGACACTAACTAACTAATTGGGCGCCTATGGCTGTTGCAAAGACTAAGGGGATCCTTTGATGACAAGAAATGTAGCTGCCCAGCTTTATTAAATAAGTCCCGCTTTGATACGCTAAGTTCTTTTGTACTTCTTCAGGTGCGATAGTTACCGATAGAGTGTCGCAAAACATGCATCGACTTCCAGAGTTTAGGTTCGGTGGAGGTAATCAATTCGTACAACTAGTAGCTTGTAAAAGTTATGAGTCGCATTCCTTCCGTTTATCAAAAGAGGCCTATTAGTACTCATAAGCGACCCCATCGAATATAAAGGATTTCCCGTGGACCCGGCGGAATACGCAAAATGGTATTCCCCATTAATTTGAAAATTACTTGCATCACTCCTTGTACCTGGAATTCCATAGGTGGGATGACTAGGACATGACAGCGTATATCTAACAAAAAGCGTGTTCTTCTATCTTCGGTACAAACAAAAACCCGACATACACCTACGGGTGTTTTCTTTCGCAGTCACTTGATCAAACGGTCTGACTCATCACCGCCACAAGCTGTAAAACGAGGCACACGACACTAACACCGAACGAAATAACGGTAGAGTGAGTTGTGCGATCATCATCAGCTATAGTTTCCACAGTTTCGCTCGCCGTAGATCTGGGGATGTAGGGAGATGCGTATTAGTGGTCTAGATGATATAATTAGTGCGTTCATACAGCAGCGTCGGTGGACTTTCCATTGGAAATATCGGGAGGGGAAGCTATGGACTGAAAGCAACAGGTTGGATGTGTGTGCGACTTTCAGCTCGCGACTGGGCGATGTCTGGCCATGTCCCTAACTATCGCTGTGTCTCACCTCTGCGTCCCCATATAAAGTATACAAAAAGGAAACGGATAGGGAGGAACGCATCCAACTCCCTGCGGAACTTAAACGGCTCAGTTTCAACTCAAAAGGATTAGTCAAGCGTATACAAAAAGGCATTCGGAAGTGATACTGAGTGCTCAGTGCTGGTATTATCCTAGACTTATGAGTCCAGCATATACAAATTCAGTACATACACTGGTGAGAGTAATGTTCTGTACCTTTGTGCTCTAACTTAACTAGATGGTTCAAACTCATTTGGGAAAAATGACATGTTTCAGACGACTGAGACCAACCAAGCAAAGTATTTGTATCAAACAAGAGGTACACAATGACTGTTTTAATAGGAGAGGTATATGCATTGCAACTGTTATATCACAGATAACGACTTTAATAATACTGCGACACGTGAGACCTAAATCTGAGTACCAAACAAGATTTCATCAGACTAAGTTAATGGTTCCGTCACATTTTCGTACCACCTCAAACACTTGGGTAGCGTCACACATACCAACAGTCGAAGATTCCGGATTCATTATCATCATCATCATCAACGACAGCATGACATCAGTGTTCAACACCAATGCTTCACTGCCGTACAACCGTGACTTATTTGAAAGCCTTATTGTAAAGAAAAGAATAAAGGTGGGTGGGGGAGGGACTTAGTGCTAGCTTAACACAATCATTCCGAGGTGCCTACACCTCCAGACATTCACTCAGGCAAT
>NW_008751689.1:894371-901953 GCF_000715545.1 Opisthorchis viverrini | reverse complement strand
TTACGCCATTCCGAATTGGGCATGGAAAACAGTACTCTCTTCGGCAAACGATGGTTCGGCATGCGTAAAACATGTCCCAACCAACGCAGCTTCTGGTGCTGGACACATTCTTCAATGGAAGTACCCGTTACACAACCGAAAACACGCTTTCTAACTGACTCGTTACGGATTCGCCGACACCAACCCACACGAGCTATGGTTCTGAGACAACGATTGTCGAACACCTGAAGACGTCTCAGGTCCGCTGCTCGAATAGGCCAAGTCTCACAGCCATACAATAAAACAGCCCGTACTGTAGCTTGATACACACGTCCCTTCAGATTCAGGGATAAACCATTCTGACGCCATAGGTGTCTCAAGTTAGCAAACGCCGCCCGAGCCTTGCAGACATCAGTTAGCCTTCAGATAGTTCTGTCTCCAGCCAAACAAAGGGAGGGTCACTTGAGCTTCATTCTTGATTGCCCATATTATGTCCAATGCTGTCCATATCTACGTTTCCGTCACTCCGAAGTAGGCATGGAAACCAGTGCTCATCTCGGAGGTAACTCAGTCTATACAGTACACAGCCCAGACACCTAAGACTGGAATTATGGGCGTATTCTTTCAGTGAATCGCCTTCCGTCTACAAAAAAGCTCGTTTTATAATAACCTCACTCCGAAACTGCTTTTTCCAGCCGATTCTGACCGTAGTCCTGGGGCACCGGTGGCCAAAAACTGAAGATATCCAGAATCATACATCAAAGTGGCCGATTCCCGTGGCCACATGATACAGTACGCACTATAGTCTGGTACACGCATCCCTTGAGAAGCCTGTCTGACGCCACAAGGGGCAAAATTGGCTAACACAGATGCAAAATCAATGAATATATTGCCACGGAAACTAATGCAGTTGATAAATTTCCTCATTTGTGGTAACAGATGAATTTCACTGAGTCTAAAAATCTGTGTGTACAAGCTAACCGTAATCGTCATCTTACCCTACGACCGTAAGACCGGGCTCCTCCGATTTAATTACCTTATGCGATTTCAAACGCGTGATCAACGGTGCTTTCGCAAAAGGTCACCTGGTAGCTTCTATCACTACTGTTCTAAAACAAGTCGGACAACAGATTCTTCTGGAATCTATGCTGGACTCGAGTTTTATTGATGTGCGTTGTACCACTGAGCTGAAAACTCGAGACACAAGTGCAGTCGTTAAAATAACCTTCCCATCGGTCTCCGGCCGCTTCCGGTGTTGCAGAAGCCTCTGAGGCTGGTTCTGCTACGGTTAGCATTGTTCTAATTCACTGAGCTGCAGGACCTGTGTTTGAATGATTATCCGTTGATAGCTGCCTCTGTGCAGGTCGTTTGGCAACGTCTGAGAGAGTACCCTGTAAACGCGCCGATAATCGCTGACTGTTCATCGTATCTGGTTATGTTCGAAAAGACTGTAGCTCTGGTGCTCTCGAAGATAGCTTCTACGGTGCGTTGAATGCCCCATTGCAGCGGGCCAAGTGTTCAGATATGGTTGTGGTTGCTGGAGATTGAATGCGCAACTGGTGCTCTCGAAGATAGCTTCTACGGTGCGTTGAATGCCCCATTGCAGCGGGCCAAGTGTTCAGATATGGTTGTGGTTGCTGGAGATATGAATGCGCAAGTAGGTAGGCGCGGCATTGCTCAGGCCATTAGGTAGTCTTCTTGGACTGAGATCGAGACGCCCGGAAAACAGCGAACGCCTGTTGCAGTGCTGACCGAAGACTCTCTCCATGCAATACTAACTCCCGAAGCAACCGGACCCATCTGGCCAAATGGTGCCCCCGCTTGCGAACCAACATCCAACACAGATACATCACATTGCCATTAGCTATGTGTGGCGTGAGTCACTCATTGATTGTTGCTTGCTCTGAAATGTCCATGTGAGTTCAAATCGTGCGCTTGTTCGTTGATGTTTTGCGCTCTTCATGGGCGCGGAAGATTCGCACACCTCGCCTGGTCATGAGAACTTCTCGGACCCTGGTGTCAAGCGAGCCTGCAAAAAGTGCCTGCTGAAGTCTTCTGAAAAACGTCTCTTGATGTTGGATCTTACTGGAAGACCCTGTCCGCAACATTGCAAGACGGGGGCGCTCCGCTTGTGGAAAGGTGCAGCATACTGGGTCTATGCACTGGATTTCGAACAGCACTTTGAAACTGCTCGAAGCTCAGACACGTGCCCTTCCTGGTGGAGAGCACAATGCCACTGGACGAAATCTGAAGAATGATTAGAAAAAGAGCATCTGCCCGGATCGGTAGATCTAGAAAGCCGAGGAGGTGGAGGAAAGAAGCCCTGGGAATGTGCGTAAAACGTTCCAGCCCAAAGGAGCCTGAGATGAGCGAAACAATCACTGTTGACAATGGGTAACTTACCAGTGAATAGTAAGTGCCCGAATCGTCGTGTTGACAACTTTTAACGTTGTTAAACTCAGCCGACCTGCGACGCAGCCCCGGACAGTGAACTTAGAACTCCCGATAATTTTGAAAATAGGCGAACGACTTTCCTCATTCAAGCATCATCGAGCCAGTGGTCATGGCGAACTCCCGCCCACCCTGTTTAAAGATGACGGTGGAATCCTTGGTCGGTGCTTGTATAACTCCCCTGGATATGTTTCTTCACAGCTGTGGCACCGTTAAAAACCACTGGTTACTAGTAGTGTACTGTGTTAACTAGAAACCCAACTGAATCCATTTGAAGCTCTCGTTTATGATATTCTTTAACTGATTGTGTTGCGCGAAGGCCGCTTCGTGTTTCGCTTGGTACGACATTCGATTCAGCACAGTGAAGTTTAAAAAAAGCGTTCAGCCGTAGCACCCTTCTGTGCCTAGCTGGCCATGCCACCAGAAGGGAGCACGAGGGCTGGGATACTGCCAGGTTGCCCAAGCCTAGACATGGGAAGTCGAGTGGCGGAGGTCGGATTCGAACCACGGACCTTCCGGTCAGTAAATTCGCGCTCTAACCACTTGGGCCATCTCGCCCCACAGTGAAGTTTAGTAACGGAACACATCTCAGTGAGCTGCCGAGACCTAATCAAAGGCCCACAACCGGTTTCACCAATTTTATGATTAATCTAGTGGACGCTGTCTTTCAGTATTTGCACCAAATGGAATATGGGGCGGCGAAACAAGTGGGACCAAAGAAGGATGAAACACGCCGTGGCCTGCGGGGCAGTTCCAGGAAACTAACAAGTAGCATGTTACGTGGTATTTCGAATATCGTACCATTACAACACGCACACAGTTGGAGAATGTCATTCATGAGAGATTCCACAGATGATTAACCTGAATCCTAATTAAAACTAAATTGGTGTCCAAACGTCTCTAGCGAATGTCGTTTTATTTGGGACCAAGCAGAACGTATGATTGACGAAAAGTTTGGAAGTGCACCTACCTGATGAATCCTGAGAAGAGCAGCTCTGGTTTAGAACTGTACAGGAGACACAGCAGCATTGATATTATAAGATAACCAATGTCATCACTGTGACAGAATTAAGAATTTAAAACCTCTTCCTGCTGCCCGGATCATCGGGGCCAAAAGGTGAAAGAAACCGTGCGAAAGCGGAAAATAACCAGAATTTTCCGCACTAGACCTGTATCATTTTGCTGACTGAATAGACTGAAGTTTCACACACATATCAGGTGCCTAGAAGAGCCTAAATACACCTAACATGTTTTGAAATGACTGACACATCCACTATGGAAGTTGACGCTTTTACTGGGCTCGATTAATATCTTTAACCGCTGAAAGTCACTAAGGTTTTCCTCTGCCCAGTATCCTACTCTAAAAGTCACTTGGGTTTATGAACTAGGGATCATTCGGCACTCCACGGATATCTCACAAGCAACCCAACACCAGCCAGCCCACCATTGTTTTATAGACGCATTTGAACCGACGTTATATACTATCCACTTCTCTAAAAAAAGTTCGCAAACTCACTTGACGTAAGCTGGAATACGTTCCATCTTTAGCTTGAGATGAGGTTGTAGTCAAGACTCCCTCTTCACTCGACGAGTCGGATGGGTAAAAAACACTGATTATTAAGGTCAGAATAGCAAACAAAAGGACGGATATAAGAAGTACATCGAATAACTCTGCCTGGACAAAATAAGCCAATACATCCATTTTGAGAACGGCGCTGATTGTGGCCATGAGATTGGTGCATGGTTTAGTGCAACAAATTCAGTACCAGCAACCGAAGTTATCAGCTTGGTACAGTAGGCACAATGTGTACTGTAGGCCACTAATGGAATAGAAAGTCATAGGCCGGTCGGTTTGGGCCAGTAAATATCGCCCCCCGAACTCAGGTTCGTATGGTGGCTGAAGGAGAAGAAAAGTGAATGCCCCATTATCTGCGATGCATAACAGGATGAAACTGGGGAAAGTAAATGTTATCTAGACAGTGAGTACAGCTTATTGTACATAAATAATCTTATATAAAAGTTTGAACACCAATAGATCTTGCCAGAAATGCATGTAATTTTTTGTTCAGAGGACCCAATCAGGGAGAATGCATAGTGATGATGTAGCCGTATTGATCTCCCGATTAGAAACACAGAGCAAGAGGGCGAACACAACGGATTACCAAAGCTTATTCTAGATAAAAGCCACTGCGGAAGAGAATAAATTGACGCTCGTCCTTAACGTAACCCACTGAAGAATGGGCTTGGGTGGTTGACCATGCGTTAGGAAGTAATGGGAGTTGGCGAACAATACACCGAGACTGGGACGCCATGAGGTTGTAGTTGTGGATAAGGCGACATCATAGGAAGCGTATTTTAGAATGCATGGGTTTACGCGGAACATGATCTCTGGTTGCGATAGGATACCGCTGCGCAGTGGTCATAATATTGCATCCTCCATGTATTCAACCAAGAAGAACGAAAGAGTGAAAGCTGTGGTGTTTAGCAAATCAATGTTACATTTTCCCCATTTTCTACTCCCTTCATATAAACTTGAATTGCAATTTGTAGACACTGGACACGTATCATGACATTTTGTTTTATTGTACCAATAATTACATTAAAATCGAAAATGGTGAAATACACAATTTCTTGGCGCGACTTCCCTGTTTTTTGCTGAGTCAGTGAAATTGCATCCGATTGAACTGATTGCTGTTTGCTGAAGTCGAGGGATTGGATTATTGTGTTTGTGTGTGAACTGTTGAACGTCACAATAACTCCTTGTGACAATTTTCAGCTGCGATAAATTCCTACCGTGGAATTTACTTCTAACACTCGAACTATCAGTGGAGAATATCCTTCTTACTCTGGATATATTCTTCGCCGCCGAATACGATTACTGCACAACATTTCGTGTAGTGGGATTATTGGACCCCCAATTTAGTGAGTCTGTTCCATTCACTTGTCCATTTCTTATTGCCATTTGTTATTTCTAATCTGATATTTTGCTTGTATATTTTATTGACCACGCATACTTAGGTCCTTGTACGCTACATAATTGGTGAGCCCTATTTTTATTGTCATTTTCTCTGCAGTACTCCCATAGTTTTCCGTCACTCCGATTTTTCTCCACGCATTTAATTCATTATCATGGCCTCTGAAGAAACGCAAGCACTTGAGGTAGACAACGTTATATATGTTAAATTGCCAGAATTCGGTTCTCGTGACCCTCGTCTCTGGTTCGCTCAGCTCGAGGCTATATTCGAATCTCGACGCATCACCTCCCAAAATAGCCGGTATAATCACGTAGTAGGATGTTTGCCAGATTTTATCGCACGTGAAGTATCTGATTTGATATACAGTCGTCCACCTACCGATCCGTACGATGTTCTGAAATCGGCCATCATTTCTCGCACCGGTGCCAGCGATGAGCAAAACTTACGGAAACTTCTTTCCGGTGTCGACTTTGGTGATAAATCTCCGTCGCAGCATCTACACCACATGATGTAGCTGCAAGGTAAATATCGGGTGAAAGACGCTGTTTTAAAGGAGCTTTGGCAACAAAGCCTTCCTGTAGAGGTTCGTAAAGTCATCTCGGTCATCGAGAAGGATTCGTCTTTGGAAAAACTCGCCGAGGTCGCCGACCGCGTTCACGAAACCTGCAGACAATTCTTTGTTTCTAACGTACAACAACCGACCACCTCCACGTCCAATCTCGAACTCGAACTCAGCTCGGTCAAAGCTCAGTTTGCCGAGCTATCTCTCGAACTCAATTACGTAACGAAGCTGATTAGTCGTCCGCCCCAACACCGACGTTCTAGACCCCGCTCCAACACTCGCACTTCCAAGCCCAACGACCAGCCCGGCATGTGCTACTACCACCGTCGTTTCGGCGAACGCGCTGTCGGTGCACTAGGCCAGTAATGGCGACCACTGCACCCGGTCCTACCCCATGTAGCCTGTTTTTTATATATGACCGATCCCCATCATTGAACTTTCTCATTGATACAGGTGCTGAGGTTAACGTGATTCCTCCTCCTCCACGCAAGCAAAACCTTCAGCCAGTGGCATATACTTTGCAGGCCGCCAACGGGACGAACATAAAAACCTATGGTGAAAAGCTCCTGACACTCGACTTAGGTCTACGTCGTCAGTTTCCCTGGGTTTTCACAGTGGCCGAGGCTAAAAACCCCATCATCGGTATGGATTTTCTCACATCGTTCGGTATCGCAGTTGATCTCCGTCTACGGCAGTTACTCGACAATGCGACCACCTTATACCTCAGTGGCAAAGCCTCTTCCATTAATTCTATTGGAATTCGTCCCGCTTTGCCAGATAACCGGTTCGCTGCCCTTCTCCGCCAACATCCCGAAATCCTGCAACCTGCTCCTAAGACCGCTGCTGCCAAACACGATGTTTTTCATCATATCTCAACCAGAGGTCTTCCAACCACTTCTCGTCCTCGCCGTTTAACACGCGAGAAGTTAGCTAGTCCAGCACTTACTGCAATTGGATATCATTCGATCATCATGTAGTACCTGACCATCACCACTACACACGGTCCCAAAAAAGTCCGCAGGAGATTGGAGACCATGTGGCGACTATCGCGCACTAAATCGCGTCACAATCCCGGACAAGTATCCGATGCCGCGTTTGCACGACTTTGCTCTTACGCTTCATGGCAAGTCTGTTTTCAGCAAGTTAGATCTAGTCACGGCTTATCACCAGATTCCTGTCGCTACTGAAGATATTCCCAAGACTGTGATCACCACGCCGTTTGGTCTATATGAATTCGTTCGCATCACATTTGGACTCAGAAATGCAGCCCAAACTTTTGAACGATTCATGGATCAAGTACTTCGCGGATAAGACTTCGTTTGCGCCTACATTGACGATGTTCTGATCGCCAGCCGCTCTGAAGACGAACATCTTGTTCATCTTAAGCAAGTTTTCGAACGCTTCCAGCAGTATGGTATAATCATCAATAGCAGCAAATGTCAGTTTGGTGTACCGTCACTAGAAATACTAGGACACATTGTTGACTCAAACGGCATCCGTACTGTGCCATCAAAAGTATCTGCTATTCTGGACTATCCTGCCCCGGACAGTATCAAAACGCTACGGCGTTTTCTCGGCCTTATTAACTATTACCGTCGCTTTATCCCAGACTGTG
>NW_008751689.1:887895-892469 GCF_000715545.1 Opisthorchis viverrini | reverse complement strand
GAACGTAACGTCACAATAACTCCTTGTGACAATTTTCAGCTGCGATAAATGCCTACCGTGGAATTTACTTCTAACACTCGAACTATGAGAATATCCGGTACATACAAAGCTAGCAAATCATTGTGTCGATCCGTGAACGGGAAAGCGTAATGGATGGTTGGACTATGCTGATGTACTTACGTAATGAATACTTTGTATATTTTATTGACCACGCATACTTAGATCCTTGTACGGTACAAAGCTAGCAAATCATTGTGTCGATCCGTGAACGGGAAAGCGTAATGGATGGTTGGACTATGCTGATGTACTTACGTTGAGAATGAATACTCACTAACAAGAAATAGTATTCGGCGTGATCAGGATTTTAAGTTGCCTGCTGTGATTAGTAAGAGAATTGGTTTGATTTCCGTTGATTGAAGACAGGAAGAAGACTATCATACCGGTTTACTAAAGAATATGTGTTGATGAGTAGGGTCTCGAGTTGTTGTGGTTTGTTTCGAAATAGTTGGGTAAATGTTCCTAGTTATTTTGGGGTACGGTGAATTCCTGGAGCATCTTTTCCGATCATCAAAAATCATCTCGAGGAGATGTGATATAAGTATATCAATAAAATTGATAAACGGAGTAAACCAATAATATGCCCCGTGGTTACGGCACTGGTGATCTGATTTTTCGGGGGAACATGCCNGTCTCGAGTTGTTGTGGTTTGTTTCGAAATAGTTGGGTAAATGTTCCTAGTTATTTTGGGGTACGGTGAATTCCTGGAGCATCTCTTCCGATCATCAAAAATCATCTCGAGGAGATGTGATATAAGTATGTCAATAAAATTGATAAACGGAGTAAACCAATAATATGCCCTGTGGTTACGGCACTGGTGATCTGATTTTTCGGGGGAACATGCCGAGTAACCTTACCCGAGGATCCCGCCCTTATATCAACCAGGTTGGCCGATGGAACCGTGGGGTGAGAATACTGAAAGCTTCCAACTAGTCCACAAGTGTGTCTTGCGTGCTCACCTCGAGTGTCCTCGCAAAGTCCACTAAAGTGCGATGCATCTCTGCTTTCGTCGGCCGTAGAGTCGACGGAAAATTGTGAGTTAGGTTGACTGCAAGAAAGCGGGTCGAAATAAAAACCTATTGGACACATCGCAACAAACCACCAGGAGAATAAATGAATCGCACAGGTTTATCCATCATTTTCTTCACACACTTGCAAGGGGTGGAGGTAATACTCATCGGTCTACTAGTTCAAGGGTCGTACCGGCCCATCATCTACCCCCAATTGGAGGAAGTTCATTCCGCGAAAGATGAGGAGAAGGCGAATGTTCCATCACTGGATCTGGGTGCATCTCATTTGGCCGGTAAGAAAGGCTCGGATCAGATAGTAAGGTAAATTTCACATCACATCACCTTTGAAGAACACAAGCAGATGGAGACCACAATGGCACAAACATCTGTACATTAAAACTCCAGGTTCCAAACTCAAATGGAAAATGTACACTTTCGTTGGTAGAAAACATCGGTTTCACAGCGTTGCGTATTGCTCCGTGACGACGGAGATGTTGGATGAACATTTTCCTTGAGTGGACGCCGGTTGGATAAAACTAGCGACCACGAAGCTGCTTCAAACTCGAGCGAAAATAAAGAAAAAGAACAGATCGTGTTGGGAATTTAAGTGGTTTCTACACGGGTAATTTTTCCCGGCGTCTAGGAACCCTGTGTCCAGTTATGGGGAATGGTACATGATTGGAGATGCGCTGTGGTTGACTGCGGAGAACTGAGAGGCGGACATTCTACGATTTGCTTGAAATTTCAGAGTAAGACAAGGAGCAAACCGATCCCCAAGGTCCCCTTAAGCGTGGACAAGTGGTCAACCGGTAATGTAGGTTGCCCTGCTACAGTTATTTCAGTTTTGATTTCTCGATTCCTTTGAACCTTATATTATATTCACACACCTTGGAGCTTGCAAATGTATCTTCCGGTATTCAGTACGGCAACCGCGTGTCCATCCATTGTTCATATGGCGTGGTGAATATTCTCCATTTTACAAGTTTCCAATAGTGCCGTGGTCATTTCTCGTGCCACAACGCTAGGGGATATAGTACAGCGATGTGAATAGATGAACAGCATATACCTTGGTGGAGCATCTCAAAATAAATTGCCCCGACAGCCTGCAGACTCGAGTTCATCGACTTTTTGGCAATGGCTAGCCATCGTTGGAAGAGTCAAGGGGGGTGTTACATGTACCCACCAGCTTCCCCATACCCACATAGCAAAACAATTCTGATATGATCATAGCTCAGTAGAGAAGAGTAAAAAAATCCTACGCAGGTCTTCAGCGCAAAAACTGGTACGTTTTAGCAACCGCACTCTAATAATTCATCCGGGGCAAAAGATCCAAAATGGTGTGCCGCTTCTCTCGGTTACCTCCGCCAAGTTGGCTCTACCTCCCATCACGGGGTGCTTATCGGAAGGCCAATGCGGATTTGCAATGTTTGCGCCAATATATGCTAAAATGCGCTTTTTGTCGTAAAATTATCGCCGTTCCATCCATCACAAAGAAGTCGCGCATGAGCGTAGATACTCACAAACGAACGCCATTCCACGTAAGCAACAGTTGTGAGGTGTAGCTAGTTTTGGGGCCAAAGTCATGGCTGTGACTTTCCACACTTTTTACTAAATAGCGATTGTTTCCAAGTTTCATTATGCAGGAAGTGTCGTCGCACCCTTTGGCATCAATCTGTTACTGAACAGATGCGATACCAAATAAGCCACATCGCTAGAAGTCCCGCGACACCGAGGTAACGCTTCTGGATCCCAGTCTTTCTGTATTACGCACACTGGCTTGAGACTAATATGGCTTCGTTTTGGTTTTCATTAGATTTCCTCGACGGACAAAGGAGGCAGCCCACCCACATGGCGGAAGAAGTTCAGGTCGGTACACAATTTAGAAACTGGCACCCGTTTAACAACCGAATGGAGGAGACCCGTTTGAGGTGCACGGAGAACCTCAGTATAGGAGACTTTGAATGCGGTGGGCTTACCCAAGAACGCTGTAATGTGGGTGCAATGATAAAGTGTTTTACCATGCAAGGCCCAAACACAAGGTCTTTTGCATAGCGGGTAATAATGAGAGCTGTCCTTTTGGGTGTTTTCGCCCTCAACCACACCAGGTGATGAGGCAAATTAACGAAGACGGGTTACTAAGCTTTTTAAATTTCCTCAATTAGAGCCCATGTGATGCAACTCACGTGATCTTCAACTCCGTAAGGACAATTCTGTTGGGAGAACATAGGTAGGGACAACCATTTTTAGTATCTAACTTGCGAGATCTTACTATAGGCGAGAAGAGAGCTTCACTCAGAACCTAAGTAGCTGCGATGATGTATCTTATATTGTTGGCCGGGCACGTGACTTTACTGTCATTGATGTCTTGTGTTAACAATGGCACTTCCATCAGTATTTGCCACATTCAAATTAAGCTGGTGGCACAGGCATTCGAGCCGCGGGCTATTGACACGCCCAAATTGAGTTCGATGAAACTATAGGGTTTTCAAAGTTGCCATTTTTATGTGAAGTTAGTCTAGTCAATTTGCACCTTCCCGTGACATGTTGGACATAGCATTTTGTTTAAGTGAGTGAAATGTCAAGGTCCTTGACCATCGCTGATTTGGATTTTTTGCCGGTTTAAGTGACATAAAACGGGGAATCGCACGTTAGCATATTTTGGCGTTCCGCGGTGTTCCTGAAGAATAAAAATTACATCTTAAGAGTATTTAATACAAATGCCACCCTATAGGATCAGTCGCAGGCGTGTCTTTGCTTTAGACACGTCAGATTTAACCAATGGGATATTTTTGTTTGGTGAACCTGCTCACAACACATTTCCCCCATGGATCTCGTGTTCCATAAATGCAAGAAAGTTAGATAACAGCACAAACTTGCAATGGCAGTGCGAGGGACACCGGTGGGTGATCCTCTTTCCCAGAGATGCATAGCCAGCGTGTAGATAATACAGCACTGCCATAATGCTGTGGGCGTCCTTCCTATCACAACTATGACGTTCTATAGATGGTGACCACCAATCATGAAGCGGTCACCACGATGACGGCAGCCTCCTCGACTACCTGTTGTAGCCGCAGAATCCGTGTCTATGTGCGACGCTAACTAGGGTTCCCCACATATGCGCGGCAGCCCAATTTAATGAGCAACGACGGCCCCTTGTACTCGTATCTCTACTAGTTTTCACTCATCTCGAATACTTTTTGTAAATGCTAGGCCCGCGTTTATGTGCAACGTTGATAATGAGACTGCACCTATGCAGAGTAGCATAATCCGATGGTCAGTGACGGTCTTGTATACCGTTAACTATACGCGATCCCGCTTGTCTTCGCTAGCTACAGTAAACATCAGTACAATTTATATGCCGACTGGTAAAAATAAAGGCATCAGCTAAGCATGATAGCCACATCTGACAGCCTGTTATACACACAACTGTACTCGAGGTCATCTAACTTGGCTATTGATCGTGCCTGTTGAGTCAGTGTCCTTGTACATACATACCTAATCTAATGG
>NW_008751689.1:885453-886490 GCF_000715545.1 Opisthorchis viverrini | reverse complement strand
GAATGGTTGGTTTTTAATGTAGCAGATGATATGCCTTCGGTCCTGGCAAAACTTCGGGAGACCGGACGTGTCCTTGAGTGTCGGGGAGAGGAAGTCACTATAGGATATGCCTTCGGTCCTGGCAAAACTTCGGGAGACCGGACGTGTCCTTGTGTGTCGGGGAGAGGAAGGTCACTATAGCCACATATGTTTCCCCCTATGGCAGCAGATAGCGTCATTCGGACGCTTTCAAGAAGTAGTAAATGTGGACGGGACACGTGCACCGCCTCGCCTTGGGTAAGTTTTTTAAAGCATCTAATATTCGGCATTTAGATATAAAGTATACACATTCTTGATAACGGACGGCATCCGGGCGTCCCAGGAAGCACGTAGGTATCATTTAATACGTATGTATTTTTGGTCAAAGACACATTCTGCGGAAAGCCGGCACATATTTTACGGCATGGCTCGCCTGGATAATGCTGTACAGTTTTATGTTCATATCATTTAATATCCACGTATTTTTGGTCAAAGACACATTCTGCGGAAAGCCGGCACATATTTTACGGCATGGCTCGCCTGGATAATGCTGTACAGTAGGTTTTATGTTCAGCATATCACAAGCACACAGATTCCGACAAGATATACAGCTTCTGCGCCGAACAGATCCCCGATTTCTCTCCTATCTGACGGCTCGCTGGTTGTACGTCACCCGAAAATGGGCCATACTCGCGCAGTCCAGAATGGTTCATTTCGGAGCCGAGTTTGAGATGCATACGTCGTACCACTGCGACAGGCGGCAAATCCTGGAGGGTGACGCCTCTTCAGGCTTGTCTCAAATGTGAGTCCACATGAAAATAAATCACTTTTTGTTCTTAGCTTCGGGCCGATCCCGAAAACGCAGAGGTGTGCTTGCTACCCGTTCCGCAAAGGGGGCATCTTATGATGTTGACCTGGACCGAAGCACAGATTCCCAGCACAGTGTCCCGTAAATCTGTGTGCGTCCGTGTTTTCGGGTTCACACAAGAATTACTCGACAGCCGTGAGTCAATGTCTGA
>NW_008751689.1:884677-885379 GCF_000715545.1 Opisthorchis viverrini | reverse complement strand
GAGGTCCTATGCATTACATGTAAGTCTCGTATTCCTTGAGAGGTGCAGTAAACAGGCATGCGAAATCACCGCCGAAGATGGCATTGTGTGAACAGGCATCCACGACAGCATAGTTGCCGAAGTGAATTTTGGGGTAAGCATCTCTACCTATTTGTCGGCCGCCCGCCTTATGGTAATATTTTGCTAACCTGAATTATATCTTCCTCTCATTTCAGGATTTCAACGGCCAAATGAACGCTCCTCACGAAGAGGAAAATGCGCCTAACAGAAGGAAATATGGAAACTTCAAAACGACCAATATATCTCAAAATTTCAAGACGTTCATTTTGAGCCTTTTCTCCATCGCCGATGGATTGATTAGTTAGGCATCGCGTCCCCTAGCCGCATGTTAGTGGTGTGCGTCAGTTTAGATCGTTCAGTTGTCTGGTATTATCGACAGAGGCCCTATGTGGCTAGTTAGTTGGGTATCGTGTACCCCTAGCCGCCTGTTAGTGGCGTGTGTCGGTAAAGATCAATGGACCTCGAGGTCCTTCTAGCACAATTCGGAACCTGTAATGAAAAACTCTGGAATTGGCCAGTCAACGTGCACGATGTTTAGCAACTAATTAACGTGCACTACGGAATTTTTATTGGCAACAAAGTATCATCGACCAAAATTTTTTTGCACGAATGCGCCTACGCATATGTCGCATCTCCGAGGGC
>NW_008751689.1:883740-883999 GCF_000715545.1 Opisthorchis viverrini | reverse complement strand
AGGTCTGCAAAGTGTATGCTAAGAAATTAGGCCTCAAATTACCGGTCTCCATCAACTCCGAAATTGGACAAAACAGTCTGATTGCGACTGTCTTACGGGGCAAACTCGGCTTGTCCTCCATGGACCGATCAAGATCAACATCAAAGCAAGCTCTTTTAGCAGAACGGAAAGTAGACTGATCGGCAACTAATGCGAATAGTTTAATTTATACATGTGCACTCACTTGGTGGACGCGCCTGAAGATTTTCTCACAGAGCGG
>NW_008751689.1:882780-883468 GCF_000715545.1 Opisthorchis viverrini | reverse complement strand
ATGCTCTATTGGTGATGGATCTGGCTTTGGAACCAGAGATAAAGGTACTCCTTCCTCCGGTAGGTTATATTCGGCAAGCCACCTTTGATGGGTTGGAAATTGACCTAGGCACTGCATGTTCGATCAATCAACTTACCGCATGGGAACGAGTGGCCTCTGAATACTGAAAATAGGTGTACACAAGACAGCCACATTGATTGGTAAAATATGCACGTGCAGATTCCAGCCGAGGTGTTCACTCTCTGAGAACATTTGGGGGTTTGTACCACAAACTGACTGTTACTAACAACGGGCTTCTCACCTTGAATCGATCTGCCTGCTTGTATAGCAGATATGGCGTGCAAATTCCAATGTGCAAATCCCCAATGAGAACCTGATTAGCGGCGTATGTCGTCATCCGAGAAACCACACGTAGAACGTAGATGTCTCCCTCCCGAATTTCTCGAAGGTCACAACAATAAGTGGTGTGCATTCCATATTCCCGCTTTAGCCATTCGCTGTGATGAGAGACCTTCAGAACGGCATGCTCCAGGCTATCTGAGTGATGCACGCGCCTCTTCAAACGCCCGTTGGCGTTCTCCAGGCGGTTGTTGGTCACATTCCCTAAATGTACCAACCCACGTTGTGCATGAATGGCCCACTTTCGAGTGATGTAGAGCCAGTGGGCAGTCAAATAAGAGACAAAACT
>NW_008751689.1:829824-881880 GCF_000715545.1 Opisthorchis viverrini | reverse complement strand
TTCTGCTTCGTATGTAGGGCAGTCTGCTACAACGGTAGGAGGGAGTTTCATACAAAAGTAGTGAAGTGCTGCTCTTTTTGGAGTCTATACGGACGAGAACAGCGAAATGTTCCGTCTGGTACTCTTTCAAAGCGACTTGAAATGCATTGAACGAGAAAAAACTTTGACGAGCTAAATTCTCCACAAAATCATCCTCCGCATTCACGTGCTCAGCCGTAGCAGACATTTAAAATATGAATAGCCCGGGTCATGAATATCGTGTGGATTGAGTAGATTTAAACAACTTTCAACAAAACTGCGGGCGTTTGGGAAGATCTCATACGCCCGAAAAATGACCATCAAATGTTAAAAATTTATGGCTAAGTTTTCCTCCTTCGAACCACGGTGGGAAAGAAATTTTGGGTGTGCGTCTAGCCTCCGACGTGGAGATCGTGCGATCACGCGACTTGCGGCATCATCCCCATTTTCATTGATACATAGACGATCACGCGACTTGCGGCATCATCCCCATTTTCATTGGATGATACATAGACAGCGGGAACATTCAGAAGTGGCAACATGGCGGTTTATGATTGACCCTCTCAAACGAAGTGGAGAATTATGATACGGTCGTATCTTTTAAAGATTTACATCGTTAACAGATTTTCGAATGTAATAAACTCAGAATGTGCGGTTCCCGGTAGATTAAGATAGCTTGGTTGTAAAGAGTTTAATCCTGTATTCTGTACCTAAAGTTAACTATGTCTCCAAAGGAAGATGATATTTGGGATTACTGGCGGTTACAAAGAGTAATTAGTCAGAACAGCCCATAATATAGCAGCTGACGCTGGTGTATTGGCTGTTTGCAATTTGCGTCGTTCACACATTATGAAAGCGTTATTCGTTTAAATGAAAGGAATAGCTTACGTGCAATTGTATATATTCCTCTCAATGAATACCTTGAAGGCCATGTATCATCGGAATTGTGTTCGGTAGCTAAGGCGCCCGATATATTCGTGACTGCCCTAGGTGCAATACCTGGTGTGTTCATGGACAGACCAAACTTTGGTTTATAGTGACAAACCATCGGTGCGTCCTTCGGAGCCATCGAATCGACGATAGTGTCTGTGGTTAGGCCAGAGCTGCATCTCTGGCGCCACCGGTGACAAGTGTAACATACCACCCCTATTTGCTATCTTTGGGCGCCGATGCCCAACGGTGGTGCCACTGGCAGCGTGCTTACTGGGTGGTCACCTATTTTCGATCCCTGGTCGTTCACCCCTTAACGTAAAGTGTCGTTGTGGCATGAAGAGAGGTTTACCAATCATCTGAGTACACAGAATAATGTAAGCAGTTGTTGACGTATTTAGTGAGCAATGTACGCTAGGCTTGGAATACCACTATTGCCACAAACTTCTGATGCAACCGTTGACGACACGTATCAGCTATACCTAAAGCAACAGCAACTCATGTCAAAACTGTAGGTTTTGAACCTTGAAACTCATTTTGGCTGGGAAATCATTCGTTCCGTTTTCGTTGGCGACTCCACATACTATGTAAAAAGAGACGGTGCGCCCCTGTCATAGAATCTTCGGATTGAATAATATTTGTCGACTGCGTAACTAGTAACACCGTGACTTGAAACACCCATGAAGCGCAACCAGTGTTTCAGGGACAGTTAGACTGCCGGGCTATTGTACATAATGCAAGACTTATGCTGTTAGAGGCGACCCTCTGTCGTCCTAGAAGGTTTCGGGACCACTCCGAGGCTATGGACGAAACCGAAAAATTACGCCCCCTTTTCTCACCTACGCAAGCTGGTCTTCAACTCAAAGCCCGGGTGCCTTGGTTGCCGTGAGGCTTGCGTTGTCGAGAAATATGAAACCAAGTTTAAAAACAATTTAATTATGATTGATTGTCAGCAAATAAAAGAATCATTAAAATGTGTTCCACAGTTATGCCCGGAAAGTAATTAGGAAAAGAATTAGTGCAAGGCAACGGAATGGAAACGATCAGAGGAGAAGGTGGATTTTACGGCAGAAAAACCCACTCACTACACACACCTGCCTGTGGTAGCATTGGAGGTGCTAGTTTGAATCTGTCTGGATTGCATCACTATACTTTGCAAGCCAACCACGCAGACGGATGGAGGCAAGAGAGAGAACATTCAAACTCCCAGCATCACAATCAGACACAGCCATGGGTCCAAGTGGGCGCGCCGGATCTCGGATGCCCTGCAGATCACGTACAGGATAGCCCAAGCGGCGCAGTTTATCGCGCAGGACCCGCACACCATCACCAGTCAAGTATATTCAATAATTCATCCGGACATAGTTTCGGATTTCCATGACTTAAAATATCGCAACAATCCAAACCCAGTGCGCTCCTGCTGAGCATTCAAATGTCGGTTCGCAGCATACACTTGGCAATCGGGCGTACGCAGGTCACGCAAGTGTTGCATATATAAAAACTGATTATTAAAAGGCGACTGTCACGGTGAACGATACGCATGAACGATCGGTAGTCAGAATCAGCGTGCCTAAATATGTTATTTGAATGAATATACGCAAAAAATCAACTTACCGACGACCCTTTTGATTAGCATTCCAACATTCTGTTCTTCCGAGGATACATCCTGTGAAACTACAAGACATTCTACCACTTTTAACCATCCTACTTGGCCGTACCGTCGTTGAAACCGTGCTAGCGGCGTCCTGCATGTCGTGGGCACTCGGACCACAAGCAAAACAAGCGAGGAATGACCATTTGTAGCTCCACAGCAGTTTATCTACCATCCAGACATTGGCCTTCACACACCAGCTGCCCGGTCCAGACCGCAAATCGCTGACTCTGGGAGATGGAGGTGGAATAATTCAACTTGGGGGCTCGAAAATGTCGTTTAATCTTAAACTAAGCAAACTCACTGGTTGCATTGGGTTAGGGAAGTCAGGTTTCTGCTTCGTATGTAGGGCAGTCTGCTACAACGGTAGGAGGGAGTTTCATACAAAAGTAGTGAAGTGCTGCTCTTTTTGGAGTCTATACGGACGAGAACAGCGAAATGTTCCGTCTGGTACTCTTTCAAAGCGACTTGAAATGCATTGAACGAGAAAAAACTTTGACGAGCTAAATTCTCCACAAAATCATCCTCCGCATTCACGTGCTCAGCCGTAGCAGACATTTAAAATATGAATAGCCCGGGTCATGAATATCGTGTGGATTGAGTAGATTTAAACAACTTTCAACAAAACTGCGGGCGTTTGGGAAGATCTCATACGCCCGAAAAATGACCATCAAATGTTAAAAATTTATGGCTAAGTTTTCCTCCTTCGAACCACGGTTTCAGGGAAATTTTGGGTGTGCGTCTAGCCTCCGACGTGGAGATCGTGCGATCACGCGACTTGCGGCATCATCCCCATTTTCATTGGATGATACATAGACAGCGGGAACATTCAGAAGTGGCAACATGGCGGTTTATGATTGACCCTCTCAAACGAAGTGGAGAATTATGATACGGTCGTATCTTTTAAAGATTTACATCGTTAACAGATTTTCGAATGTAATAAACTCAGAATGTGCGGTTCCCGGTAGATTAAGATAGCTTGGTTGTAAAGAGTTTAATCCTGTATTCTGTACCTAAAGTTAACTATGTCTCCAAAGGAAGATGATATTTGGGATTACTGGCGGTTACAAAGAGTAATTAGTCAGAACAGCCCATAATATAGCAGCTGACGCTGGTGTATTGGCTGTTTGCAATTTGCGTCGTTCACACATTATGAAAGCGTTATTCGTTTAAATGAAAGGAATAGCTTACGTGCAATTGTATATATTCCTCTCAATGAATACCTTGAAGGCCATGTATCATCGGAATTGTGTTCGGTAGCTAAGGCGCCCGATATATTCGTGACTGCCCTAGGTGCAATACCTGGTGTGTTCATGGACAGACCAAACTTTGGTTTATAGTGACAAACCATCGGTGCGTCCTTCGGAGCCATCGAATCGACGATAGTGTCTGTGGTTAGGCCAGAGCTGCATCTCTGGCGCCACCGGTGACAAGTGTAACATACCACCCCTATTTGCTATCTTTGGGCGCCGATGCCCAACGGTGGTGCCACTGGCAGCGTGCTTACTGGGTGGTCACCTATTTTCGATCCCTGGTCGTTCACCCCTTAACGTAAAGTGTCGTTGTGGCATGAAGAGAGGTTTACCAATCATCTGAGTACACAGAATAATGTAAGCAGTTGTTGACGTATTTAGTGAGCAATGTACGCTAGGCTTGGAATACCACTATTGCCACAAACTTCTGATGCAACCGTTGACGACACATATCAGCTATACCTAAAGCAACAGCAACTCATGTCAAAACTGTAGGTTTTGAACCTTGAAACTCAGTTTTGGCTGGAAATCATTCGTTCCGTTTTCGTTGGCGACTCCACATACTATGTAAAAAGAGACGGTGCGCCCCTGTCATAGAATCTTCGGATTGAATAATATTTGTCGACTGCGTAACTAGTAACACCGTGACTTGAAACACCCATGAAGCGCAACCAGTGTTTCAGGGACAGTTAGACTGCCGGGCTATTGTACATAATGCAAGACTTATGCTGTTAGAGGCGACCCTCTGTCGTCCTAGAAGGTTTCGGGACCACTCCGAGGCTATGGACGAAACCGAAAAATTACGCCCCCTTTTCTCACCTACGCAAGCTGGTCTTCAACTCAAAGCCCGGGTGCCTTGGTTGCCGTGAGGCTTGCGTTGTCGAGAAATATGAAACCAAGTTTAAAAACAATTTAATTATGATTGATTGTCAGCAAATAAAAGAATCATTAAAATGTGTTCCACAGTTATGCCCGGAAAGTAATTAGGAAAAGAATTAGTGCAAGGCAACGGAATGGAAACGATCAGAGGAGAAGGTGGATTTTACGGCAGAAAAACCCACTCACTACACACACCTGCCTGTGGTAGCATTGGAGGTGCTAGTTTGAATCTGTCTGAATTGCATCACTATACTTTGCAAGCCAACCACGCAGACGGATGGAGGCAAGAGAGAGAACATTCAAACTCCCAGCATCACATCAGACACAGGCCATGGGTCCAAGTGGGCGCGCCGGATCTCGGATGCCCTGCAGATCACGTACAGGATAGCCCAAGCGGCGCAGTTTATCGCGCAGGACCCGCACACCATCACCAGTCAAGTATATTCAATAATTCATCCGGACATAGTTTCGGATTTCCATGACTTAAAATATCGCAACAATCCAAACCCAGTGCGCTCCTGCTGAGCATTCAAATGTCGGTTCGCAGCATACACTTGGCAATCGGGCGTACGCAGGTCACGCAAGTGTTGCATATATAAAAACTGATTATTAAAAGGCGACTGTCACGGTGAACGATACGCATGAACGATCGGTAGTCAGAATCAGCGTGCCTAAATATGTTATTTGAATGAATATACGCAAAAAATCAACTTACCGACGACCCTTTTGATTAGCATTCCAACATTCTGTTCTTCCGAGGATACATCCTGTGAAACTACAAGACATTCTACCACTTTTAACCATCCTACTTGGCCGTACCGTCGTTGAAACCGTGCTAGCGGCGTCCTGCATGTCGTGGGCACTCGGACCACAAGCAAAACAAGCGAGGAATGACCATTTGTAGCTCCACAGCAGTTTATCTACCATCCAGACATTGGCCTTCACACACCAGCTGCCCGGTCCAGACCGCAAATCGCTGACTCTGGGAGATGGAGGTGGAATAATTCAACTTGGGGGCTCGAAAATGTCGTTTAATCTTAAACTAAGCAAACTCACTGGTTGCATTGGGTTAGGGAAGTCAGGTGCAGGGGGTAGGTTGGATGAAGCAAAGTGCTAATACATAGGGCGACCCGAACACCGAATACGAATTTGAGCTTGTAGAGGAAGCAAGCATCAAATTGTAGCAGAAACACCAGACTGGCCCTATTTGAGCAAAAATTCATCGAGTACGAAAGGGCACGTCCCAGAGACGGGGCCGGATGAAAAATTTGCTTGTATTTGCGACTACAGGCTTCCCAGCCATTGTGCATCGGTCACCTCTGTTTTCAACTGACCCCACAAGCACTACTGCTACTAGTATCCATCACCATAAGTGGTGGAGTCCCCCAAACCTCACTTTTAAGGTACACGTGCCGAAACTGAGACAAAAACTGTTAGCCAGGTCCGCCCATCGAGCCCTCTAAACCAGTCATTTTTCCGAATGTGGTCCGCGGGCAGCCTGCACTCCACTTCGGTGGTTCGCGAATTTTCCTGCATCACTTGGGTGTCCATGGTCAAAGAAACACGGACAACTTTCTCCCCGGTTTGCATGTTACAGATACCTGTTCGAACGACTCGGTCGAAAGAGTGACCTCAACTGTCACCTGCGAACCTTGTATCCCTGGGCTCATCGGGGCCCTCTCTTGCGATATCCCGCAAAAACGTTTGAGCCCCAACTCTATTTTTCGGGGTAAGGTTCACAGCGGGTAGGTGGCTTAGATTATTCCTAGACGACGCATAATTTGTCACCACGAATGCTCTTGCCTCTATTCTAAGCGGTTCGCTGCAACTTCAGGGCCATAAAACGGCTCGCACATGTTTTGCAGCAAGAATACCCATACTTATGTTCATTTGTTCAACTCATCGGTTCACTGATATTGGGCTAGTAGGTACTGTTTTGTTATTTCCAAGATCTGTCAGAAATAACATAGGACAACCTTTATTGAGCCAGAGGGCCAAAGAACTGACAGCGGAATAAAATTATGGACTTCAAACAAAAACGTGTAAGCTCACGTTGGTCTGTCGATCTGAAATGGGCTTAAAAACCATCATTTTGGTTAGACCAAAGAACTTTTCAGAATACCACTTTCATGATCCGTATAGGAGGATCGTGATTAGCGTGCTCTTGAGGTTGGTAGTGCATGCATAAAAATGCGTTACACAGCATCCCTTCCAGATGGGTACTGACATCATTTTTCTCAACGTGGATCTCTACAGCGTTGACGACCACATCCTGTGCGCGCTCAACCCGGAGGTTGGTTGACGATATGTCCACAATAACAGGGTTTATCTGGCTGCGATAAACGTGACAATCTTGCTGGTATGATTGATATTTTTGTTCGTGAAAACGGTGGGTGAATGAACGCGGACGATAACGGATGACCATTAACAGTACACGTGAAATTTGGTCGTCGCACCAAGATGTGGTCTGAATCGACGCAACTGCAAATCACCAGGGTGAGAGTAGGGACGCCAACGCATCTGTCACCAGATCTGCTCCTTATACTTATGAGCTGAGACTTGGCGAGCCATGAGGTTTTGATAGGTCCCCAGGGGGCACTAAAATCATTCACACACGAACTCACAACTATTGTTGAATTTCGTGGGGGTTGCAAACCTTAATATTTCTATAGGAATACGTGGCTCACGCCGAAACATTGGAAATAATGAACGAAGGCCACTCGCGGCATAGACAACCACTCAATAGGCCGTTATGTACCGTCGCAAAAGATCACTGAGGTGTTCCGTATCACAACAAAGGGCGTAAGAGAGCAAAAAACACTCGTTGCGAAACCACTTCTTTGACTTGCCGAGTGCTTTGGGGCTGACTTTAGCTTACGAAAAACGGTATACTTTGCTAAGCTGATGATCGCCAGCTGCTTGGACATGTTCTTGTTATGGAATACTCGAGACTCCACAGCACGGGCACTACTGGCTTTCGTTATTGATATTCTCGTCTCGTGGTTCAGCATTGGTGCGGTTTCGCATCATTTTGTAAGTCAGCCAACTACAACACGGTGTAAGCGTTGTTCTTAAGAGGGGAGAGGAGAGCATCGACTAAAAGGCCAGCATTTTGGCCCATTTTGTTGAACCCTTACATACGGGATCGTAAGTCAGTGACCGTCATATAGGTTTGGGTATTTTTCGCAGTTAGAAAGAATCTGGTGACATCCTTACGTGATGGAAGTGGATTATCAGCTGAAGGAATTAAACAATGACCAGTAGCTTACGAAAGGTGATGGCGCAGATATGAAGTGGCACGGGAGCGACATTTCTTTGGGAAGCATGGCGTATCCGTGGCTATTGTAATTCTGACCTCAATGGTCAACCCGTTCAGCCTAAGGGTTGAACGCCAACGAAAATATTGATCTGAAAACGATTGAGTGCTTATAACAGAAATTGGGTATGAAGGGCTGAGAAAACTCACGCCGGTTCTGGTGGTCCTCCTGACTTCCAATGCGTGCCGAGAGCCGAATTTCAAGAATACAGCCGCTGGCGTGCCGTTCGGTGAACTAAGGAAGCCGGAAAATGTGGACTACTCGCCACAAGGCGACAACTACTCACGAAACGGAGCACAAAACTAATTGGATGGGCAAGAATAGTCCGTGCAATTGATGGCAGATATACACGTGTCACGTTGCAGGTGACGCAGCTCAGTGTGTATGTGTGCGCGATAGACCCTGGTTGCTCCCATTATGTTATATCATGGCACACAGGAGGATGGGACAAGCCGTGGAAAAAGAGAAAAATTGCTGCAACTAAATAAAATAGGCCAGTTCGGAATCTCTATAATGGTGCGAGGTGCTCCGAGTTAAAATGTCCGACCCCGATTGGTCACATTCTGAGCAACCAAAGCATCGCACTGCTCGCTCTACAGCCACCGGCCATCAGACGGCTTTCTAGACAGCACCATAGAACGGCTCACCTCCGAACAACGAAGCTCAACAAAACTGGAGTGAGAAATCTTAACGACGTCAGTTTTTGTCGGGAAGATTTTGGCATCCGATTCATGCACAAGCCAGCATTCTGAATAGTTAGCTATGCACAAACCAGGAAGCGCGCGTGTTCAAATTGCATTCGTGCACAAGCCAAGAAAAAACGAGATAAATGGTTGAAGCGCACATACCAAGTGTTGAATCCCCCTGCGAATCAACGGTGAACAAGGGTAACTTTCCTTGTTTTCTGACTACTCATGAGTAACATGAGTTACATCTGTTTATTATGACACCGTTTGGTTTTCTTGCTGCGCGATTTCCCCCCGTTTCGTTCGTACTTAAGGCCTGCTTATCCCTCAGTAATCGATGTCAAAATTTTGTTGCCCGTCTGTCATCGCCGGCAAGTTCGTTTCCATTGCACCACTTTCGAGCGCTCACTCCGATGGAAAAGCGCGCCGCCCGGGTGTCGAACCCGGACCCTCCGGACGGTAAGCGAACGCGCTACCAACTGCATCGACCTGACGTCCGGAGCGGCTGATTATTTGTATTACCCATGTACCACGCCTACCAGAACTGAACTGTCGCGCCAACGCCGACCGAAAGACAGTCCCTCACACCCCAAGGTACTGACTCCTGCGCCGTTACGGGCAACTAGCACTCTCAGACTGCCCCTATATGTATGTTTGTACATCGTTTGGTGCTTACTTGTTGTTGCCCCTATAGAAATCCGTGCTGCGACGGTGGCTATTTCCCGCTCCTGCCGATTGCGTCATTGTTGAGTGTACGTGTGATTAATTCATGATGCTTACTAATCCGTTTGTCTGTAGAACCAGTTCCTGTCAGTCCTCAATATATCATCTACTGCCCCACGTCCGTCTGCTCCTATTGACTACTGGCTGCGAACTGGTATAATCCCATAGTCACAATCGTCCTCTGAGATCCATAACCGTCCGAATCTTACACCAAGGAAAGACGGACTGTCAGTGGAATCAAGAAAATGACATGGAACAATTTTAATAATTTATCTCAGGATACCTCTGTTCCTCCGCGTGAAATACGTGCCACAGGACATTTATAACATAAAATCCCGACTGTCTTTCTTCACAAAACCTTTTCCTGACTACCCGCATCATTTCTTCCAATTAGAGCTTGGGAGGATCTCGACATTTCTGTTTTCAGAAATATCGATTCAAAATTAACTGTAGTAATGGATATGGAACCATAGTCAAGACCTCGCACTGGGAACGTTAGGTTGCCTTCATCTTGGTGAACCATATTTTAGTGCTATATATGGCTCAGCGAAAAGAGTAGCATCCTATGAATTAACATGTAAACCCTGGAAGTCGAAATGATGTCAAGCGACGTCGCCCGGACTTGAACTGCGAACCATCAGCGCCGCTCTCAAACTTACCCCGCTCAGCCACCAAGCCACGAGCAGTCGTCGGTGCAAATTTCTGTTGAGCAGCTCAGCCTCGTATGCAGTGGTTGTGTTTTGGTATGGATTACGCGACTAAGACCAGCCAATCATTTGCTTTAGTTTGGCATGTGCATGATTCGCATGCCGATTCATGCACAAGCCAGCATTCTGATTGGCTAGTTATGCACAAGCCAGGAATCGACTTCCGAAGATCTTAGCAACCTCATCATGCATTCTTACACGCTCACAAACTTATGAGCTTTCTGCAACGTATATGGGATGTCGACATCACTGTTGTGCAAGTGTAGTCAGGAACACTGAGCGATCGAAAGCATTGAACTTACATTTGAAGTCATGGAACAGCAAGATATCGATCGGGCGCACATATGGCGTTGCAGGACGACATGAACAAACCCTACCCGTAAGTTTGGGCGAACCCTCGATTCTGTGTATCAACCCGTGAATCCGTGAGACACCTGATGGAGTATGAATATGGGGTTGGTCCTGGCACAACCACTAACCCACCGTTACGCACCTCGATTGGTAATGAGACGTTTGCAACCAAATAGCCCAGCTCAGCGAAGGAGCCAACGACCAAGAGTTGGGTCCTTTTTTCCAGAAGTCGCCGAATTCTTTTTGGCAGCCTGCGGTTCATCCGAGCGCGTGCTGGTCTTTTCCCCCGTAAACACAGTGCCACCGGTGGCTAACGGTGACCAAAGGTGGCTAGCTTTGCCACTGATTTTGTTGGTGAATACAAGCCAAACATAGCATTTGTTGCATAAAAGCCTTCTGAAAACAAATGTAACAGGGTACTCTGGATACTGGAGCTCTATTTACGGAGTAATTTTTGAAACCGATTTGTTTGAATTCACCACCGACTAAACATATGAAATTTTTGGGTTGCCACTTTTGCCGCTTTTAGCCACCGGTGGAGCCATCGGTGGCAAGCGTAACATGCCACCCCTATTTGCCACCTCTTGCCACTGGTGGTACCGCGGTGACGTGTTTACTGAGTTTGGGACGAACACCGCGTCAGCCTCGTGAACTTTCTGGATAATGATCCTATATAGTTCTTCCACTGGAGCTTGTCCCAGTGTGACTTGTTCAAGAAAGATGCGCATTCCTGAGAGGTCTGCACGGCAGAAGTCTCGAAACCACGTTTGAGGTTCGGGATTTCTGGCCCAATAGCAGATGAAATCAAAGGTCAGCACACAGTGGTCGCTGTCCCAGTGGAGCGTTAATTGTTACCTGATCAACGAAGTGTCTCCCGTTGGTGATGACCAAATCCAGGAAGGATTGTAGTTGGCCTGCGCGGTATCTGGTGGGTGCAACGAGATGTTGAGTTCAAGCGCTCCGTTGAAAGACTTCAATAAGCGCCGCTGCAAAACGTCCGCTCGATTCGACGCGCCGGAGCTCCATCCAGGAGGCCTTTGGAGCGTTAAAGTCACCTACCAGCAGATGAGTGAAGTGGTAGTTGGAGGAGAGTTGCTCAAGGGTTTGTATGAGGAATTGGTCATCTTTGGTCGCTTTGAGCTGCCGAAAACGTTTTGCTGGGCGGTTCTCAGCAAGTTGTCAAAGAGCAGGTTCGAGGTGTAGCCACGATCCGTGCTTAACGCGGGCAGACTGTGTAGTGCCTCGAAGATCACGCGGTGGGAAGCAGTCAGAAACACGGGGGTGAGGTTAGCCCTGTTATATATCTCAAGCTATCGATTCTTCATGGGCTGTTAGAGGAACGACCGAGAATCTCACAGGAGCATTGCGGTATATTTCCGCTACCTCCGAGTCAGCACCGACTGTAGATTCCAGATCAATCGATGCTTAGCATCCCACTGCGTAGATTCAACAAGAGTCCCCCCAACACCGTTCGATACACCTGAGTCATGGCATGTGTCTGTTTTGATCTGCGCATTTTAGTATAGGCTTCTCAGCGAATACCGATCAGACGCGGAGCGAACAGCATAAAAGATTTGCTCATGATCTGTAAAGTGTATGGCTTCTAACTAAAATGCCAGATAACAAATGAGATAGTGAACACCTTTGCCAGAAGCTTTGTAGCGGGTCTCAGCGGGTTGAAAATGCCAACGGCCTCCGTTCACAGCTACTGTACCGTATTTGCGCCGTACCCACAGCAGTATCGGATGCGTTGTTCATAAGTGACAGCGATATCTTAGGGTCGATATGGCCGGGCGAGATTATATTGGAGATTACCTACCTAGTCCTGACACGCATCCTTGGTAAGTAAATAAGTTTTACTCTTGTGTCGCAAAAGGTCGGTTGGCGGCTGTATAATGGAGGCACACCCAAGGTAGAGCGGCCGTAATAGTTGATTAAACCAAAGAATCTACGCAGTTGTTTAGGTGAACTGAGTGCCGGTTAATCAGCAGTTGTCCGCTTCTACTTCTGATGTCGACATTCAGTGCCCCAGGAACTCCTGCTTAGTTCACACTTGTCAGTATTGGCAGTAACGCCGTGTGGGTTAGGACGGGCAAATAACTGATGCGGGTTTTAGAGATTTCATCCTCCGAGACACCGATGACCAGAATATCATGTGTATGGGGGTTGACGAAACCTGAGCCACAATGAACATGTGTAAACCATTGAAATATATGAGCGGCGTTGCTCAGGCAGACGAACACGTGTAGGAATTTGAAATGGCCAAATGGTGTGGTGATCGCCGACTTGGAAATATCCACCTCAGCGGCCGGGAGCTATTGATAAGTTCAAATCAGACCAATCTTGCTTAAAACAGGTGCACCTCAGAATTCCACTGATGTCCTGGCTGGCCATCGTGATCCTATTCAGTGCGCACTATTCACTGCATGGGCGCCACTGGTCTGGGATCTTTTCCGGACTATACGCAGCATTAATGCCCAAAGGCTGTCTGGTGGCCTGATGAACCCAAGGCAAATCATGTGTTCGGACGCCGCCCTAGCATTTCATATCAATTTGTTAGTAACTTTCATGGTAGTGGTCTTCGGTCTACCTCGTCACTCAGGAAACTGAAGACTGCTTGGCGATTTTTTGGGGGCGGGTTCATTAAGTGTATGTCCACCCATCGTCCCCACATTTCAAAGCCTTGTCCTTCGTTAAGCACACTCGTTTGTCTGCCCACTGATCTGTACTCACACAAGACGACATGCGCTGATGAGATCGAAGGTGATGGGAGGTCTACGTGGTGGTATATAACCGCAGTGTAGTTTTCATCCTTCGTCAGGCACGCCTCCCACCTCCGATCAATTAATTAGTGTCATTTTGATCGTCAGGGTCCTCTGTGAAGAACGGCACTCGTGGGGTGCGAAAAAGCCCTTTACAATGATCACAGGCCTTTCTGGTTTGGATCAATAGATCCACATTTGTCCCTAGTTTCCGATTCGGGTTATTAATCTTTTGATAGCGTTAGCTATGTGCTTCACCGTCATAATCGAGCTGTTAGCATCGTTAGCCCCTCAAGCGATGAGAAAAGGTTGTGACTACCCATGCAAACTTATTAGGTTCACAAGCTTCATCACATCGAGCTTACGTTTTGCTAAAGAGCTCACAAAGAGACCGTACTCAATTTATTTTGGACAGTAGCATCTGTGTAGTCCCAATCCCAACCTAAAGCTGTCACGTTGTGGTTGACCGTGGTGTGTGATCCTGTGGGCTCTACTGACGAACTCAGTTTCTAAGGGCTCGACCATGCCAGGAAGGCCAACGTGATGCAGCCTGACAAAGAACATCGAGTCCTCGTACTGCGAGTAATCGTATTACGAGGCGACCTGGAGGTAAAGTCGTACTGTCCTCTGCGACAGGAGTGTGAAGGCAGTACGGCGTTTTGTCCAGGCGACCACCCTATCCATATGGAAGCAGCGATGCTGCCTTCACACCCGAGAAAAGACGGGTTGGGAAAGGTTTGCAGTGAAAACCACACACTCCGACCGCCCAACGGGTGGCCGTGGCCGCCGGCGCATCATTCAATACGGTCGAAACACTTTATAAACCGGATTCCAGTGCTACTCACGGCAGCGAATCATCGGTGTTGAACACTGGTGTCATGCTGCTGATGATTATAATGATGACGAGTGCTGCTTAAGAGGTACCTGCTGTATGCAGCCGCATTAGGTGTGGGAGTGCAACCAACCCACCTATCAACCCCCTAGCCATTATTCCGTGTCAAAACCACCGAGGAAAATAAACCAAGATACTCACCTACCAACCTCAAAAAGGTCTCATCCATGTTGCAGCCTTCAATGTCCGCAGCCTACGTCAGTTTGGGCAACAGGTATATTTTGCTGAAATCTTACTTCCTCCTTCTGTCTCCTCTCTGTGTCTCCGAAGTACGCATACGTAACCCACCTTCGGTCGAGCTCCCCTAGCCGCTTAGGATGATCCCAGATGTTCCACAGGGGGCGAGATGGTCCAGTGGTTAGATCGCGAATTTACTGACCGGAAGGTTCCTGGTCCGAACTCGACTTCTCCTATGTAGGCTTGGGCAATCTGACAGTATCCCCGCCCTCGTGCTTCCTTCTGGTGGCATGGCAGTTAGACACCGAAAGGGTGCTACAGCTGAACCAAATGTTTTACATTTCGCTCTTCTGGTGGCTGGTGATTCTGATGCGATGGTCAGTGGTATCTACAATGTGGGGGTTGCACTCATCTCCAAGAGCTAAGGCACTTTACTGGAGTGTATCCCGGTAGACAGTCGTCTTTGCGGTGTGCGGTTGTCTTCCTCGAGCGAGATTAATGCAGATCGATGCGGTAAAAGATGCTTATTTGTCGTATCAGCTTATGCCCCAACAGACTGCAGCTCTGACACGGAGAAGGGCGGGTTTCATCGAGACTTGTCGCGACTGCTTCCTGTAATCATTTGGATCATGTGGTTATCAGTTATCGGTGGAGAGCCTCAATTGCAGATCGTCGTTCCTTCTGAGTCGTCACGAAGAGACTGAACCTCATCGTAGTGTGGTGGTTTGTGTATCTCGGCAACCCACTGAGCTATACCGGGAGGAGAGTGTCCGTGCGACACTCAGAGTCTCTCATACCAGATTGGTCCATGGTTAGACGTCTGACGAACACAGTCTCCTGGTCCTCCACGTTGGGGACTGGAACATGTGGTGACATGTTCCGTAAGAATGGTAATGTACTTGCATTTCCAGCCCAACACTGTTGCCTTGCGGTAAGGCTTTTGAGCCAAAGGCTTTGCTTAAGGACCCTAATCGTCCTCCTATCTAGGTGTGGTCACCCTGGCAGTATCCCAACTCTAGCACAACCATGACATTTACAGATAACAATACCCTCCTGCCACATCGGCCGCCGCGTGGTGCCATCAGCCGGGTCGCCTTACTTACTGCATACAGCAAGGCTGGTAAGCGAAAACATGCTGACGCCTCCCTTCTCACCCTTTCACATTTTCCGTCTTCCACCCTCCCTTGCCCAAATCTGAATACTTTCTCCGCAGGTCCCAGCTCTAGGACTGACTGTTTTGCTCGTCCTGCACTACACTCGGCAGCTTTTGTACGTCCGAATTCAGCCGCAACCCTAAACACCTCGAAGTCAGATTTCAAACCCCGAAGGCCTGTCTATTTAGCTACCTTCAGTGCTCGCACACTGAAGCAAGCAGGCAACAGATGGCTCTTGCTCGTACGCCGGATTCCCTCTACATTGGTGTATGTTGTCTGTCAGGAATAAGGACACAGGACGCAAGTACTGTGATCGAAATGACTGACCCCTCGCTCTCTTTCAGGTTCCAGCTGCGCACCTTTGGTGATGCAGAGGTCGCTGCAGCTGGATATGCTGGAGTGGCTATTGTATTGAACGAACGAGCGGAAGCGTCTCTGTTTGACTGGATACCCGTTGACAGTCACCTCTGTGCAGTTCGTTTGGCAACATCTACGGCAGTGAAGCATCGGTGTTCAACACTGATGTCATGCTGTCAATGATGATGATGCAACATCTGTGAGAGAATCTAGAGGAAGTGAGGTTCATCGCACTTTGTTTATTGTCTACTTACGCCCCAACTGACTAGCTTTGAATCTGCCAAGGACAGTTTCTATGACGCTCTAGGTGCCCTTCTACAGCAGGCTAAAAGCTCAGCTATCGTTGTGGTTTCTGGTGATATGAACGCCCAGGTAGGTAGACTAAGAGCTGCTGAGGCCCGATTGGGTGATCGTCTTGGTTTGGATGCGAGACACACGGACAACGGAAACCGCTTACTTCAGATGTGTGCTAATCACAGGCCGTTCCATCGTAATACGAATTTCCGGAACAGCGGAAATCGTTTGACAACGTGGTGCCCACCAACTAACAAGCGCCAAATCCAAATAGACCACATCGCCGTCAGTTATCGGTGGCGAGGGTTGATCACCACCTGCCGCTCCTTCTGGAACACGAGCGTGGACCCCAAACATGCACTTGTACGCTGCTGCTTTTCAGTGCGTTCTTCAGGTGTACACAAAACGCGCACACCTCGCTTAGCCATTGAGAAGCTAGTGAAACCAGAAGTCAAAAGAAACCATCAGAACCAGCTCCTCGATTGCCTGCCGGACGGTATGGTGTCGGATTTAAACGGCCACTGGGAAAAATATCCAATGCGCTACTCAAAGCCAGAATGTCTGCTTGCGGTACAACCCAGCCAACCCCATCTAAGCATTATTTCTCTCGTAGCACTGTGTCTTTGCTGGGAACCCGGCGACAGATTTACCCTGGCTGTCCTCACAACTCCACCCGGTGCATCATCCGACGCCAGGTGAAACTGAGTGTTCGCGCAAACTGAGAAGCTTGGTGGACCCGTAAGGCCGAAGAAATAGAAGACGTAAAGAATGCTGGAAACGTCCGCAAGCTGTTCCATTTGATCCGTTCGACTGGTCGTCGGAAACCTCTTGTCAGCGAAATAATCAGAGACCGAAATGGCTCCCTGATATGCAGCAAAGCAGAACATCTGGACCAATGAGCCTAGTACTTCGAACAACAATTCCCCTGGTCATCTGCTACCCCTAATCCAGGATCCTGGCCATCAACAGAAAGGTGGGCCGTAAATATGGAGCCGCCTTCAGTCTCCACAACCACTGCCTGTCTAGCCTATTTGGGTCTATCTGGGAGGAGACCGCCCCACACAACTGAGGTGAATCGATAGTAGTGCCCATTTTCAAAAAGGGTACTCACAGTGAATCCACTAACCACAGAGATGTTAGTTTGACGCCTGCTGTGGCAACGCATCTGGCGTCACTGATTCCTCGTCGTCTTAAGGTGGCACGCGAAGCCTTGGTTTGTGAGAATCAAGTGGGATTTCGACCGGGTAGAGGCTGTGTTGACCACATATTCATACTCCGTCATGTGTTAGAGCAACGCCACATGAGCAGACGACCCACAATCCTGGTATTCCTTAACTTCAAGGGTGCGTTTGATTCTGTTGATCGATCAGTGCTGTTAACTACACTTAAAGGATGTTCACCAGAAGTTTGTAAACAATCCTATCTTTATATTCACATACTTCTGGGCGGACGAGAGTGATGGTGAACTCTCCAAAGGCTTCCCTACAAAAATTGGTGTCAGACAAGGATGTCCACTCTCTCCATTGTTGTTCAACTTCGTCGTTGATGAAATAATGGGACGAACACTGGACTGTCTTCAGAAGTATGGTGTTCAACTTGTTGCTATTGAGAGCCTTGACAATCTGCAGTACGCAGATCTGAAGCAGGGCCATATATACCGTCAGCCAACAATTGCGATTTCTCTCTACTTCAAGGAAGTTCTTGACCCCTTGAATAAAAGCTATTCCACACACACTTGTTTAGAATAATGATTCTGAATTTTGTAAATATACATCATGCTTTCTCTTCCCACACATTTTGTCGTGTACGAGCTTACAGTCATCCCTTTAGAAGTTTTCTGCAGCTGGTGGACAAGATTTTATTCGTCAAGGCCTTCCCGACTTCCCGTTCGATATTGCCGTCGGTATCATCATGAAATGCACAATTCAAGAGATCGAGGCTGTGAATATCGAAATTACGCCTACAGAAAGACTAGTAGACTTGGACTGGGTGGACGACGTCCTATGTGACGATCGTCAGCCTGCACAGCCGATCAAGATGGATTTGCAGAGGTAATCTTGTCTGGATTTGCGTTTTGCACCATCTCTGAGCACTGTTGCCTCAGGCTTTGTAGCCCCTCTCTGGAATTTCAGAGGGAGAAACTAGGGCTTGCTGACCGGTTTAATTATCGGGATGGCTATGTGTGATTCAGTGACAGAAATCAATGCACGCATTAACAATCCACGAGCGGCATTCGAGAACTTGCGCCTTTAATGGTGTCAGAAACGAATTTCACTGAAGCGCGTGTACAAGGGACTATAAAGGCAGTCTTACTCTGGTTGTAAAACGGCCCTTCCGATCCAAGGGCTTCAAATATTTGATCATCGGTGACTTCGTAGTATAGCAAGCATTAGCTGGCTGCAAAATGTTTCCAATGAAGTCCCCACTGAATCAGAATCACTACAGCAGCAAATGGAGCTCATCAGGTCAATGCAGTTGGGACCTGTACCTTAAGCTATTTCACATTTCCGTTTCAGTGGGGTTAAAACACGGATGCCTTCCCAGGCACCACCATACGATGCTTTCGATGCCCTGTTAACTGAGGTTGTGCGGTACGCATGCAACTCCACGGAAAACGTGAGTTTTGTCCTTCCGAAACAACTTACCTTTGCAGTCGCATGCTCCTGACAGCCTCCGTAATCAGCTGCTTGATTCCATTGGATTTGATGTGGGTCAGAGGTTAATCGAACGGTATTGCCTTGTTCAGTCAGCATGCTCATTCTTTTTTGCTGTAGCTACACCAAAGATCATTCTCGTTTTGTCACGGAACTTGATGTAGTTAAGTATGTGTGCACAGAATTCTGGTCTTCTGTGTTTCACAAGCAAGTGGATACTCTGAAGACCAACTATCAGGTATACTGTCGTCCGCCAAACTGAGGTTCCTTATTTCAGGATATGTATGTTCTTTTTGTCTCGGACTTTTGTCTACTTGAACGCTTGTCCCGTGGGACGCAATATTTGCCAGAAGCAACAAAGGTATCTAATGATCTGCAGTCGCAGTAATATTCTTCCTTACGATAGTATCTATCATTTCCCACTGGTCTACTTCGTGGTGCTCTACACAGCCTCGGTTTGAGTTGTTCTGTAAGTGTGGACTGTGAGAAGCTGCCCTTCTGTAAGTCCTTACTGACGTTGCTCATGTAGTTTGCTTTTAGGTAAATTCATCGTAAAAGTACATCGGACGGTTTGACAATGACGGACGTCTGGCGGTTTTCTCTTATCATTTAATTTGCAAAACTTCCTTAACTGTGATAAATCCGTGGAACTTTCATATATGTCTTTGCAACATCTTGGTGGTCCTTTTGTTTCGCCAGTCATTCTAGACAGCAACATCAGCTCTACTACTGGTGCTTCAAACCGCTTAACCATGGAAAATTAACTTTACAGTGGGAAAAGAGTAAACAGGGAAGCGTCCAAATATTTGCCTACTGTGAGCATCCTGAGGTGAGTACACGTCGTCTGTCCAGTGTATCACCCATCATTGAAAGGCTAATGTGAACGGGTCTCCTGTTTAGTGTGACGATAACGGTCCTGGATTTTCCTTTGACCATGTTTCCTGATAAAATGATCGGGAGAACCGTTGTCTTAAGACGTTGGTTAGGGTTGACCCCCTCCTTTAGAGCAGGATTTAATTCATCCCTTGGTGAAGCTATGGACCAAGTTGCATTTCAATGGATCGAAGCTTCTAAATTTGGTTGACTGCACCGAAAGTGCACGCTTTCATTACACAGAAAGTCCAAATGTGTAAAACCGAAATCCACAACTTCTGAACCGTCATTTCCGAATATATGGGTACAAGAAAATTCTATTTCGTAAGATTTGCCACAAACTCAGACGCGGCAGCATTTGGTTTCTAAACTTTTGTCGTCCAGAGAACGTCAATTTGGTGAGCGGTAGTTATTCTAGCTGAAGTGGAGCACATACCAGGTGTACGATATTTGCAAACTGCACGAAACTCCTCCAGCAAAATCTCATCTGATAACGTGATTTTGATCACGCCGAAAGGACGGTTGCATCTGGGCCGAGTGAAATAGGATGAAGTTGTTGGGCTATTGCCAGCGGACAAAAGAGCATAAGCAACTGTAAATGGCTGTTTTGTTGATGCGGTCACGCGAGAATTCATGCGCGAAACGCTCTTTAAATGGCCTTAATTGTGGACAGTTTCGATGTCATATCAAATAAACTTTCAGTTAGTGTAATCCTTTCCCTCAGTCCCAAAACAAAGCAATCTGGAAATATATTCTGTATAGTTAAAATATAAAAAAAATATCATGGATGTTCCAGGCTTCCACCAGTTCGCTGGAGAATTTCATGTATCGTGAGTGACTGACCTGAAATCGAAAATTATATAAAATACCTACGAATTCGATTACCTGACGGGATGCCGTAAGTCTTCTGCAGACCGTCCGGATTGGACGGGGTGATGCAATCATCGTCCGGATTTTTTCGCAGACATGTGTCGATTTCAACAGAACTGAAGAAAGCGACGGACTGAAAACGGAAGAAAAGGATCGTATGCCATGGTGCTTATGAAAACTTGCGGCTTGAAACGGTCTTTCGGATTGCAACCAACTCCCGACGAAACAAGTTTCCGGAACTGCGGCGGAAAAAGGCTATCAGAAGGATGGTTGACCAACAAATACCACAATGGATGCGCCAAGTCCCATTGACCCTCTATTGATCGTCGTGTTCGGTATCACAAATACAGCTGATACGGTCACACTGGTGGGTCTTTCTGGATTTGATCTGACTCGACTTGCAGATAACAGTCGTAGAGTAGCTCAATATTTACGGGGTCCCCGACTATTTTCATCGCTTTGTAGTAATTCCTCACGGCAAATGACGTTGCTGTGCGGTTTAGCCAGGTGGCATAAAAATCTTCCTAGATGACGGGCTAACAACCATTGGGAGGATGTAGCATGCAGTAAACATGCATCCGATTATTAAACAGCTGGAGCAATCACTACATAAAGCGAGAAAATGTCGAAAACAACAGTTAAAGGACCGAACGTACACGAGAATTTTCCCACTCAGTTGCACGAAATATACAATGCGGAATGACTGCGTGAGGTTTGCGCGGAAAATGCCGAGGCGATCGGCCATTACTCAACAACACAACGCACGAAATGGTGTAGTAGGTGGATTAATCAATGACACTGCATCAGGAAGTCATGGACATGTAAATATCTAACAGCTTATGGCGTGCTGAAAGGTGGTGCAACTCTGTTTTGGTCCATGGCTTCCTGCTACGCCCACTATGGTATACCAAAAGGCACGGTTCGAATCCGACCTCTGCCTCTCGACTTCCCCTGTCTAAGCTTGGGCAACCTGACAGTATCCCAGCCCTTGTGCTTCCTTCTCGTGGAATGGCAGTTAGGCACTGAGAGGGTCTTACAAATAAACCAATACAACCATATCTATAGGATGATCATAGAATGTTCCATAAGGTCGCACTGGGATATTCGTGAGGGGACGAGGAGCGTCAAGCTATTGAACCTCGATCCAGATTAGCTGACATTCTAGGCAACCAAGGCATGCCTTCGTTTAGTTCGTAGCCCGCACGTGACATCCGTTCAATGGATGTGATGTTCGGTTATTAGGAGCGCTGGCCTCCGAGCAGAACTGCCTAGTTTGTACACCCACTATTTTTCGGACAAAAGATAGATAATCATTCGGCTGTAATACCGTTTCGGTGCCTAACTGCCATTGCTACCAAAAGCACGAGAGCCGGGATGCTGCCAGGTTACCCAAGCCCAGACAGGGAAGTCGAATGACAGGTCAGGTTTGAACCACGGACATTCCGGTTAGTGAATTTGCGCTCTAACCACTGAGCCATCCCGGACGTCATTATCCAAATAGAAGGCGCCGAATGCATTCCACATCCAAAAATTCACCATATCCAATTAGGAGTCCACTAGGCTATTTCACTCCATATCTTAGTGCTTGGAGATACCGCATTTCAGACCGGTCGTGCGCCATTTACTGAAGATCATGTGAGAACAAGAAAGACGACAGTTGGTACTTACCTCAGGAAGGTCTCGCATGCCCAACTGATATGCGAAGAAAGCCCGTGTAAAAAGGTTGCTAATCTGTTGACAGCATATAAGGTGAGAAGGATAAATACTTTATGTAGTGGGATGAAATGGTGGATAAATTATAGACAAATAAATATAATAATAATAAGTAAAGCACTACGCCTATCTGATAAGCCCGGTTGTGGACTGTCAGCGAAGTATGGTGCATTTTACCTCACCAGTGAGGAGTCTTATCAAAAAAAGCCACTGCATATAAGCACCGGTGATGCAGCACATATCAGTTTGCCGTTTTTCGCCTGCGATCCAGTGGGTACCTCAGACGGACAGAGTGAAGCGAGAGTTCATGCACTACAGCTAGAACTTGCGTGCACTAGCAGTGAGTGAATGGAACAGCATATCCCCCTTGGATTGTAGCATGCAGATTCCAGAAGTCCTGAGCTTTTTTTAAGTATAAATCTTGTAATCCCCGAAGTACAGCACTAAATTTCGGGATTTCATGAAGAGTAAAGAAGGGATAACTTCGAACACGTCTGAAAGCGAACAGGAACATGCAAACACACTTTGTTCACGCGGAACCATCTAATATGCAGTAGGAGAGCCTATGCTTTTTATAGCGATTTAATGAAGAATGATATGAGTGGTGGCACGCTCGTCAATTTTCATTAAGAGGCATCAGCGGAGGTGTGGCATTCATTATTTCGTTGGCTCACACTACGTCATAAGAAAACAGGATCTTTACGCGAAGCAGTCAGTCATTTGCAAATACGTTTATGGAAACAAACAAACCTCGAAAGAGACGCGTTTTTACGCCGCTGATGCGTTCCCATGACAGGACAAGTGCCCTAAATCGCCAGTTTTACCGTTGAGACCTAAATGGGTGGTGATACCTGTCTGCATCCATAGTTGCCCACTTTCCCTTACGCTTTCCCAGTCCATGCACGCCTCACTCGGCCTGTAAAAATCCGACGGACGGCGAAACCAAACGTGTCAGAACAACCGAATGTTGAAGAAAAACCTCTTAAGCTGGGATTCAGGTGCTTTCCGTGAAAACCAAAGTAGTAGTTTTTCAGATTCTGTGCAATTTGAGTTCAAGTAGAACATAAGGTTAGCGGAAACTCTGGGACGGTGCCTACCTGATGGGCCCCAAGGAGGGTGGAACCGTTCGTCGGCTATCGAAGGTCTTAGCAACCTTATGAGTAATGTAGGACCACAGATAGTTTGGATGCTGTCCGGACGGTACATATAGGATTGAACCCGCATTAGATTTGGCACCCTGAGAGATAGGGTGGCTAACCAGTGTCAGTGACGTTCACGCTGCCAGTTTATATGAACGCTTAGGCATGTACCCAGCTCAGAATGATTGTGATAGTCCAGCATCAGGCAGTTTCCCTGCCCACTTTCTTACTGCCAACCTGTGGGCTTTTTCCGTTAACAACTAACTTCTTAGTCGTGTGGCAGCGGGGCACCAGTATCAACCCAAATGTTCCGTCCTATGGTGGTGTCGATACAAGCAGAATCTCTCCACATAGATTAATCCCACTTCAGGGACGAAAAAGCGACTTCAACTGACATTCAGGCAATATTGAAACATGCTACTTCCAATGTTCGTAGCCTAGGTAGAGTAGCTAGTCATTGGTTTGTCCACTGGGTCGTTGTGGCTGTGCACAACCACTGACGCATTGCTACACCCCATTCCGCTCCCCGACAACGCACCGATTATACAGCCAGTGATTGTGAAGCGTTTGCAATCGAATTGCCCAGTTCAGCGAATAAACCAACAACCAGTCATGCAAGTTAAGTCTTCAGATGCACAAACTTGTTATCACAGCTACTTCGGGGAGCTACTGCGAGGAATACATGGACTGATAAAGTCAGACATTAGATGGACGAATTTCCTCCCTTACTCAGATGAAAGACATGACACTTCCATATGCCTTCCCCACCAGCCGCAACTAGTTGCTCCTGCGTGAAGTGATGGCCGCTTGACCGCATGGCAAGACGACACCTTCAAGGTTATGACTCAGCAAAAGATACGTAACACCACTTACCTGTAACGCCAAGGCAACTCGGTCGGCCGCGTCCTGTCGACACAAATAGCGCACCTCATCGTGGATGCTGATACAAAGACGAGCGGGAAGACTGTACTTCTGAATCAACCAGCCCATAACAAGTAACATGCAGTGCAAGTAGTCTACGGCTGAGCTTTGCACCACCCAATTGATTCGGCTGGGAAGAAACTGGAATAGAAAACAACTGAGTCAACACGTGTGAGGCAATTGCACGACTGGCTGGTAATCAAATGGTTTTCGGGCGATCTTGTATGCGTAAAAAATAGGCAAACATACGGGAACCGAACCGAGTTCATTTCAAAATTTTGACAGTGCAGGTCGTAGCGATTAGGTGAATAGAAACACTACTAACCATGGCATCCTAATCTTTACATCAGTGACTGCCGAAACGTAATTTTGGTTGGCACGCGTAAAGCGAATGTACAGACATATCAGTCAGTGACGAATACAGAACGCTTACGTCTTCCTTCACAAGTTTTGGATTAAGTGCTCGTGTCATTCGGGCCTTAAGAACAGGTGTACAGGGTTCGGAGCTTCGGGCTATACTCTCGAGTTCGTTGAATACTGCGGATTCACTCCCTCCCTGCCACCTGGCAGAAGGTTCGCTGGCGTTGTTGGCTTGTTCCGTTGAATCTTGACCGGGCTTCTTCCATGCTCTGGAGTGGGATCCTGTGCGTTGCCCTTTTGTTGTGCGCAGTAGCTGGTTGGCTTTGAGACCGGCTTGCTCTGGCTGTGGGGCGATAAAGAAGACGACAACGTGAATAGATGAGAAAAGTTTTATGATCCACTGCATTACCACTGAGAATATCGACAAACAGTGAATCGAATGTTACCGCTAAACACCGTACGACCACAGAAGTACAACCAACTACCTGAGTCAGAGGAACTTACCGGATTCCCAAGAAACACAACAGACCAAATATACCGTCTTCTACCCAGGTTAATGCAGTCCGGTTGCTAATAAAACCTTCATAAAAGCTTAACTCACTTCTGTCGAGATTGAAGAGGACGCATGAGCTCAACTGCCACAGTCACCTCGAGTAAATAAGCGAAAAAGCATCCCATCCACTCAAAAAGTGGTAACAGTTGCACACACATTCCCGACCTCTGTTGCAAGAAAGTGCTGTGGCAAACGACCGAAGTTACGATCAAATAGGTAATTGTTGTCACAAGCAGTAGACAGATTCCACGATCGTCCGCGGACGAGCCACCGTCCAGCCCGTAGGGCCTTGTGTAGTTTGCCACTTCAAGTCTGTGGTTTGGTTTGGGAATCTTCGAACAGTTGGAAGAACACACCTTGTGATGCTCTATTTCTTGTTTGCACTTTATACAGGGGGTCTAATAACACTCGGATCTGCGCTTCCCTGTAATTTGAAGAGCATGCGACGAAAAGATGCGTCTGGCACTATCCATCGTAAGAATAGCCAAAAACAGTCAACTGAAGCATTATTGCAAAAACATTGGATTTATTCTTTACTCGTCGCGGATGCTACTGAGTTTTATTTTAGAGAAATCGGCAAGCCTTGGTAGTTCGTTTCTTCCACCCGCATTCGCCAAAGATACGCGGAAAAAAGTTTTAATCATAACTCTCAAAAGATGAGTAGTGGGTAGTATTAGCCTCTTTGATGATGAGGAGTATGTGTAGTAATAATTAGAAAGATAGATCAGAAAGTACCGAATTCGAAAACACGGATCAACCCCAGTAGTGGACACAGCGGGAGCCCTTACATATGTGAACACCGATTGTTTTACAAGCTATTCGTTCGGCCTCAAACTAAGTGAGAAAACTCACTTAGGTTACACAGTCACGCAGGTTGGCACGGTCAAGACACGTAACTGATTCATACTGAGAGGCCCTAGGGGTTACAACTGCAATACACATGGTACACCTGTATCCCACCTTCATGATCATACGAGCAGCTGAGCGAAGTATATGTGGGCGTGCTTCAAATCAACCAGGGGAAACACAACTACCATCTCCATTGAAAAAAGAATAAGATCCAGCTCAGCAGCAAACAGAATGGGCGGATTGATCAACCACCTTGAAAACTGTAGTGCAAGTTGATTCTAAGTCGTTCCTATCATCGAAGTCGACGATGATGACTGTACCGTTCATGTATAACGAACCCGGCGAACAAAACCCGATGGTGACTCCATCTTTAAAAGGTGCCCAAACAGCGAAACACGTGACTAGTGTAACAGGACAGGACGCCTAGTTAAGATGGTGGCAATGAAGGCATCGAGGCTTAGGAACACTGGTATCGAACCGTTTTCTGCAATAAACCGTTCCCAATTGATGATACGGGCTCCTGAAGCTGTGCGGTTATCCGAAAAGTAGAAAGCACTGTTCGATCTATTGGAAAAGTTAGGATTTGGCTGAAAATTCACTCCATTGGAGTTGGTTAAAACCGTTTCACTTTTGGCACAAGGCTTGGTCAGGTCAAACGAATAAGTTACCAGGTTGGATGAGTTTTAAGAAAGACGGAGAACGCACCAGCATTATCTCTTTTGACAAGCATACCAAATCACTGTTGAATGTCGGCTAAGAAGTCATATGATTTTACCAAAAAAATTGCGCATTTCCACGTGGAAACAGATGATATTCTCTGGAGTTTCGACATAAACTTATTACATACAAATGTGTCAAAATAGGACTCTTTAGAAATGACCAAATTATCCTTTTTGACTCCAGGGTTTACGCTCAAGAAGGCCTAGTAATGAGAACTCCAATAACCTCCGTTGTGAGATATCTTTGTGGAAGATTTCGAATAGAAAACCTTAGGTGAACTCCCGTATCAACCGAAAATATTTTGGCGTTATGTAGATGATAGAGTCAGCTTCGGGCACACAATCCTTCTCGGATCGTGCGACGGGTAAAGTAGATGGAAAACTAAAAAGCAATGTCCCAATAGCCAATTGATGATTCGGGAATTTCAAACTATCCATCCGCACTTCCGAGTGCGGTTCCCTCTAGCATCGCCTCGTCGATGTCTGACCGGGTAAGGACCCTGTGCGCAGAATAAACTGATCGGACAATTATTATGGATATTAGATAAGCAATTTACTTATTTGAGCGTCAGTCAACAACAGTATTAGTACCTGTGGAGAAACGTAATGGCAAATGGGATAACTGTTATCCCATATAAACCGGGACGTCCGAAGCCGTTCGAAGGGTCATAAACTCGCCTATCATAAGGGTAGTGTTTCATAAGGTAACACTCGGCGCTCAACACTGTTGCAGGTAAAAGATTTACTCCCAGTGAACAGAAAAACGTACAATGACTACGAAATCGGATGCAAAGACTACACTAAGATCTATGTAGGACAGACGGCTAGCGAACTTCACACCAATGCCGGTTAGCACAAAAGGAAAACAAACAGTTCGACAAGAAACGCAAGTGAATATCAAGCGTTAGTGATTCAGCAACACCCAGATATGCGCTAGATGCGAGGCGCAAATATATTTAAAGCGTTGAGGTTTTGATTCAAGTCACGGCGAATGAGGACTAAGGCGGTGGAAATAGCCAAGCATCCCACTGTGAATAGAATGAAAGGCGTAGAAGTGGTGACCATGTAGAGATTAGAGGAGCAGACACGTGGTGGTGTGCTGTTATCAGTGCAGAGGGTCATCAACAGAAGTATTTAGATCTCAAGTGTTATAGCCCACGCAATCTCACCCTTCCTATGAGCAGATTGTTGCAGCACAGGCCAACGAAAAATACCGATAACACCCAAGAGAAATCATCAATTGAGGCCCATGAACCAGAAAATGAGGGACCTAAAGCCGACGAGAATGATTTCAAATCCTGTCGTAAGATTTCAGCACCAACAAGACCTTGTAAAAACATGCAACATTGATCTAAAGTACTGGTTGAAAGAGACCTTGATTATAGGTTTTCCATCTGCCATAAGACTCAGCCAAACCTGGTAACCTAAGTACTGGGTTTGGCGAAGCCTTCGGGTTAAAAGAGAAGCGTTATTCAACGATAAACCAACCGATTGCATTCCAGGTCCCTGTGAAACTGTAAAGTACATTGTTATATCTGACTGGTGTTCCCGCTGCAGTGACTAGTGCCGGAAAAGGACTTACCGACAAGGAAACAAGACTTATTGCGAACAAGCGAGTGAGTGCGAGGGACCTCACGCTATCCGAATTTTACTTTCGTCAATCTAAACTGTTTCTGAATTGACTGAATGCCTGATTGGTCGGGATGCTTGCCGGCTTTCCTATTGAGATTTTGGTGCAGTTTTAGGGTTTCATTAGGTTCCGAGCATTCTGGGTTGCTTTCAGGAATCTGACCTTCCTGATATACATAATTTTTGGGGACTAGCGTACAAGGACCTTACTGTAATTTTCATGACTTTCGCGCACATTGGAAGATCAATGTTACTTGAAGACTGTAGTATACCACAGTATTCTCGTAATTCTGCCCACCTTTCTACGACTGATGAAGTAACTGAATCCCTAGTGTGTGAAGTTATTCATAATAAACCTTTTTCTAAATATCAAAGCAGGCACTCTATAATTCGTTCCTGGGAGGTGCTTGTTTAAGCACTCATATAAACACTGAAGTTGTCTGATCTGCGTTTAGGCATCAAGCAAGTACACCCACGATTTATTCAAAGAAAGCCCATCTGTCTAACATGGGTTACGTTTGGTGTCACCATCTTAACTCACAGCGTACAGTGAGGCATGCGACTGCTGCTAATTTCACTCAAACTTTCTGATATTTCCTCTCCCGCACAACACGTTTACCACCAGTTATTTCTTGCTTGCTTGTCTTCTTCTGCTTGTCTAGGATCGTGCTCCGTTACGGCAAGCGGCGGTCGATCAGTATCCGTTCCAGTTCACTCTGTTTTCAGTTATTCAGCTACTAGCAGGACGACCAATGTGCGCTAGTTCCAGCCGGTTCAGTCCTGCTCACCGACAACTAGGTAGATGAGCACGGGATAACCACGTATTGGGGGCGGTGACCCAACAGGTTCACTGTTACTGAATTGTCAGGTTCGATAAGGTAGCCCCCCAGGACGTCGGTGTTGCATATCATTGGTCTGTTGGGTCTCGTCCTATCCATGCCACCTGCCGAATCCTCGCCAGGTCACAGACTGTCAAAAGTTTAGTCGCTCTCAACAGGATAGAGTTGGCCAGAAAGAGCTCCACGAGGTAGACTGTTCTCTGACATGCAGACTAGATTGTGTAGCTAGTATAGCATTGTTGGGTCAAAGGAAAAATATCTCTCGTTGGGTTTCTGTTGGTACCATTCATCGTTCAGCTGTAGCACCCTTTCGGTGCCTAGCTGCCATGCCATCCGAGGGACGCACGAGGGCTGGGATACTGACAGGTTGCCCAAGTCTAAACAGAGGAAGTCGAGAGGCAGAGGTCGGGTTCGAACCACGGTCAGTAAATTCGCGCTCCAACCACTTGGTCTATCTCGCCCCGTTGGTACCATTCAAATTTACAGGGTTCTTCCAGAACCCATATTAGAGGCCAGATTAGCTGCTCTTTGGCCCATTCTTCGAGGTGGCGATTTAATGAATGTTGATCGAAGCAATCATGACAGACATCGATGAGAGTAATCCTTCACCACTTCGGAGCGTATGCTGACAACACAAACGGAAACCGTTTATCGCATCGAGTCGCATTTCGGTTGACAGGGCAACGTACAAATACGGGAATCCAATCCAATAAAGGGCTTTTAGCTCGCGAATTGCGACGCTGTAAACGCTACGAGCCATTGCCTCGGGATCGACAGATACCCCATGAGTCCGAATTGCAACACCTGGGTTCGTCCTTAGCGGCTTGTGGTGCATGACTAATCTGGAGCCTTGCATACGTGTTTCGGATCCGTAAATTCACCGACAGAAAGAAGGAGTTACTGTGCACTGAGATGTGTGTTTGTTGTGGATCCTATCGTGTCAATCGCTCTACCTACTACCGAATACACGATGACACTCAGATGATACTAGAATGAAACGAGGAACCGTGAAGATTTGAGGGCGAGTAAACATCTTGAATCGCTGGAATTGGAAGCAGACAAGCCCGTAGTACGTTTAAATGATTCGATTGGCATCCACGCAGACAAAAAGAGAAAATTACAAAGCCGTGCTACTCGGGGAGACTCTACACCAGGTATAACGCAGACGGATGTTGATTCTGATCGTTGTAACTCACCTGTCAATTTCTCTAGAACTGCCAAACCGTTTGTGAATACGCACTTGCAAAATCTACTGATTGATGAAAATAGTAGGACCAACGACGTATACGCACTAACGGAAATATGAACTGTGCGATTCAGTGATAAGCAAATTCCAGAATCAATCAGCTGTGACCAGAGAATCTAATTTAGCCTACTTACTGTGAGATTGGAGAATTTGGTTAACAGATGTTTCGTGAATTCGTGTCCAGAGCCATAGAGACGAGCATAGTTGAGCACTTTGGCTTCATTGCGCGTGATACCCATAATTTGGGCAATTTTGGTGTGTAAATCCGTTCCGTCTGTTTTGTTCCCCTCCAGAGTCATCCAACCGTACGGAGTAGCACCTAAGCGGGTAGTAAGTAACGCAAAGAAGAAACATACCGAAGCAATTGAGTCACAACACCGACAACAGAGAGAACGATCAAGAAATGTCCATATCTCAAAAGATGAATACTCACTCATAGACTAAGACAGGGATACGTGAGTATGCTTCGATTGCGAAGGAAATCACGCATGGTTCGAATGCTGTCTTCTCATACAGGTGTTTTCTTCAAAAGGGATTATCCTGCTATTCAAAGCCGATATTGCTGTTAGTGTGCTGCTAATGATAACTAGCTTAGCTGACGGCACATAAATTGTATTCGGTGACCTAGGCTAAACGATCTTCACAGGAATATCTTTGGTAAGTTTTACTCAAGAGATATCCTTCATCGGTCCCACTGTCTTATATGGCCTCGAATTCTGCACACCAATATCAGCTAAATCGGAAATAGATGAGCGGCTACACCACTGAAACGGTAACAACAAACGATGAACAGATTGGAATGGTGCATTGCACCTATAATTATTCCGGGTTTGCTGATACCCCCACAGAGCAAAGTACCCAGTATCTTTGCGATTGTGTGTGTTCTTATATTTGATGGTATTCTTTTCCGTCACACTTCTAGTTGGAAGCAGAAGGCCATGCTCCAAGCGGAAATTCCGTGTAGTGTGCTGGATACAGATGACCCTGAACTCTTGTTTGACTTTGGTTGGCGCGAAGCGGTCTGTTGGTAGTCTTCCTATGGCCTCCCGAATGACTGAACACAGGCAAGATCAGATATCCTGACGATGGAAAAATATATGCGGTACATTTGACGAGGCGATAGAATCAAGGATCTATAAGAAAGCGCAGTGTCCCAACTGTTCTTAGGATTTGCCACGCTTGTTAGTTGAAGTGGACTATGGAACGACTTGCCTTGGAATCCAAAGCTAGCATCTCCAATCAGAGCGGCAATCCACATTTCCTGAGAGTCCACATCTGCGCCGACAAAGCAGTAACCGGGCGGTGCTTGGACCATTGCTTTGATCTCACTGCCCAGGCGATTTCGGTCGGCATTACTTGCGGTCAACCAAAGCGGCTCGACAGCACGCCGGGATACGGTGCCTGCAACAATCACCTGAGGCAGAATCGCTCCATGATGTCCGGATGGATTGAAATTCGGGTCACTGGGACATGGTGAAGCAAACCGAACGTGAAGTGATGAAGGTAAATTTCAAGGCCCGCAATTTTTTCTAAAAGTTTGTTTTGACGAGCCTGATCGTGTATTCAAGATAAGCAACTGAACTGAGAGACTGAAAACAGGTTTGTAGACCTATTACTGGTTTCCAATTAAACAAGAGCGCTTATCAATCATTTTTCTTATGTGAGTTACGTACCAGTGATAAAACGTTTCATGCCAAAATAAAAGGTTGAGGGTATCGTAATCGAATTAAATGAGAAATGCTTGTAACGGATTGATTAATCGTTGTTCTTAAATACCAATTATGACAGTCATTAGCTCTGGAAAGCAATTACTGTGCTTTTTGTCTTAGCCCGCGATCGATCACGTCCTTTTTGTTATCAAATTTCATCTTTTACCAGAGCACTAGCGCTGCCACCAGCCATAAAGGTTTGGAATAATACATTGGCATTCTCATGTGAAGGAATTTCCTCGCAGATTTCACCGCAAATCACCGACAAATCACCCCGATTCACACGCGACATGCGCAGAGGTGCTGTTAAGGGTCACGTGATGTTGGGTAAACGGTGAAAACTGCCAACTGATGGGACGGGCGGTGACCTTGCTATATCCATATAATGAAACCCGAGCAGGAGAAAGTGCGTAGCGAATTGCTCTGAAAGGCTAACCAGACCCTGCTCTTATAAATGACAGTCTTCATATAAATCTGAAGGATAGTATCTAACATCCGGCGAGGGCCGTGAAAAGTTGAAAATGACACTCGACTATTGTCAGATAGTCAAATTTTCTAAAACCCCGATGCGTCAACCACTTTTCTGAAAAGAACATACACTATGTTTACGAGTAGTGTTATTTACATGAGCAAGTTGATCACTTTAATCGTATGATTTCCCATTGTGTAACATCTGATGACGCGTCTCAAGACCGACGACCGCGATGTATTACCGAATATGGTTCACCTGTGATGTGCATACAAAAAAGGTTCGAACGAGGTCACAGTTGCCGCCTTCATCCTAGTGGGAACAATCATTAGCTAAAGAGCCACATAACTTAAGTTCACGTGATGAACGCCATGTATGACTAAGCTTTCTGAGATGCAATGACGTCTTCCGTAAATATTAGGATAGGTCAATGATAGATTCCCTGTGCTTCATTCAACCTGACGCATTTAATCACTCAGGTAAATTGTTCCATTCAGGATGGGTTTCACTCCAATCTGTTGACTCGAGGGAACGACCTAAACCACCAAAGGTCGTGTGATTTCTACCGTCTCAAACATCAGCACGACTAAAAATACAAACGCCAGTGAGGCGTTGCACCCACGCCGTGCTTCACAATTACCAATCCTCTCAGAAAAACTACCCAGGGGTGTTAAAAACTGATCGTATTACACCATTCGCCGGAGATACACAATCAGTCACTGGAATGCACATGGAAGGGGTTTACGCGTCGGCACGGTCTTTCCAGCTAACATTTGGTCGCGCACTGAATGATCAATACTATTTCTTTGGTTACGTCGGACAACGTGTATAGCTGAGTTACAACACTTGAAGCACACCAAAACGGCCTTAGCAAGTGCTTAAATGGACTTCTTCAGCCCAGTTTATTGTACTTTTTCTTATCCCGTCAAATAACTGTGCTTTTTCAGTTGGGGTGTTCAATTAAAATCGGGAACTGCGCCTACTTAATGATCTCCAAGAACAGCAAAGACGGTGATAGGCTGTTAGCAGAGGTTCGTCAGGAGGATAAGAAGATTAGTTTATTTGATGGAACATTCATGTTTCATGCTCGAAGACCTAAACCCTGACCCAGGGAGCCTTGAAACCCAGTCCCAATAGGCCTCACATTAGATCGAGTGGAAAATTACCGATTTCCCCAGGTTCACGGTGCATTTTGAGTACAACCATACAAGGGGGAAGAAATCGATAAAATTCACTTGTGACTACTCCCAAAAGACATGTTTACCTAGATCTAAGAATTCCCTCTACTGAATCTGAATGCAGGTTGCACAGAAATCAACGTGAAACCAGATCACTACGCAAGAGTGGAGGAGAAAGACCAGTCTATCGTAGAAATCACAACGATGGGACAAGGGTGTACGATGAAAATGTTTGGCGTTTTTCAATCAATTGGAAAAGGTTTGAAACCGAATGAGAAGTCATCGTTTCAGAAGAGCTTGATAAACAATCGGCGTTTTTCATTTGCTTCTCCACCAGCTTGTCTCATTAAATAACGTGGCCTCAAATTAACCTAACAGGGCAATTGATGACTAGGACTGTAGATTATTAATTAGACACTCCTACTGCACAATGACAATATTCAGTTAAGAATGCTAAGTGATCTACTCCAGCTGTCCGAAAAATGCTACAAATGTATGGCTCGAAGCGAGTGCGCCACAAGAAAAGCGTGATTTTGACAGGTCCCGGGTATGTACCGTATTCCTGTTTGAGTATAAACTGTCAACTCAAGTGGTCTTGGAGTAACATACTGAAAACTCTCCCACAGCTCACGACCAGCTTCGAACTTTTTAGGGCTAATCAGGTACAGTTCCCGAGTTCTAATTCTACCCAAATCGGACGGAATCCAGCAAATACTCTGATTTTATGCTAATTTGGTTTTACGGAAGACTCAAATGATTCCAGCTCAAGCGTTTATGATGTCGGCTTCAAATAAATGCACCGCACAAGTCAGCTTCATACCACTTCATTTATTACGATGTTGGAGATATCGAAATACACTATCCAGATGGAACACACTATTCACTTGATGAAAACCACCATAAACGAGGGATTCAGCTGAGCCCCTTTCCCCTCAAAACAAATTAGTAAACAAATGAGAGTAGTGTGTGCACTCCGTTTAGTTTGGGTTCAGTTGAAGCATAAAATGAACAGAAACCAGGTGGCTGCGCTTACCTGATGTGCCCTAAAAAGGTCGTGGGTTGCCGGCGTTTCCAGCAACATTATGAGTAGTGTGTTACGTCCAGACAATGTATTGTGACATCTGGAAGATCTTATCAACTAGAACATGAGGCAGCACATTCAACTGAAGAGAATCACCATACACAAGAGATTTAGCTGGATTCAGCTGAGTCTTCCGTCAAAAGCAAATCAGTACGCAAATAAGGTAATAAAATGGTCTTGTTCAAATACGTCCAAAATCAGCAGCATATTGACAGGGGTTTGCTGATCGGCCGGCCACTTTCCAGCATGAAACATGGATATAGTGTACTGAATACTCAGAGCACTCGGAGCATTCGGAGTGGATTCTAAGGGCATTCACTAGCGATGTTATGCTAGTATGGGAATGACTTTTTTTCAAGTCACAACGCCGAACCAGCTGGACGGAACTGCAGGCAGTCGCACCACGATCGTAGTTCCTATGGTTGCGACGGTCTGTCAGCCTGCTCAGCTCACCTCACCACTATATACTCAAGCATCCAATCGCCCGTTGAGTTGCGCAATTGACGGGGAGATCAGTTGTGCCTTGAAGGTGCTCCTGACCAGCTACTGTAATGTTTATAGTGAAATCGTGTGTCAGCATCCATAAAAGCGAACAATCTGGGTCGTATTGACCATAGATTGTTGTCAAAGTGCATATTCTGTCCCAGAAATGGAAGAGAACAAAAATGCTGTTTGAACTTACAAGTGGTATAGTTCTTGGCTGGATATCGTGCCGTAACAATCAGTCCATTAGGGTGATTTAAATCAAATTTGATCAAACTTGGATCATTCCCCATTAGAGGGAAAAGTCATGATCGGACATGTCGACACCTCATCAACAAGAGGGGACATTAACACAGAAACATCAAAAGTCTAGAGGGTAAATCCGCGTTCACGTGGATTCATCCAAAAAAAACTAACATCAAGCTAAAAACACCAAAGAAGAGCAAAACAAACACTCACTTTCTAGCCTCTGTCGGTAGTATTGAAGTCGGAAGCCAAACGGCCATTTGATTCCTAGAAACACCATGAAAACAAGGGGGGATCCAAGAAATCATGGAGACGCAGAGAGGGTCGATCAAAATAAAGTAAGGATATGATTTCAAACATTGAGTGAACCTAAACTGTGACTCGCTTTACAAGCTGAACCTTGATCAGGATGAGACTGGATCACATGCTTTTATGAACCTGTAACTCACAAATAGGTGGAAGTAACTGAGACCCTAACGATAACTGAAACACTCAAGCAAAAACACGAAACCATACCTTATACGCTTCGAATAACTTTGCCAAAAGGTAGCATGTACCCGATCCCGTAACAGCTCAGTAGCGAGATGAGCTGTCTGGATTTCTGATGGGGAGTTAGGCGTTTCTTGTGCGTTGGCCCTTGCGAGGTTCAGCATTTCCATACTTGCACTGTGAAGGCGATTAGCCGCAATATGTGTTTGAAAGGACCGAGACAAAGGAGATCCCACTGGCAACCCTTCGCCGTCCTCGAAAAGATAGGCATAAAACAAGAACAGATACGTTTACAGATGACTCATTCAACTTTCTAAGGAGTCGTGGGAGTGAAACAAACAGTTTGTTCACAAAGAGTGAATGTGGATGAACTCAAACAGTGAGTTATTGGCGAGCAACCAGCGAGTAATAACGAACCGGTGAAGGTTAGAAATACGTCCAAAAGAGCGAAACATAGAATATTACCACAACTGCGTTATGGGTAACACCAAGAACAAATAGAATTAGGTAGAACACACGTAAGAAACTTCTACTTACACCCAGTTCACCTCGTTTACCTCTGAAGACGACGAAACAAGTGGTGGACCATTCCGGGAAAGAAAATAAAATATAATGTGAAGTGTATCGGAAGGGAAAAATTAACAAACGATCATCCGTCCCCTATCTACTCAAGCGAAGTAGCGTTAGCTTCAATGAGACTGAAGAGGAGGGATGTCCTCAGGTGCATATGGCCAATTGGATTTGATGAAGTCGGTCTTAAATTTGACCAGACCTGTTCACGTTAATGCCTCCTGAGGTTCTTGATAGAACATCTCAAGAGGAATCTCAGAAATCATAGAGACATGAAGAGGACTCGATATGACGTTGAGATATCCCTCTGATACGAAGCCTTCAAAACACAGTAGCTCAGTGTCGAGCCTGCTGAGAAATTTCAGTACAGGGACATCCCATAAAAATGTAAGAACGTCTTGGCATAAGAAAGCATCTTTAGACCAACAGTGGTAGGGCTAACTGGGGCAGAAAGAGGGTGCTGTATGCGGCAATGCCAAAAAACATGTTGCACTGTACCGATCTGTTGCAAGGCAACACAAAAGTACCAAAACTGTATCTCTGTAAGTTTTGTTGAAATAAATCCGGTCGGTTCCACTACAGTTGCGTTGTATGTGCTCAGACATTGAGATTCGCGTCACGGTTGGTACGAAATATGTACACTTGGCAACTAAACTTGAATATGCTGGAATAAAGCGACCAAAATACAGAAACGACGAAAGTTTTGTATTTCAGCAAAAAGTGGGGAACTGGCCGAGCATGAGATTTTGACGTCTGCAGCGTGGAGAAATGAATTGAAGATTCGACGGGCTGATTAAACTCGATCTATTTATGTTGACGTAGTACGTGCGTCATAAAACTTACTGGTCACGCCAATGAGCACGTTTCATGAGAGCAACGGCCACATAGACCCGTTAGATAACAAAACAGATGACGGAGACAATACTTGGTTATCGATTGAAACAACTGAGTAGAACGAAAAGTCTGGGGACGGTGCAAGACCGTCCCCCTCTAGGGAGAATTATGCGAAGGCCCAAATTTCTATCCCAACCTGTGTAACATCTTTCCACAGAGCTCTAGTAGGTTGTGTCCCAGTAGAGGATGGTTCATAAGGAATGAATCCAGTGTTTTTTTACAAGAACTACTTCCCCATGCAATCTTACTCACATTGGATTGGTATTATCTCAGACAGGACATCTGTAATAAAGGCAAGCGAGAATCGTACGCCACTGTACGGTTAAATGCCGCTTTCGATGTCACATTCAATACTATCGAAACGTCGAAATTTCCTCCCATACCGAAGTGGGTTATATTGAATCTTACTAGGAAATATCCTGAAACACACGTATTAAAACCGTCATGTACCAGCAAGCCCACATTCCTCGAATGACAGAATGGCACACTGTTCATTTGTGTTGATGATGCAATAAACCAAGATTTCATTAATCATCGCACTTGTTCTGACTCAGTGACTTTTGTTCCTTGGTGCGGTACACCAGCCGAGGCATGGGAAGGCACGTTCGGCTCCGATTAACCGCAGCGAACAAGCACTTAGAGAAGAGATCACCAGGATGACTCCGGATGCAGAAAGTGGAAACCTCATTGACCAAAGACTGTGCTCGCGTGAATAGACAGGTATGCCTAAACAGTTCCAATATCCTGAGATCATATAAACCATGTAGGGCTCTGAGGCGAGTGGGAATTTCCGGTAGCTCGAATATGAGGAGTGCGGATAAACCATTATTAAAAGATTCAACTCCATAAACAGTCCATCGTGCTATCTCATGATGATTGAGCACCAATAATCCCGCTACCAAATACGCCCAAGAGAGGGATTGCTACATTTTGTTATCTTTTTAAAAGTACCCTTACTAAGATAAAACCGGACTATTCCGTTTTTGGATTGGAAGCCGCTCCCTGCCGGGAAACAGCGAAGATTTGTATGATGCCCGGATCTTCAGTTGAGAAGAATCACATCAAAAGCCCGCGTTTTGAAAGCGACACGACCGAAGTCACGCACAATACAAAAAAGTGCAACTGCAGTGGCAAGAATGACTAAGCGAATCACTTACATCGTGTGGTAGATGATTGAACCAGCAGGTTGGGATAACTGGATTGACCGTATCAACTGCACGTCGATTCTTCTGACGACGATTGGATTTGGGGTTTTTATTCGGCACGGCCTGCTTCACACACTCATAGCGCTTCGGATCCAACCAGAACGCGGGACCACGAATCTGCATAAAGTATGCCAACCAATGGGGGAGTGGATAAAAATGTAATGAGAGACTATGCGGGGTTTTTCGTTGAAACGGGTCCTACTAGGAAAAGCCTCCATGGGTCTGATTTAGTCAGGATAACCGACTTGCAACGCATTAAGTTTTTAGACATTCGCACCGCATAACTGTGCAATGGCGACAAGTTAAAGATTAGTCTATAAAAGCTTTGGGAGAACCCATCGACAAAATTGAAAAGTATGTCCAAAACGACACTTCATCGTGCACAACATCTGGATTGGTACACAGCTCTGCGAAGACCGAAATATTAAATAATTCGGATTATGGAATCAAAAGGAACTCACCTGCATTTCGCCGATGTATTCATAAACCGGTTCGGAGGAACCCTAAATTTTGAAAAAAAAACGGTAAGATGAACAGCTGACGCTGGCTGAAAGACTGATTAGCAACAATATTGACAATCCCTACAGAACGCACTTGCGCTACCAAGCACCACTTTCTCACAAGATTTTCATATTGCAGGAAATTGTCTCCAGTACTATCGAACCCTAGCCAGAGAGCTTGCCCGTATAACTGTAGTATGTGACGAAGAACTGTTGAACCTTTCCCTCGTTTACCGAAGCGCGCCACACGGCCAGTAACTGTAACTGCCGGTATGAATTGAAGTGATTTCTTGTTTCAGTCTATGCGATTAAACAAAATATGGATCGTTCAGTTGTAGCACCGTTTCGGTGACTATCTGCCATGCCACCAGAAGGAAGCACGAGGGCTGGGATACTGCCGCCTAGACAGGGAAAGTCGAGAGGCACAGTTTGGGTTAGAACCACAGACCTTCCGGTCAGTAACCACTTGGTCAATCTCGCCCCCATAATTTGGTAGGAAAAGTTAAATACTCACTTGACTGCTGTCAGTCTTTTTTTTTTAAATTATCCCTCAACTATGTTAAAAATTGCAAGACTGGGGTGCATGACTTACACCGCCGGTAAGTGCGTTCACACGGAGATTAGTGCGCTGAAGCTGGATGGGATAAACATAATAAAGGCGGGCATTAACAAAAAAAAACAAATTCTACCAAAGTAAAAGACTGTACTTCAGAGTTTCAGATAGATCCACGAGTGTCCAGTTTAAATCCATCTGCAATCTCATCTATCTTTGTGAAGCGGCTTTTTTAAAACTGCTACATTAAAAACCGACATTTACTAGATTTGCTCTTACACTGTCACTGCCACGCCTATAATTTACTCATTAATGTCCCGTGTGTAGCTTTTTCATACGTAACGGGGTCCACTACTTATAGCTGCACCTTCAGATGGTCGTTAGCTCAAAAGTGTTCCACGTAGTCCCATATCATTCCGCGCTGATCCGATTGAGAGAAGCTGGTCCAGTAGACATTCGTGGACCGAAATTTCGACGACGCCCATATGGCCGCTTTCGAACTGACTGTTGGCCCCATCGCAGTAAGTGAGGAGGTAAAAAGAACCATTTTTCTTTGTAACTTACTTGGCGATTGGGGCCATAATCGTCCGACCTGGTGCCCAGGTTACGAATAGCTGATATGGTTGCAAACAAGCGAGCTCGTTCTTCCGGTTCCAGAGGCATAGCTTGGATACTTCGTTGAAGTTCATCCATCAGATGGTCATCGCGAGAATCCGGCACGGCTCGTTGGCGGTATGCTGAGGCGAAGTCGCCGTTCGGATTGTCAGATAAGTCTGATAAAAATCGACGTTGCATTGCAGCCGACCAGTACGACAAATAAGCGCTACATAGGCAAAGAGAGATGTTACACACAGATGAACCGCCAGTAAGGAGAAGAGAATCAATGTACTTTGACACTTTATGACTCGTAACGTAGAGAGCATGACAGAAATTCGGATGTTCGGAAAGGGTTAGAATTTATGGGGCTGCATACTTACCCATATGGAAATGAATATTCTACCCGACCTGCAGCTGTCTCTTTGCTTACAGGGATTCTAGAACGCAGAGTCATATTGCAGAAATTATTGACAGATTCACTGACGATCGTCCTGTCTTGATTTTGTTTGGTGTTCTCACCGTCTGATACACTCGGGGAGTTAGCTTGCACATTACAGTTGACTGAGGTTTCTTCATAGAATCGAGGGTCACCGTACGGCTGGGGTGCTCGACCTGGTATAAGAACACCCCATTTTAGTTCCTGAGTAGGGGCACATAAAACAAGGCCTGGTATTGAGTAACTTCGGGTGGATTTTGAAAGCGGGTTATTGTGGAAAAAATGGCTCATGAAACATACGAATAACATATACAATGTAATACATATATCCAATACATATCGGTGTACAAAACAGTCCATAGAACAGATTACAGAAGTAGAACCTCAACCATGCTGAGTTCAGCTTTACTTCTCTGAGAAGCATAAAAGCCGCACGGCACTTCCTACCGACAATAGGAATACAGGTTACCTCTTGGTTCAACAATGGAGGAAGAACGATCGCCTTTCTCAGTCAGGTATATGCGTGTAGTCGCACTGGTTCTCGACCAACAGAGGGGTCTCAAAGTTTCAGGATGGAAGAAAAGCCGCGAGTTCACCGCCGAAAATTCCTCCATATTGACTTTAATTGAAGCGCGCATCCACCTCATCGTCATCCATACTATTGGGAACAACACAGTAGCACTGGAAACCCGGAATTAACTGCCATACAACGCTTAAAGAACGACGCCTGGGTAAGGTGGAAAGAAGTGCGAAGGGTGGGAATCTGGAGCAAAGTGCCTTGTGTCAACTGCAACTGCAAGGTGCAGACACTTCCAAAGGGCACCAAAGCAAACACGTCTGAACAGCAGCGGGATTGACCCCATATCTTTTCTATAGAGGAAAATGTTGGTAGCTCAGGTATCGTAGATGGTGGTCGTTGGCTTGTTCGCTGAGCTGGGCAATTTGATTGCAAACGTTTCATCACCAATCGAGGTGACATCATCAGTGCGTTATTGTGGAGCGTAGTAGTGCGTACCGGTGGGTTGGTGGTTGTGCGTTGGGTAGTGTTGTGCGTGTGTTAATATACGTGCTGCTAGCAGGGGATGACCTTTGGTCGCGATTAGTTGTTCGGTCGGGTGATTCCATTGGTTGCTCCGTTGTCCTGTATCCCCATTCGCCGATGCCCACGTGACCTTTGAGCTTGGCATCCCCTCCGTCGTAATCTGGTCGAAGCTAGATTGACCTTTGTCCCTTCCAGTCCTGCGTTGTGACCTTTATTGATTTGCCTCCAAGGAGTTCCTTGTTTCGTTGTTTGTGAATCCAATATTCGGTCTTCCTTGAGTTTTCCGGTTGAGTTGTTGGTCTTTTGCACGTAGGGGTGCGTAAATTGGGTCCAGTTCGATGCACCGGTTGATCGAATTTGCCGTCGAGTACCATGCTTCCAGAAATTCTCTTCCGTGCCTCGTGCGTCCGTATACCAAAATTTCTGCGTTTTCCAAGTTGAATTTGTGGCCTTCTTGGTCCTCGTGTATGGATATCAAGGACAGGGGGTCATGCCTCCTGACGGCCGCGTTGTGTTCCTTTATTCGCGTGCATAGTCTCCTCCCAGTTTGTCCGACGTAGAATTTGATGCAGTTGTCGCAGTTGAGTTGGTATATCACACTGTTCTTCTTGGTTTTGTCCGGGTTGTCCTTCGGTCTAGAGATTAATTTCCTCAGGGTGGCATTCGGTTTGTGGGCCACAAATATTCCTTTTTGAGCCAATAATCTGGTCGCGAGTTCTGATATATTCCTGATGTAAGGCAGGACTACCCGTCTGGTGGCTTGTTCTTGCTGTTGCCGTGGTTGGGGTGTCTTCTTCTTCAAGCTTCTCTTGATAAAATTCCTTGGATATCCATTGTTCTGGAATACCCTGAGTAGATGGTTTTCTTCCTTCTTCCGCAGTTCTGTGGTGCTGCAGTGTGTCTCCGCCCTCTTGAACAAGGTTTGGACGCAGCTCTTCTTGTGGTTTACTGGGTGATTGCTGTTGTAGTTCAGGATTTGATCTGTATGAGTCTCCTTCCGGTATACACAGGTTTCCAGAGTCCCATCCATCTTTCTGTTCACTAGAACGTCTAAGAATGGTAGTCGATTGTTTCTTTCCAGTTCGATTGTAAACTTGATATCTTCAAAAGTGGTGTTGAGCAGTTCATGTGCCTCGTGCACTGAATCCCGTTTCATGATGACAAAGGTGTCGTCCACGTAGCGGATCCAAAGTTTTGGATTGATGATCGGCAGTACCGCATGCTCTAACCTTTGCATTACCGCCTCAGCAATAAATCCTGATATTGGAGATCCCATTGGAGTTCCTTTCAGCTGTTGATATATTTGTCCATCGAAGGTAAAGTATGTATCCATGCAAAAGTCCAGCAGTTTGCCTATACTTTCAGGTTTCATGGTTCCTGTCGTGTTGGGCTTAGTCTGAAGCAGTTCTGCTATGGTTGTCCTGGCGAGGTTGTGGTTGATTGAAGTGAACAGCGATGTGACATCAAATGAAAGCATGACTTCATCGTCTTCTATACTGACGTTCCGTAGTTTGTGTAGGAACTGACCTGCATTATTGACTGTGTGTTCCGATCCGGAGATTAAGTGTTTTAATCTTCTCCATAAGTCTTTTGCTAATTTGTAAGTTGGGGTTCCCGGAAGTGAAACGATTGGTCTAAGTGGAGTTCCTTCTTTGTGCACCTTTGGTAGTCCGTAGAATCGTGCAATGTTGGTATCATCGGCTTTCATTTTCCATCGTTCCTGTCTGGTTATCTCGTGTGTTTCTTGCAGTTTCTTGAGTGTCGTGTTGATTCGATTGATGACGTTTGAAGTTGGGTCATGATCAATTGGTTTGTAGGTCGTGGTGTCATTTAGCAGTTGTTTTGCCTTTTCAATGTAATCTGGCTTGTCCATTATCACCATGATGCGTCCTTTGTCTGCCGGTAGTATTACGATTGTTTCATCCTTTCGTAGACTTGTGAGTGCGTCTCGTTCTTGTTTGGAAATCAGTTGCATGTTTCTATTCCGCGTGACCGCCGGTACGATTGTCTGTCGTATCTGTTGTTGAACCTCCCGGGACATTTCGTTTGTTTTCAGGGCATGTTCTAAGCTGGCTAGGTAATCCTTGTAAGATGCGTCTTCGACGTTGAAGTTGATCCTTTCATTTCATTAGCAGTTCCTGCTCAGCTGTGCTGAGTTGGCGGCCAGATAAATTCTTGATCCAAGCGTCGCAATTATTGTGTTTGTTGTTCCTCGTGAGCTTGCGCAATTTTGTCTCCATGGCTGTTCTGCGTTTGATCTTGACATTGTCTACTCGGCGTCCGATTGCTGCTTCAAGTTCTGCCAAGTGTTGAGGACTGGTTTTAGTCAAACAATTTATTTTGCTCTCATTAAGTACTCTTTCGTATTTTTTGAGACGGTTGTGGGCATCTGTTATCATTAACTCAACCATTCGTCTGCCATACTGTCTTGCTAGGGCCCACGCCTGCGGATGGTCTAGCGCAGGTCTGTGATTAGTACTGGGTGGCAGCACGTTCCTACGTAGGCATTCATGGAGGAAGTGTAATTGTTCGCGCGTAGAGTCTTGTCGGCAGGCGAAGTTTTCCCAGCGACGAGCTTCTTTTAGCGTTGCACACCCGAATTGGTTTTCTATAGCTACAGCTGATGATGTCACCTCGATTGGTGATGAAACGTTTGCAATCAAATTGCCCAGCTCAGCGAAAAAGCCAACGACCGACCCCATATCTCTTGTGCATCCATCCAACAGGAGTCCAGAGTGCGACAAACAAACGTTAACAAAGCGATCCAGCTGAGACGCAGAATACTGCTCGTCACTGGTACTGCGCTTTGAAGATTCCAGCTAAATGCAAGGAGATTAATGTGGACACCAGACAGCAGGGCACGAAAATCCTATGATACTCAGCATAACTGTGGCCACTGTTATTTTGCATTGCTATCATAGTCTGTTCCTCTAGTAAAATTTTGAAATGGGATGCAAAACCTTCTTGGACAGACAGTTCTTAAGCATTCGTGGAGCACAGCTGATAATTTTGATTTACAGATTCTGGTTCGTTACAAACTATTCGTTTTATGCACCAATTCGTTGCAGAGACGCCTAAAACGACTACAAAGGCACCAGTGACCAAATGTTTGAAAAGGTTAAGGAGCTTGAGACCCAAGGTAACAAGTTTCCCAACCATACCATGTATCTCTTCTCAGAGAGCGTCTTGTATACAGGGCTCCCAAGATTCCACGTAACCCATTTCTCATGTCATCGATGCCACAAGTTGCTGGTCATTGGTCGCAATGTGATGGCGAGCGAACTGACTTCATTTTCCGTAAAATTTCGACATACATATTAACCGGCCAATAAACTGAAGCCCACTGGTTCCGAAGATTCAGAGTCGGAAGAGTTTGGGAAACCGAAAATAAAACCTTGCACCTCAAATGTGCGAGGTCAAATGAAGGGTCGCTTCTTATATTCTATTTGGAGTAATTCGGATGACTGTCATAGGACAAAGTGATATTGTCCGAATAATAAAGCAAGGTCTGTGGTTCGAACCCAATCTCTGTATCTCCGCTACTTCTGTCTAGGCTTGGGAAACCCGGCAGCATCTCAACCTTCATGCATGGCAGTTAGGCACTGAAAGGGTAATACAGCTGAAATACTATTATTGATTACTAAACTAGGTTCTTTGTGCAAGGTGTGACTGGGACATCTAGATTCTGATCCCTTGGATTGTCTGGACAAAAAGGGGGAGAGCCGATAATCCTGACAAATCGCACTAGTTGTAAGAAAGCTTTTGGACAGCTAACTATACATTATAGTGTTGCCGAAAGTATGGAAAGGGAGACACGAAAGTACTCGAAGAGTTCAAGAACGCAGAAATGGATAACCATCCAGGGAGTTCCCTGAATTGCTGGTCGGCAGTATTCCCAGTACCGCACAAGCAAATGCCGTAATGCAGAAATGGTGCCCTCATAACCGTATTTTGCGTACAGTTAGGGGATGTGATATTAGGGGAGCTAGTGGCCGCGTTGTGACAAGCTTAATGTAAGTATCCTTATAGATTATGCGGTGGCTTCGGTTGAACAGAGGTACAGGGACCAATTGACTCCAATTCTCCGAAAGGCATCAAGATCAGGCGACCTAGTCAGGGTGAAACAGAGGTTTACCAGTGTCTTTCAGTTACACTCACAGAAGCCCATCGACCTGATGGCTTTCAAGACAGAAAGACATATTGGTACTTTACAAAATGGAGAAACCGTGAGGTGACAGATTGAGTCAGATAGAACATATAAGTACCGAGAAAGATGGCAAGCGAAATCATTGCTGCAGATATTCTGTCAGGTGATCCAGGGTTTGGTTTCTACCATTTATAAAGTTTTTATTATAATTCTTGACCACCTCACTAACAGATGGTTTATTAGGTCTTATTTTTAGGACTGGCTGAAGCAGATCTCATGCGTTACTAATCATACAGGCGTTTTGTCCTCCTTTAAATTTTCTTTCCCACCAGGCATCTCCATCCATATGAAAGTTTCGTTCAAACAGAAATATTATAGAACGCATACCCAGGTTGTATTTTAGATTCGAAGGGATACGTCATTTCGCACCAAGGAGTAACAGTGAGGCGGGATGGACCAAGTGGTTAGAGCGCGAATTTACTGACCGGAAGGCCCGTGGTTCGAACCCGACCTCTGCCTCTCGACTTCCCCTGTCTAGGCTTGGGCAACCTGGCAGTATCCCAGTCCTCTTGCTTCCTGCTTCGAAGGAGTAACTGTGACTTCCTCTATCTACGGGCTCTCAGACACCACAATCAGAGATATCATCGTCTCACACAGTTGTTGCAATGTCTTCTGAACCGCAACCAACGTCGTTTGAGGAGTCCAGTTTTAAAGTCCCGCGTTGTTAACCAATCAATTTATTAGCTATAAACCGTGTTCCATAGGCACATTGGTTTTAGCTGCTACAGTTTCGATCACCGGAAAACGGAAAAGTGGAACATACAACCAAGCCGTGGAGGCGAAGGCATGTTCTATTTGTTCAGAGATTGGGTAGCTACGCATTAAAGGCGATAGCTCTGATGCACGAGCGCCACTGACTGCACGACTGGGCCATTTCCGCCAATGTCATCAACCAGTGATGACTTGAGTCCCGGGGTGTCCATCCAGGAAGGCGGCAGTTGCCTACCCGACTAAGTTTACTGGTTAGCGTTTTCGTACTTCGTGGCCAGGTCCCGCGTTGTAAAATATATTGTGTCCGTCTATCTCACGGTTCTCAAAGCTTTTCTGCTGCCAGCCGGGAAGATGACTGCCTGAGTTTCGCGGGGAAATTTAGCGAAAATGTAAACTGGACAAGAGCACAACGTGCGTTTTTCATCGATAGCTAACGCTCCATGTTGACATATCAAGCAACATAGTTTAAACCCAATACCACAAAAAGGTTGCCGAATGCATTGCGCCACATAATTATGCTTCGCGTCCGAAAAATATACCGCCAGAACGTGCTTCTGATGAATGGAGCGACCAGGTTACGCAGCGAGATCCTCAGCCAAAATAACCATATGCCTTTACTCGGGATTATGGTCCGAGATGAAAAGTTTTCACCCGGTGTGCATAAATGGCCGTGAACAGACATTATTGTAAAAATCGCTGCGCGATTTGTTCTGGAAAAGAATAGTCGGATGGCACACTGACATAAGTTAATATGAATCCAAATGGGTGAGAAAGTCTCAGCTTCGGAATCAAGGCTAGACTGGAAACTGTGCAAGCCAGTGCAGCAGCTACATAGTCTCCGAAGTTCATTGTCGGTGGATTGCGGGTAGCGGGTGTGCTGCAACCCCAATCAGTGTACATGGATTTTGTATTCCAATTCTCTGAAAGCAATAACTGCCCATCGATTAAGTGGCAAGAGTACAAGGAAAAGAGACCAATTCACTTGAATGTTCTAACGACAAATGGTGCAAGGCAATAGAATCAGGTTTGAACAGCGGATTCGAAGCAGCAGATGTGAGTAGTGAAAAGGATGCCTGATTGAACTGCAAACAGGTGAGATCTACAGAGATGCAATTAATTAAGTGACAAACGAGGAACTTGGAGAGGATAATGAAGAAATATGGAGAGGTTACAAATTGCATGTTGGCCTTATTCCGCTCGGCTGTGTGCATCGAACAAGATGACTCGGCTGACGGGAACACGCGACGGTGGGATGTAGGTATTTTTGTTTGCGCATCACGTGGCTACATATGGACTCAGATACTTCCAAGCCCAAAACCAAACTGGAAGACGGTTAAAGTTTTAACCGAAGCCTGTGGCCTAAAACCTGACTACAATGTAGCAGCAGAAGCAGTTGGAACAAGACTGCCAGACGAGTCAAACTTTTGAGGAACGAGCTGTCACTCATGTTCCGAAGCCAATCTAGGGGGCTAGGAGACTGTTTGTCCGGCTTCTAGTCACTGGCCAGCCTGGTTGGATAAATTCTGTAGATGCAGCATGGGTTGTTATGGCTGTAAACCGTTGCTCCTCTATAAGCTTCAATCTCTTCGCAGTGGTTGAAGCGTTCATTTTACTCAGCTTATTTGTTACTTGTCAATGTCCCCACTCTCCAAGATGACGTTTGCGGCGGTCAAAGTGCATCGCAGCTTGACAGAATCCGTCTAATTTCCTGTTCAGGTTGTAGACTCATTTATTCCTCTATCTATTTGGAAACCTCCATTACGTCAGTGAAGACGATGTGTTTGTAGAAGACCGGTGATGCTCGTTCCATTTCCAAATGGGTTTTGGGTCAGATAACAGATAACATCACTGCTTTTAGCTGAGGAGGGTGCACGAGGTTGCAGGAGTTGAGAAATTCTGATCTGGTAAGTAAATCTGAATAGGGACAAATCTAACAGATCGAAAAGAGATCTTGGTGGTCCGCCTTTTTTATGCAGAAAAAGCCCTTATCGTCGTGATGATACTCAGCTAGCAAGATTCAATTTGATAAATTTGGTGAATTTATTCACAGCTTACGCCATGATTTGGGCTTTCCTAGGTAGTGTGTGTTCTAGTCAAGTGAAAGTGACCAAAGTCACTATGAAAACGTACCAATCAACAAACAAGTCTATACTCAATGGATGAGAAAGAAGGCGATTCGATATCGACAACCAACCGCAGACGTTTAAGGAAGGAACGCCTATTTAGAGAACCAGAGGTCCCATCATTTTGTGTAGGATAGAGAGAAATCAGTTGATTTGTGTTTGAATTGCATAAGAGGCGAGCAGATCACTAACATTTAGTAAAGGTGTTCGGAAATTACTATAACCTGGACCAGTGTTGAGACCGTGAACTCAAAGGAAATTCAGAACACGCACTTGATCGTAATGTAATGGTAAACCTTGCCAACACAACCGTAGTAACTTCGGTGCAATTCGCATCTGTGCGGTCAAAAGAGCGGGACCAGCGTCCAAATTTTCTTTTATCGGCTTGGGAATCAATTCACGATACCACCTAAGAGGGCAACAAGAAATATTATGTAGACAATGGGCGAAAATGTGGTTGGATTCAGAGTGGTACTCATCATCATTACCAGCATAATCGGTAACAGCAGCATCACCATGCTCAATCTATTGAACCGTTATGAAACTATTGGTCTTTATACAGCTCATAGTTGTTGCGGATACATGGGGCCTAAACGGGAACACGACTAAGTTTCCTAACAACGCATGATTATACCTCAATAAGTTATAGAGGCTCACAAACTTTACATCACGGAAAGGTTAAGTCTGTTGGTGAGGGAAGATAAACTCAGTAAAATGACACTTTTGGGGTGATGTAAGAACTCCCCTAGGCCCACTCAGTAGATCTCGTTCCCTGATGATAAACTAAACTGAGTACAGACCAACACTCCTACTCACATAGACGGCACCTACGTGCTAGAGCCACCGTGGACGAAGTGTCATAAAGACCAGCAGTTTTGTTAGGGCTGCAGATTTTCCGCGCGAAGATATCAAGGCATTTCTTATGGGAGGTCCAAAACCAAATCATCGGCATCCCGGGACCACTGGATGAAAGCGAGGAGTTCCAAAGGTCGTTTCAGTGTGACATCGAGTCAGCAGTAACTTTTTACCGGGGTATCAGGCTTTCCGTGGAGTCATCCAAAGGGAGGTAATATAAACACAGAAAACTATTCATCCTCGCAATGCTCCTAAAAAGAAACGCTCACCTGTTCGGTGGAACGCTCTTGAAAGCAGACACACGAAGCTCGGTTAATTAACTCACATCGACTAGCTCCCGTAACACCATGTGCAGGCTTCCGAAGTATCTCGGTCACGGCAGTCGGCTGCCAAATGTACACAACTCGCGATTTAATATTGATTCCACTAAGACGGACACGCTACATATTTCCCTTGGGTCTTGGTGTTCGGGTAGCTAAGACACCCCGAGACCGTGGCGCATCAAAGATACGGATGTGAGGTATTACTGATCCGACAAGGTCGCAGAAGTTGACAGAGCATAAATATGCGGTCGTGAGTAAAGAACGGCTGCCTATCCAAGACGCCAAACGTATGCACTACGTATAAATCGACAGGGTTGTGACAAACTCTGATGAAAGTAGGAAATTCGAACCGATGTCCCTCTAGGCGAGCGAAGGACCATAGGTGCTGTGTGTTTTAGATAAACGATGGAATGTGAAACAAGATATGGAACGCGCTATGATCTTTCAAAGGCAATGTTTATCAGAGCCAATCCCTTGAGGCTGTCATGAGTTGCCGATCATCTGTGCAGCAAAAACCTTATGCCAAAATGAATTTGTTTTTAGATGCCCGTCAGTATCGATCTGAAATCCTTTCAGTACTCCCAGCATCTAGCATAGACACAGTAAAGGACTCAATGTAAGCACCTTAACCTTTCTTTGCATGAGACAACATGCTCGATATCATTTATGACTCGGTGAATCGATAATTCAGGTGACCTTGATGAAGCGAAGACCACCCACGTGACTAGTTCAACGTGACCTGGGCTACTGGCGTCTGATTTGAACATCGAAAATCCAGAGGACGTGAGTAGGGGCATGCGATTCATGCACAAGCCAGTATTCTGATTGTTTAGTTGTGCACAAGCCAGGAAGCGCGCGCGTTCAAATTGCATTTGTACACGAGCCAAGAAAAAAACGAGTTAAGTGGTTGAAGCGTATAGACCAAGGAAAGATTCACTGTCAGTGCAAGCAAGAAAATAGCACGAAACAATTTTAATGATTTATTGCAGGAGGCCTCTGCTTCTCCACGTGAAATATGTACAGTAGGACGTTTATTAAATAAGAAATCTTAACATCACAGAACGTATCCACATACCTTAACGTATACATCGACCTGTCTTTTTAAACAACCTTTTTCTGACTCCCTACATTACTTCCTCCAATAAAAGCTTGGAAGGAAGTCGACATTTGTGTTTTCAGAAATCTCGATTCAAACTTAACTATGTAACCATAGTTAAGACTTCGCACTCGGAGCATTAGATTGCTTTCATCTTAGTTAGTCATATTTTGATGCTATATATGACTCAGCAAAAGCATTAGCATCCTATGAAGTAGCAAGTTAATCGAGGAAGTCGAAAAGAAGTCAGGCAAAGTCGTCCGGACTTGAACCGCGAACCACCAGGCCCGCTCCCAAGCTTAACCCTCTCGGCCATTGGTGCAAGCCTCTGCTAAGCTAGCTGGCCCTCGTATGTAGTGGTTGTGTGTTTTGGTGTGGATCATGTGACTGGGACCAACTAATCATTTGCTTCAGTTTGGCTTGTGCATGAATCGACTTCCGTGAGTAGGGCGCTGGAATGGCTGGTCTTACTGGTCTGTGAGGGGGTGTTGTTCTGACGAATAGTGTATGGATACGTTTTCTCCTTTTTGTTACTGCTCCTGGGCTCCATTTCAACCACAGACGGTGACTGAATCCTGGAGGATAAAAAATGTAGAACGAAGCGTCTATTTTCAGTCTAGCAGCATATCTCCAGTAGTCAGGCTCAATCAGAAGGATATTCGATGAAACCTGTTGAGATCGTAAGGTGATCATCTCAGCAGGAAGCCACTCCCACGTATTGAACACTACATGAAAAGTAACAGAAAAAGTGGTCGGTGGCTAAGCAGCATACT
>NW_008751689.1:827674-829486 GCF_000715545.1 Opisthorchis viverrini | reverse complement strand
TAGGGAAGGGTGATCATCCCAGCAGGAAGCCACTCCCACGTATTGAACACTACATGAAAAGTAACAGAAAAAGTGGTCGGTGGCTAAGCAGCATACTTACTTTGGAAGCTTGGACAGCCGCTCATCCACTTCCGTATTCTAAATGAAAAAAACGGCAGATGTAGAGACATTCGCAATGGCAAGTTATAATTATGATGGAAAAATGCTGTAAGAAACCTACAATTCACAGAATCATACTTGAGGAAACTAATCAAGGATCTCACCCTTGAAGGACCCAGGTGGACAGAACTATTTCGATGAAAGAATTATTTTTTTTAGACGCACCGTCCTGCAGGTGGTGTAGAGAACGTGCATGTTTGATAACGTCTAAAGAGACGGGAAAAATATTGACGGATAAGAAAAACGGTTGCTAGTCGTGCTGTCAAACGAGTGAGAAAAAAGGAGAAAAGTATACGGATATAGGTAGTTAATGTGAGCGCTGTGTGCCGGACAGCATGAAAAGACTGCCGCAAAAATGATCGATCAAATTCCCGTATACAGGTGTCCATAAGCCGATACTAACCACCTCAGGATCAAACGTTTCAGGAATCCAAATTCCTCTTGAGCCTCCAATTTACTGTCCTATTGTAGATCACCAGCCTTAAGGTGGAACCCTCTGCTGGGCGGCGTCAAATGACCCCTGTGGATTTTCAAATGGACAGTTCAGTCAGCTCGTAAAGAGAGCTCGTAGTGCTCATAGCACTATGGTTACAATGGCTTAACACCCGTCTGTAGGATCAGGGCTTTGTTTTAGGAGCTAGCGGGTGTGCGGTAGACTGTAAAAGACAACAGACCAGTGAAACGAAAGACGTTCTGCCAGACGCTCAATTCTGTGTTTCTTAGGATCAGGTTGGTTGAGTAGGGACTTGTCATCAGCACCAAGAATAGCACTACTATCTTCAGGATGCGCACGTTCTGCACAGAACAGTGCTTATTTTAAAAAGTATGTTTAGTGTGCCTGTCACGTAATGATGTTGGCATCAAACGCACCAGGTCGATTCACACCCAGCGCGGTTGATGGGAAGACGCAAGAGGATTACACTGAATTTGAAAAAGTTGGAACGCGTAGAAAGTAATGGAAGCACATAATAAAGCGTATGCGCTTAACCAACTATCAACTCTTGTTCGACTAGGTACAGCGCATCATCATCATCATCAATGACAGCAACATCAGTGTTGGCACTGATGCTTCACTGCCGTACAACCATAAAGTTCGTTCAGTTATATATACACATATATATAATTGTATTAAAAGCCCTACAGTGAAGAGAAGAGAAAAAGAGTGGGTGAGGGAGGGGACCTAGTGCTGGCCTATGTCAGGCACACTGAGGTGCCTACACCTCCAACCGCTCAATCAATCTGGAAAGAAACTTACAGCAAGAACGCCACTGACATCGATTAGCCGTCATTTCTTGCAATGTCTCCAGCCAAGCACAGACGGGGTCACGGGGAACCCATCCTGGAAGTCTCACAACACCAACAACACCCAAACTCTTCGTGATCTCTTTCACGCCTTTTTGCCAAGTCATGTGCTGTCCATCTCGCGGTTTGCGCCATCCTGGAGGAGGCACGGAGAACAACACTCGTCTCGGTAGACGTTGTTTTGGCGTGCGTAGCACATGACCGAGCCATCGTAGTCGATGATGCTGGATGTTTTCCCGGATTGAGGTGCCTGCAGCACAACCAAATACCCGTTTTCTAATCGCCTCGTTGCTGATACGCTGACGCCATCCGAAACCAGCCACGCTTCTGAGGCATCGGTGGTCGAAAACC
>NW_008751689.1:571990-825453 GCF_000715545.1 Opisthorchis viverrini | reverse complement strand
GGATAAATAAAGTATTCAAATTTGGGCGGGGGAGGGTGGAAGACGGAAAACGTGAAAGTGTAAGCAGAGAGGCGTCAGCAGTAGCATATTTTCGCTTACCCGCCTGCTGGATGCAGCAGGTAAGGCGATCCGGCTGATGGCACCAAGCGACGGCCGATGTGGCATGAGAGTATTGTTAGTTGTGTAGGTCATGGTTGTACGAGGGCTGGGATACTGCCAGGGCGCCCACACCTAGACAGGAGGACGATTAGGGTCCTCAACCAAAGCCTTTGGCTCAAAAGCCTAACCGCAAGGCAGCGGTGTTTGGCGGGGAAATGCAAATGCATTACCTTTTCTACGGAACAAGTCGCCATACATGTTCCAACCCTAAACCTGGAGGACCAGGAGACTGTGTTCGTCAGACCTCTAACCATTGACCAACCTGGTATGAGACTCTGCGAGTGTTGCGCGGACACCCCCCAGTATAGCTCAGTGGGTCTCCGAGGTACACCAACCGCCACACCACGGTAAGGTCCAGTCTCTTCGTGACGGGGAATATTTGAGGATACAAAAGCACATGCGGTGTTCGAGAGATGGATTATGGATCTTGATAGACAGGTTCGTCGGGAAAGCAACGGTGCGAGTGGACAAAAAACCACGTAATAAAAAGAGGTTAGTTATATATTCAATCTATCGAAGAACTAAAAAGTAGTGAGACACAAGTTCATGTAGCACTCACCGCTTTTGCAATTTTCGGCAATGCCCAATCAAGGTCCCATAACCACGGATCATTTTGGGGGCTGAAAAAGAGCGTTGGAAATGTGAGTCAAGTATGAGACTTCACAAGTTGACAGCACTGGCTGACCACTTTCTCTACAACAGCCAGTGGGGTGATAAGTCTTAGAAGAAAACAGCGGCCATCCAGCATGGTGTTGTCACGTTCACAATGGAAATCAAACAGCACCTACACTCTTCAGCAAAAGCTGAGTCAGGTCAGGTACGCCGACTGCTCTTTCAAGGACTTACTCTGCATCGGGACTGGAATAATGCTGTAGTGCTTGATCCGCCAATTGCATGAGGAGTTGTTTCTGACGCTGCTCGTTTTCCGCAAATTTCCTGTCCGCGTTCTCCTGGAACTTCGACCACGAATCGTTGATGGGCAAATACATACTTCCCATTTCAAGCATACCATACAGGGTTGCGGGATGGGGAAAGCTGTCAATCGCATGGGAACAAACAAATTACACCTTCGAAGTCGAGGTAAACAGTCAACACAGACATCTATGCCAGCATTTGTAAGAAGAACGCCTGATATGCCCTGACATCGCCCTGACAACAAGGGAACGAGTGAGAATACAATGAGCCAAGACCACTGACAGCATCAGGCTTTTATAAAAGCATTAGAAAGTGGGTAGCAAGCGACTAGAAAGAGCGGTTTGTTAGAGTACAGTTTGAAGTGCGCTACTTTAGGTGCATCCGCTACCACATCAAACGTAGTCCAAGCGCATTCGCGGAACCAGTAGAGGTTAAAATAGCAAAAAAAGGCACTGTGATGACCGACTTGGTGTTATACGCGGAAATCGCATTCGAATAAGTCCAACGACGTTGAGATTATATCTAAAAGAAGCCTTTGTAAGAGGTACTTTTTTGAATGGTGCTTCTGAAGCAAGTATGGGAGAAAGCCCTGCAGGAACTCGCCAAGTGTGATCACTTTTGATACATTTTTCTTTCTAGGAATGACTTAAGCATTCGAAGAAATCACAAGGAGGTCCTTGAAGGGAGAATAATGTAGTCATTGTGAGCCACGCTGATGAAAATAATTTCGCTGGACCCCACGGTTGTCTTCATGCCGTTGTTCAGATAAGTAACTGGTGCAAAGATACATAACAGACCACTGTCTGAATCCCTCTATCTTTGTCGCGATGATATTTTTGTCACGCACACCCTGAAAATGGCCCTTGTTTGAACGTGGGGAAATACCCTCATAAAAAGTATCAATTTCAAGGATAGCCACACAGATAAAGGTGAAGTGGTCCGAACTGGGTGGTGGTGTCTTTTGGGAAGACTAACGTATGTTTATTATTGTGGATATTTGTAAGCAACTGGTAGCTAGTTTTGTTAACCGAAATGCCTAGTTGAGTTATCATGCTCACAATTTTAAGACGAACTTTCATGGAATACCTTGAAAGACTCCATTCACATGAATTTTCGTTTGCTAGAATGGACTCGGGGTCGTAGTTCTCAAATGTTTGTAAACAAACCGCTTATTGCTAACGGACCCATGTTGGTATCCAAACACACCCATTTGTCAACGCGCATTGTTCACGTTCACTGCGATAAATATTAGCTTGTTGACCCGCGCTGGATCTTGAGAGGATCCTTATAGGCGCACAGTGTCCCCGTTTGGTGGAAACTAATGAAAAATAGTTGATTACATTCGTATCGCGTTGGCGATACTTTTTCTCGCTGTCTCCTAATGAATGACATTCCCGTATTCTCGCAGTGGATCGTCCAAAAATCTATGCCGATTTGTAGCTACAGCGTCATTTGACACATGCTATACCCGTATGAAAGATATTTCTGTCTAACGTTGAAAAGATGACTGAATAGTACGACCATCTTCTGTGTGTTCCTTTTGAACTTGAGACCTTTGTTCAGAATTAATGCTATGAACTTCGGTAGAGTAGCGAGAGGTTATCAGCAGTGTGTGGAATATTCAAAGTGTATATTTGTATCCTTTATGGATAATCAAAATCAGCCAATACATGTGATAAGCGAAATACTATTTTAGAATGGAGGGACGATATTCACATAATGGTGAGCGTTTGTGAGGGGACTAGACATCAAATAAAGCTTCTTACGGTGCTGCATATTTTCCAGGATAGCGCCATTTGTTCACTTTGTTCCACTTCACAATATAAAATGTTTTATAACAATATAGGCTTTACTATTCAGACATAAAAGCAAAGGGTGGTGATGCTGCAAAATGTGTGGCAGGGAGTGACAAACTGAAAAGCGTGAGAGCCAATCGCCAGACGAAAAGTCGGAAATTCTTTTGACCACGAACTATATTGTGTGGCTAATCTTCGATGTTTACTGCGCTCCTCCCATTATGCTCGACTTTTCGTTAGTGTTCACATGGTTAATTTTATATATCCAAGGTAGCTACCAGAGTGGATGATATTCTATCTTTTTTGTCATAAATGACAGAGGATTCTAATGGTTCCTATCCACAAAAGTAACCTCTCTTTAGAAGAGTCTACTTTTTGGCACATTACGGTGGTTTTACGAATGGTATGGCTTAAAATCATGTTTGGAAACCTCGAGCACGTCAGAGACCTACTTATTTGCCTACTCATTGCGTTAATGTGATTTGGCATCCTGGTCTTTGGTAGGAGGGAAATCTGCTCCCAGAAACACGTGGAGTGGTCTTCGTTGGGAGTTGACAGTGACCTCTCAAAAGTTATCCTCTTAAATTCAGATTTCAAATGTCAAGAGTGACGTGCTTTTAAGTAAATGAGAGTTGTTTAACACAAAGTTCAGTCACCCGACTTCCTGAACCACACACTGCGGCATAAAGCTAGCGTTGAATTATGTTCTGGGCCTCTGGCATTTGCACGGACGACTTACCGCTCCTTGAACAACGGTAACAATTTCTGAAATACTTCATAGGTCATCGACACATCGGTGGCACAATAACGCATCAATTCCTAAAACAAAAAAAAAACAGAACAACAAGCTAACTCATTCATACATGATTTGGAACACACAAACGAGATGGCCCAGTGGTAAGAGCGCGAATTTACTGACCGAAAGGTCCGTGGTTCGAACCCAAACTCTGCTTCTGAACTTCCCATGTTTAGACTTGGACAACCTCGTGCTTCCTTCTGATGGCAACGCAGTTAGGCACCGGAAGGGTGTTACAGCTGAAGATGAGAAAACCAACTACTCTCGCCAGTGTAACCAAAACAGTAACGGAATTTTTTGTCTTTAATATATATGTATATATATATAATACCTAATAGGTGACATTTATTTTTATGTATAGTCTCCATGAGACGAGGAGTGTAGGTGATACAACGAAGCAGACGGAAATCAAAAACTCAGAAACTGGAAGGAATACATTCTCTGTAACTGACAGGTTGTTTTTACCACACAAGTACTTCTCGAAGTGAGCTGAGAGGAAATTATTGGACAAAGTGGACAAAGTATTCCATATCCCGTAGCACTTGCCCACGGGAATATGAATCTAGAGAGAGAGAGCTCGAGAGCATCAGAGAACTAATGGTATAAAACAAACATACTGGACGCCCACAAAATTCACACACGTCGCTTAGCAACTCATGATCACCTGGAATTTAAGGAAGGACAACAAACGGTGGAATACAGAAGCTTGTCAGATAACACCCTATGGCCAGTTCATTTGACGGTATATAGAAAACAACCCGAATGAAAACAGGATATCACCGATTACTGACCTGAAAACGTGTTTGTACCTCTTGTCTTGTACCGCACTCAAAAACGGACCTGGCTGTTTTGTCCTGTGGTGGCTCCTTCGCACAATAAAGCCGGTAGACATCAGTGAGATTGTTCAGGCTCGTTTCGGAAATCCATTGCAGACCCTTTGGAGGAAAAGCAAAACGAGAGCTGTTCTGAAGTTGACATCGGATAAGTGCTTTCTGGTGGTGATGGAATGAGTTTATTGTTAATGGGATCGTTTACGTGAGGTCAGCTATGTCCTGCAGATATGGAAGCGAAACAATTTAGGTTTTTAGCCGAATTTATAACTTGGGATGTCCTTAAGTGAGTGAACATGAGGATGGAAACGCCATAGCTTAAGTAATAAATAAACGGGCGGGTAATGCGACAGTGAAGTAGCAAGCCTGTTGGATGCACGCTCGCTTGTGGTCATCAGAAGACGACACTGGTCATCGACGGGTGTCTTTATCTGGTCTCTAAACGGATAGTTGTTGTATGCCAACCACAGACATGTCTGGGCGACCATTTCTTCTGTCCCAGCAACCTCTACAATCAGACGATTTCTTACTGCTGTAACGACACCCATTCTCAGGGAGTCATTACGGAACCACTGCTGAGAGGAGATGTGCTAGAGGAGGTCAGTAAATGAAACGACAAAGAAACAAGGAGTTCATAACCAGGAAGCTCAGCAGTAAGTGTCTTCGCGGATAGGAGCCCCAACGCGGGAAAGTACAGCACTCATTTCATTAGGAACCATTAAAGAGCACTAATATCGACTCATATATTTTGAGGTGATGCTTCGTTGGAGTTTTACTTTGAAGTGAATGCAGAACAAACTAGGGTCATGAAATCGCCACTTTCAAGCACCTCAAGGTTACACAACAAAATAGATGGATGCACGAGCAATATTCTCGGGAAAACATAGCGTTGGGTCAGATTGCCAAAGCTTCTCTTCAAGTCAGATAAAGCCCTAGTTGAGATCATGGTTCCGAAGCAAAGATTTCATCTGCCAGAACTACCTTTCCAATTAGGCACCGTACTTAACGGTAGCCCAGAGCATTCGTATATGCTCGAGATAGCTCAGTGAGTAGGACACCAGCTTACGAACCGAAAGGTCCGTGGTTCAACCCAACTTCAGGATCTCGACCGCTCCTGTCTAGGCTTGCCCAGCTTGGCAGTATTACAGCCCTTGTGTATCATTCCGTTTGCATGATAGCTGGGCGCTGAAAGGGTACTACAGCTGGAAGATTATTATTGTTTTATTATATACAGTCTTCCAAGCGCCTGGACACAACCTTGATCTTTCCTACGAGAGATGGTCAGAGACGTTACCGTACTGTAATGGCACATTTTCTGGCTGCGTTCAGCCAGAAAATGAGCTCCATTTGCTGTGTTTTGGTTTGTTTGGGATGAGTGAAACTCAGTCCGTTCCGATTCATCCGGTGACAGTAATGAGGCCAGGGTCGCTCGTAAGATCTATCTGAGGGTTACTCCGTGGCAGATGGTTCCTGTGGGTTCCTTATTTGAAGATTATGGCGAATTCAATAGGAGTGAACTCTCTTAAGAAAGTTCTCTCTTGGATAATTACGGTCGTGCATGCCGTAGAAGACTACATGTCTACCTAGGAACAATCACGAAGTGAACAGGCGTGCGTGCCGAACACAGAGCACAGACATTGAGGAGTAAAAACTCAGACTCACCATAACATTAGCGTGTTCCTCCACATCATTCAACTTGGATGTTTCTCCGTGGGTACTCATATATTTCTGCCACAATTTGTTGTTGAACAAATGTTTGGATGCTGCGGTTTTCAAATGTCTTTGTGTGCTGGTCAACCCGGACACAGCCACATGAAAAGATAGTGTGTCCAGAAACCGTGTCCCAGTTCCCTGAGATGAAAACAAATTACCGTCAAATTTATGACCGGAACTCACCTGAAGATAGTATTCCTCGAGTAAACGTGCTCGGTCAAAACTCACAAAATGACCAATCACACATTTGGGACGACTAGTGTCCTTACTGTCGTACAGAGGAATCAACGAATCTAGGGTCTCATTTGTGGATAATTTCTCGCTGTAAAGATTTGGGGAAACCCAAGAATACCTTTCGGGCGTGGTCAGTAGAAATGCATGACATGGTTACCATCCGTTTGGTGTCAGCACGACAGCCATTGTTGGAAGATCACCCTCTTCCATGAGAACTTCAATGTCAAGAACCATGATGTCGTCCACGGGTGCTCTGACACTCTCTATTTGATCACCAGAGTATCTACAAAAATAATAGTCCTAATCACGAGCAACTCACCTGGTCCATCCAGACTGAGTGCTCCACGATTCCGGCATTGGTGGAACGGTCCCAGAAAACGAGTCCAAAAGTTTCCGGTAGGGCGTGACGAGTTGGGCAGATATGTTTTGCATGTGTTTTTCAATATCACCGCCAATCAGGTCAGGAGGGGAAAAGCTCACAGGTAGGCGTTCTGGCTGTGAACGATTTACATCAATCCCGTGTTTTTCTAGCTCATTCAGAACGGACTGTGGTGCTAAGTCGTAGCGGCTAATCTCACAGCCGAATAAACATGCTTGCAGATGTCTTGAAAGCATCTGTATGCGTACTTCATTGTAGGTTGGTTGTTCCGCATTACTAACGATCTTTGTAACCGCGCAACCTTGTGCGTACAGGGAAGTCAGACGAATGCACCTGCTCAATACCGGTTGGCTGATGCACAAAGGGTTAGACAAACCGCAGAATCGGCACTTACCATGGGAAACGCAAAAGAACGGAGATCATTTAACAGCTGCTTACGGGATGGATATGGTGGGATGAATCGATAACGAGTTGACTGTGGTGCTGCTAATAGAAAACTCCTGAAATTGGAACACGAAAAAAATGAAATGGAAGAGCACACCTGTGTTACCAATACGTACACACGATTACGAAGAAAACTATGGTAATCCAGCTAACGGACCTTGTTGATAATTCAGGAAGAGTAAACTGTTATCGTTGACGACACAGTCTCTCAAAATCTGTGAATCAGTCACGTTCCTTTCTGAGATATCAATCACGTGATACACACAGGACAGCTGATATCCTTCCAGCTACTGCAGAAAAAATGAGTTGATGTCTGTCGCATGCGAATCGTGCTCACCACTTACAAGAAATGTTCGGATAACCAGCCCTCACAACAAAAGGATAAATTCGGTGCGCTAGATTCTATCGACGACTGGGATCCTCGTTCCATGGGATAACATTGGAGAAATATCTTCACTTTACTTTCATGGACAGATTACCCTTTATTCCGATCGATCCACCATTGAGATAACCAGAACATTTCCTCTCTTTGATCCCTATGTTGCCTAGTTGTATTACAACAGTCCCTTTGTTTCCATATTTTTCGGATTACTTGAAACCCAATGGTAGATTACTTTAGCTGAATGCCTTAGCAAGAAATTTCCTTCATTATTCGAAAGAAGTGACATTTTACGTCTGAATGAAGTCGAAGAGAGCAGCACTAAGAACTCCTGGACGTAAACCGTCGGAAAAATGGATGGAAAATCAACAAAACGGTTAAAAATGAAACCTATCCAGATAGGAAGTGTCATTGGATGAAAACCACACGCGCATAGCAGACCATGATGTGACGGCACAATATTTTCGGAACGAAACTGACGGAAATGAACACAGTGAATTGGAAACCCGGGCCATTCTAGACGTCAATTTTGAGCCGAGCCAAAGTCCCTAAACAACACGAGACATTTTCAGGCGCTGGCTCAATCCGTGGTACAAGAAACTCTCAGAAAAAGACCGATTATTTTGCCGGGGGAAAATTAGACCACCTTGATATAAAATGTTACCGTTTGTGCCACCCAATACTACTACTGTAGAACTATCTAGGCTGTCAACTCAGATTACAGAAGGACTGTTCAGACATTTAATTCACCTAAAAGATGATTACACAAAGTAAACGCGGTTGCAAAACGTGTAGGCTGTCCAAAACCGTCTTCCATTTCACTGTGGTTAACTTTTCAGTGGCCCATTACAGGGAGTTTGAAGTTTGCAAACTATTAAAGCAATGCTACATCAAAATCCCATTTTGATTATCTCACTCTCACAAACTGAGTTAATAAATTATTCAAACCCCTGATACGGACTAAAACACCTGTGTGGCTAGGCCTTTTCTGGACCCAACCATATGTTCACCGTGAAATCCGATCGAAAACAAAGCACACGGTTCTGTAATTACCAAGTCCTCTGCGAGGACGAATGGCTATTCAAACAAAAACTCTAACTGCTCGTCAGTATTCAGACTGTCTGAATGAGTCAAGTTTCTTATCTGAGCAGAGCAGAGTGGATTGACCAAGATAAAGGTGTCTGAGATTAGCGAATATACAGTCATTTGCAAACTAATTTGGTTATTCGAAAGACCTACCTGGAACCCAGCTGAATCTCTCGGTTTCGATGTTTCCAGGCAACTGAATGTGCTTTACCAGGCCGCCTCATTGTTCAGTCGTTACGATATTCGAGATATCGCGATACATGTATATTTGTAATCCGCTACTCATAAGGTTGCTGAAAATTCTTTCAAAAAACCAAATTAGTTTGCAAATGAGTGTATATTCGCTAATTTCGTGCCATTTGGTTTCAAGTAGAACATAAGGTTGACGGAAACTCGGGGACTGCGACAACATGATGAGCCCCAAGAAGGGCTGTCGACGAGTTTTCAGCAATCTTATGAGTAGTGCATTACAAATGTCTGAGATTAGTCAATGGTCATGTTTTAAAAGGCTCATTCGCTCAAGCCTATTGTGCACTCCGTTTGCTATCCTTGGCTACACGATACAGAAAAGAGCTTCAGCATGCTGTCAAGTAGTGGGATTTCAGTTACAGGTAATATGGGAAGAGAAACAGATCTTAGTGAAAACGTAAAAGACAGTGAAAATTCAGAGTAGCACAATCCAACCAGGATTTCACAGTTATACTGACCACAAGAAGCCTCGGTTCGTAAAACCAGGTAGTCAATGACAGTGAATTCATGTGCTTTTTTACTTGATATGTTCACACTGAACATCTGATTATGGTAGAGTACCACTCCTTTCCCGACCCCTTTGCGAAATCCCTATTCACGCTACCAGGTTTTCGAAACAATCATTCACTACTAAATGCAAGGAAATGAAGCGAACCCGTACCGTACTCGTGAAGTAGAGATCGTCGGTCCTGGAAATGCAGCCTAGCACGGGTATCATCTAGATTAGCAGGCCCTCCATGAGGATAGTGAAAAATTATGAGCGACTATCTGACAACTCATCAGGATCTCAGTTTCGGACGCATAGGCTAAACCAATAAAAAAAAACGCCTGAATCCATAACCTTGTACCTTGCGACAAATCTTAGACAAACATGCTGTGACAAACCGGTATGAGCAAGGACGTGTCGCTTGAGTTGACAGGTGCGTCAATTAAACCTGATCAGATAAAACCGCTTCGAAATCGGACATGAAGCCCGCCGTGGAAAATTACCACGAGATGAATGCCGCTAAAGTAGCTTTTACGTGGTACGGAATAAGGGAAGCAGATTTGAAACGAAATCCTCCAGGTAAGATGCCCCTCCTTCGAGGTCATTCTGCTAAAGAGCCTCAGTGTTCCCTGCTGGTCACACAGTGTACGGTCTTTCGAGTAGCGGCCGAATAGACCTGCTAGAAATGGGACTAGGCTTACCGGAAACCCCCAAACTTACCACCGTGTAAATTCATTGGCCAATGACCTCATACGTAGTCTTGGCCACGAACTAATGTTGGGAAAGCGCAATGATCCATTAGATGAGCAGATCACAAAATTTCTTCTGACTATGCCCTTAGTTCCACATTTGCAATAGCAATGCCCCTTGCGGTGTAAGCGCAAAATTTGGACAACATAACCACGGAAAGCAAAACAAGCGACTATACTATATTATGTAAAGTGGCATTCGCCCTGCCTAGCAATGATGCTTTTTCAAGAACCTACATAAGCGTTTCTTGCCGGGCCCGATTTGCTTCACAGCTTCGTAAAAAAGCCCATCCCCGTAATGGCCCGCCTTGGACGGAGAGTTTTACGCAAAGCAATGGTTAGCATAATCTTCAATGGAGACAAGCACCGATTCAACTGTTCGAGTGAACAGCTTCAAGAGCTACCAAAGTACTTTCCAGATGGAGATGTTCCTCAATTGGAGGGTGGATAACAAGAATCGCACCACAAGCTCTTCTCTACTGAAGTAACAGGATATTAGTCGAACGTACGACTGAATAATCACCGCTGTCATACAGGACTGACTGGACTCGAGTAAGAACTATAAGGCGAGATGACTTGTGACGAAGAGTTGTATCTACATAACAGGAAAACGATAATGGGTTTCCACCTGTTGGCTCTTTGCTATCCTCAATTCACAATTTAAATGTGCCGCATTCTTGGGAGCGGTTGTGTCTGTAAAGTTATCGGCCAAGGACAGTACAATCCGGCCGACAAAACCCTACTTATCTGGCGGGGAAATGGAGCGGTATTGGTTATGACGCCATACGTGACAGTCCATCAGCCCTTATAGTCCAGTACCGGATACATCAACTCCAATATTTCTTATTGGAGGAACCAGGAAATGGGTTTTCTTGAATTATAAGGGGGACAGGTTGCGATGGAGAGAATTTGATACTACTCGAAATTACTTCTTTGACCGGAATATTTTCTCATAAAGGGGGCACCGCAGTCTGCAATCTTACAAATGTAAACAAAGCGGTTTTATCAAAGTTTGACTGGCGAAAAGGATCCCCGCAGTCAAGTCCATTGAAGCTGACGTTGATTACAGTAAACACTAAAATAGCTACCGTTAAATGGACGGTTGTTACTGACAGGACTAGTCATGCAGAGATGAACGGACTACGATCGATACCTTGATTGAATGAAGCAGATTTATGTGGAAACAATCTTTCGTGCTTTAGGTCATGATGTTTATGTGGATAGCGTGCATAGTAACTCGAAATGACACTAGCTGGTTAATCAATACACACAGCCTCTTTCCCTGTCACCTCCGGTTCAACTGTTTTATAGACTCCTTGGAAAAAGGTAAGTCGGATGGTGACCTAAGTCTTTCGTTTCAAATTCCGACTTTCCAGACATATTTTACAACCTAGGCGGACAACTAATCAATCTTAGCACTGATATCATAGTCCAGACGAATAGCCGAAGAGAGTGAATTGGAGAAACCTGGCAACCTCAAGCTTCAGGTAACTACTGAAAGTTATCAATATTCCATGTGAATTATCACAAAGCATTGGATACACGAAACAAACTCAGTATACAGTTTAAGTCAGGCGTCAGGCACGCTGAAAAACCAGCGAATGCAGCAGCTTCATGCAAGCAACCAGAGTATCCTCAGGTACATTCGAACACAAAACAGAAAATTTCTGAGGAACTGTTATATCATCCACTTCATTTCTATTTTGACCGCCCCAGCTGCTCAGTCATTTTCACCGGGCGTAAACGTGCAACAGTCACAACCCAAAGACCAACTATTAACGAACCTGTCATCTGAAAAGCCGATACTGCCGTGGGATGAAGGCACCACCGCGAATCTAATATCAAAGTCATGATTGTGCAACATCAAACTGACCTAAAAAGACAAAGACGTCCATGCAAAGAATACAGAAGACATCTCTGCATTCGTGGGCGGGCTTTTCCTCCGGTGTTTTCCGTACCAACAATGTCTGGGACTCTACCTGCACCAAATGTACAGAGCATTGCCTCACCACGATATTCATGAAACGGTCTTATTCTCTCAAACGACTGAGGCAAACCAAGCAGTGCATTAGCCTCCAATTTTTGTGCTTGCAACTAATTATTGCTAAAACTGCCCTACTTCGTTTGACTAGTGCGAATATCGATGAAGAAATTCATTTACTGAATGGAAGAGCCCGACAGAAATCCATAGTAACTACGACAGACGGAAATCAAGACAAACAACTCCTTGCATTTCAATACTGAGTGGTCTTCGAAACGCAAACGAGAGAAACCGAAACAGAAGACCCCACTAAAAGATTAGTGTAAATATCCGATGATAAAAGCATATGACTGCCAAACGCACTGCAAGCGAGACAAACAAACACAACTGGACGTCAGTTTAGCATGCCCTTTGGAAGACAGAAGGCGGCGAAATGTTGGGGATTATATTCAAATGTATGTATATATACACAGTAGAAACGAACATCAAAGCACCAGGTCAGCAAGCAGTCGATATACTGGATTCGGTATTCTTACTGCGGAAGGTGCAGTAAGCAATAACACAGTTTCACGGCCAAAAAAACCTAAAATGAGATTTGAAGTACAGACAGATGACAAAAACGTGAAGAAAAAAAGGATCACCATATTCGGGACTGCTTGGGGGGCGGTTCACTAGACGTATCCTCGGAATTCATCTTGACCAAAAGGGGATCTTTGACAACCTGAGAAGCCGGGGATATGGAGTTGGGTGATTTGAAGGCGTCCGGGAAGACGAGAAGAATGCAGGTCACATTGTCCCCAGACATGCGAAGTACTGCTTCGTTTACGAGATGGGAGCATACGGACTCCAAATGACGCTGTGTGAGTCCACAGGTAGGCGGATTAGACGAAAGATCGCTCTGCGAAGATAACAAAGTGGAACACAGCTCATCCACCAGCATAGTAACAGAATAACACGCACCGACCAACTACTGCAAGGTGTGCCAACTTTCATGGATATTTGCAATTAATTAGTGTGTTGTTCTGCATATCGGTATGTCTACTCGAGTTGACCACACAAACATCTTCAAGCGGTTTTGGCGTCCAAGATAACGCCCACACGTCTGTATACTTACTTCAACGGATCTGTCAATCTTATTGTCTGAATACGTCCACTTGGATGAACATCAAGAGCAGAAATACCTAGAAGTTCGGTCCAGGTAGGTGATACCCCATTTGAAAGATAAAGGGGTCCACTCTGTTTACTGCCAAGTAGTAAATCTACTGATTATATTGCTCGGATGGATGTTCTGTTGGCGAAATATTTTTGGAGTGCTTCAAGCCCTCAAGGTAATGGCAGTTGTCGTGAGATCAAATCGGTCAAAACTGGTCAAAATGACGAGCTACGAACGGTCGACTACACATAAACAAGCTTTTTTTAAAAAAAAAAATAAAGCTGATTTCGGCAAGCCACGACCAGCCGTCCAAAATAAGTTCTGATACATTCGAAAGAAATTCAGCTCAAAGTTGAGGTAATTAACTACATCAGTCACTTTGAAGAGTGCACAAATGCACTAACCATCGATCATGACCTGGTGGACGACCCGTCCATAGAGACACCATCATCATACACGGAAAGTCTTCCCCGTGATAGTTGTTCAGGGTGCATGACTGTAGTTGGAAACCAACTCGATTAAACGCCCAAGTGCCAATATCTCCCACGCTTACTTTACAACAATAATCAGTAGTAACGTTGGATTAACAACCTACTGGACAGAATCAATCACTCGCTTCCGCCCATTGAAGTGGAGAATCATCTAACACTGTGATGGGATTTACAATTATCTATTGCGACTGCCTCCACACAAACAAAAACAACCTGACTGCCGTTGGAACTCAGAGCTTCAAACTCCTTCAGCAGAAGACGATTAGTGAGAGCGACTGCCTCGTCCGGTGGGAAACTCTTCCACAGACCATCACACGCGATGAGTAGGAATCTGAGGAGTAGAAAAAAACAGTATTCAGATAATTAAGGATTAAAAAGTTCGAAATACGTAATACAAGCGAACGCAATAGGAAACAGCGAACAAACAGAGAACAACCATGCAATTTGCCGCGCCCAAAGGTGCTTTCCAACACCGGTTGGAGCAGCCGAACGTCAGTGTAACGACGACGTATCCCCAGTTGCCCGCTCTATTCCTGGACCTTTATTCAACATTACCAATCATGTACGAGCATCCACACTTGTCAACTGTCACCAAGTGTCCCTACAGAGATTTGAGTTCAGTTGGATCTCACTAACCTCGACTCTACTCATTATTTTCGCTCATACTTAGAAGAGTTTATCCTGAATGGTTTCGCAAATGTGTGCACTTTCTCCACAGGTGTTTGTCCTATAGTATTGGTAAGGTCCCACCTGCTCCTCATTAAGTGACAGAATCCAAATGGCTCCATTCCAGCGTAACTGTCTACACAATATTCAATCCAAACACACCAGTGAACACCATCACACACAAATCACCGTTTAGCCAGTCAATTCACACTCAGTTCAGGCATCCTCTTAATCGGTTTCCTCGTACAACTACTCAAAGAAAAATCATGCGTGAAGCAGCTGGCCTTGTAGGCGATAAGAATATCCGCATCAGTTCAGGTTAATCCGAACTCAGCATAACCGAGAAGTTACCAAAGGAACTGCTTGGTGCAACCCACAGGTGTGAGTACTGATATCCGCTTGACATATAAGTCAACAATCCCTTAAGTTGTTGTCCGTACTCACCAAATTGAATGACAGGGTTCCTCTGGTGTTTGCATTCCTACTCAGGTGATTTAGAATGACCTAATAGTACAAGCTACTCGCGGAACGACCGCAAGCTGAGGGTTCTCTCATGCAAAGCAACCCCTCTGAAGGGGTCTAAACGGTAAAAATCGGTGATAACCACGACCGAAGGGTACTACTTTACATCCGACTAGTTGGCTGCACCGCTGAAAATAAAAACTCGTTATTGTTTTATATGGAACACCGCGCACAAATCGAAATCGTCGGAAAGTTTAGCCAGGAAAGTCAAAGTGCTTCGAAGCATCGACTGTGCCAACCAATCCGTACAGAGGTGCCAAGCAATACAAATGAACCATAGCAGCTGAAACAAGGCTGGACAGTAGCAAGCGGGCCAACAACGCTCCAATGGTAAGCCTTAATCCTTGGATCGTGCCAGGAAGTCAAGAAAGTAGCCGTACAGCAACCGACAGAATGCAATGCTATGGTTTGATGACATAATACTGTAGGTATGAGCATCAGGTGGCCGACGAATCTCTGGATATTCGACTTACTATTATGATGAGTGTGCCTATAACAATGTTGGGCGTCGGAATATTTTTCATTTCCTTGTTTCCCCAGGGAGCAAGCAGACATGAACTACCAGAAAAACAGCTCATAGGGCCACGTAAACACACGTTTACCCAAAAAGATTATATAAAAACCTAAACACAACAATAAATGCTGTCACTAAAATGTGTAGCCTCGAGAGGGGTTCAGATGTAACCTATAAGTGACATTGGCCGTTTCCTAAAAATCTAAAAAATCATTATTAGATTTGTTGACCATCGACAGCAGGACATCCGTGTTCAACACTGAGGATTCACTGCCGTACAGCAATGATTGATTTAAAGCCTTACTGTGAATAAAAAAATAAAGGTGGATGTGGAAGGGACTAAGTTCTAGCTTTTTTTCTTTTTATTTCTAGCTTTCATTTCGAAGTGCCTCTGCCTCCAGACACACAAACGCCACTGACATCGATTAGCAGTCATAGCTTGCAGAGTCTCCAACAAGGCACAAAGGGGATTACGCGGTCCCCATCCTGGAAGGAGAGTAGCACCGACAGAACCCAAACGTTTCGTTACCGCTTTCATACCCCTCTGCCAGGTCAAGGATTGGTCACCTCTCCGCTTCCAACACTCCCAACTGGGCACGGAAAACAGTACCCTCTTCGATGGTTCGGCATACGCAAGACATTGCATAACCAACGCAGCTCTTGGCGCTGGACACATTCTTCAATGAAAGACTCCGTCGCAAAACCGAAAACTCGCCTTCTAATTGCCTCGTTGCTATGATCCTGGGACAACGATTGTCGAACACCTGAAGACGTCTCAGTTCCGTTGCTCGAACAGGCTAAGTCTCACAGCCATACAACAAAGCAGCCCGCACCGTAGCCTGACACACGTCCCTTGAGATTCAGTAATGTACCCCTTTGACGCCATAGGTATCTCAAATTAGCAAACACAACCCGGGGTCTTGTAGATTCGTGCATTGATATCATCTGTCACACACTAACACAACTTCCAGGCTACGTAAACCGTTCCACAACTTCGAGTATGTCTCCCTGGGTTGTAAGTGGAGTGTTTAGCGACTGCATGTCCATGCATGTCCATGACCTTACACTTTGTGGGTGCAAATTGCATACCAAAGAACTGGATGACTTTGGTCAGTTCATCCAAAAAACACCTGCGCCTTCTCCTTCTTTTTGATGGCGAGGACGATGTCGTATGCATACTCTAGATCGACAAGGTTTTCGCCACAGGCTATTTAGACACCGGGGATTTGAAAACCTTCCAGAGTTTGTCCCAATATTTCATCGATCAAAAAATTAAATAGGAAGGTTTATTGGTACCAGATTTATTGGTGGTACGATATTTGGATTTTCACACTGTCAACGGATTATAAGCAAATCACGCATTATGCAAACCTCTCATCTGAGAACTATTCACCCGAAAAGCTAATCAGCATGTGAAATGAGCGAATTACGGATGAGTGTCGATATGTCCTGCTGATCGTAGAGGCCTATCAGTAGTCTTAAGCTATTAGCATGGAGGCTGTTGGTTGGAATTATCATTGTCAGCTGTAAGAACCGCGTACTCGCCGTACATTGGTTGTAGCTGCCATAGTTTTGTTTGGAGAGGTGAGGTAGGTAACTGCGCATTGGAAGCGGAGCTGATAAGTTGGTACGTAAATACAGCAGTTTCAGTGGACTGTCAAGTGCGGGAATTGGGAAGGTAGCTATGCATTGAAGGCAATAGCTTGGATGCATGAGCACCATCGAGGGCGCGACTGGGCCATGTCTGACAATGTCACTAGCCATCGATGTGGCCCGTCTCGGAGTCCCCATCTAGGAAGACGGAAATGACCAGCGCAACTGAGTCTGTTGGTAATGGCTTTTATACTTTGCTCTCAAGTCATTGTTTGACCGCCTCTGGCTCGTTTCCACCATTCACGAGGTTGTGCGAAAAGAGCCCTTCGAGGCAATCGGTCGACTGGTATACGAAGAACGTGGACAAGCCAGCGCAACCTATGCAGTGTGATCAGTTCGTCTATCAAGGGTGAGTTATTTCTTCCGAATACCATTCGAAGTAGTTCGGTATTGCTTATCCGGTGTTCCCACCACACTCGAGCAACGCTCCGAAGACATCGATGTTCAAACACTGAGTCTTTTGACGTCCTCGGCGCGCAGCGGCCAGGTCTCTGAGCCATATAGCAATATGGAGCGCACCGGTGAACGAAACTGTGGCAGCTACAACCACTGTACGACAAGTATGCAGTCATTACAGCTGACAATGATGATGAAACTCGACCCTTGACGGAGAAGCTGATGTCACGCCTACGTCACAGATGACGTAAGTTCGCAAAAGCTGCTCTGGCCTTCCCAATCCGGATGGGAGTACCAACTTTCGCGAGACCACCGGGACTGATACAGCTGCCCAGGTGAACAAATTTGTCTACTACCTCAATCAGTTCATCCGCAAGCACGAGGTTAGGGTTCGAGCCCACTCAGTTTTGCAGTAGTACTTTGCAGGTGTGAAGAGCATGCCAAACCGTGAGGCAGAATTATTTAAATTATTTAATATTGTTTGCATCACCATGGAGTCAGATCTAAGAAGAGCTATGTCGTCTGTGTACTCGGTATCTGTGAGCGGACGCCCCGGGAGCACCTTGACCGCACAGTCAGCCCACTCAAAGATGACTACTGAAGAGAATTTTAACAGTTCGGATAGCATAGATATCATCTGGTTTGCTAGCTGAGCTGAGCTATACGGTGGGAGCTGAATGCACACAAACATATTTTTCAGCAGTCTTTTCGTCTTAACGTAGGCTCTAAAGCCACGATGTGTTGGGTGCGTCCACACACAGTGAATGACTTTGTTAGCAAGAGTAAGTTCGGTATTCAGGGTGGAATTTTCTCTCAGACAGAGAAGACTAATCACATTCGTGACATGATTCTAAAATCGCTTGGTTCAAGGTTGCCGGGCATGAGATGACGTGTTCTAAGAAGCAGATGCGCAGGGAGGGAGGAATTTCTAATAGTTTTTCATAAGCACATCACGATGAACTGCACAACACACAAACCATACAAAAAACTTTTACTAATAAATCCTTTACCCACCGATCGTTTGGAGTCAGTTGGCACTTCTTCACATCAGGAATGCAGGTAACTCCTTGTTTCTTGAACTGATAATCACCAAACGAGCGACTGACCTCTAGAATATTGTTTACTCGACCATTCTGAACTGAAGCTCCAGAAGCTTGAATACGCTGCCGTTCCTCGTAGTCCATCGGGTTGTGGTCGCGTGTCAAACAGACGGCAGAAAGCGAATAGGACCCACTGGGGCTTTCTTCTGATTTGTTTGAGTCACCATTATCAGAGGATACCGGATGTAGATCTCTCACCATGCGACCTAGAACAACCTGAACAAGGTAGTTAGAAACGATGATGGTTAGTTATGGTCAACTGCTACGCTTTGAGGCTTACGAAGCACCTGCCAACAAAATAAGTTACCGGAATGAACAATCTCAGCACACCTAGATGAATCCCTTGCCTAGTGATGTAAAGAATACAAACTAACCTAGTCTTTTGGAAGACACCAAGGACAAGTAAGTAGTGGGAAAAATTCTCGAGAGATGGACTCCAACAGTTATTCAAGCCATCACGTTTTCCGGAAAATACTGCTAGCTGACGCAGAAGTGCCACCGAGCATAATGCCGAGTAGCCTTCATAGAGCAAACTACTCACAAGGTTGCTCAAAACTCTTCAACAACCCACGACCGAAATATCGTACCGACCGAAACATGAGGCGGCTTGTGTGCAGCACATTCAGTTGAAGAATATCATGAACCAGAGATTTAGTTTAGCCTCCCGTGAAAACCAAATTGATATGCAAATGAGTGTATTTGTCAAAAAATAGAGTAGTCTGTTTTCAACCAAACAAAACCTTTCAAAAAGCTGAAACCTCTGTTCAACTGCTTGAAAATGCAATCGATTCAGTTCTGATATATTTGGGCTTTATGTCGGTTAAATAAGTGGACGCAATTTGGATACAAATCTCCGAAGATGGCAAAACTACTTGTAGTTGGACATTAGGACTGGGGTTACAGCTCTTAGTGGAACGCATCTAGGGGTAACTTCGCTGATTGAATTATCACCGATAAGCTAACACCACACGAAGGACCTACTCTCCCAGATTAGGAACCAGAGAATTAGGCGAACAGGCCTCTGGTCTTTCGGATGGAGAAAGAAGAACATGCGACAACCAATCCTGTAACATTTGGACTTCCCTGTCAATCACATGCTGACTACTTCTGAGCTGAACTCCGACTGAGGATCCGAAGCATCCCCCTGTTTAGGCTTGGACATTCCAACAGACAGACAAGGGTTATGCAAAATTGTTATCCCAGACCAAATTGACCATCGCTTAATAAGAACCGCTGCAAGCAACAGTAGGAATAACCGAAACTCTACTGCTGCTGACACCTCTAATTTTTCCATAAGTGTATCTTTTACATCCTCTCCCATTCCATCTGATGGTTGTCCTTCTGCATCAATTATCAGCTACGAAACCGTGTATCTTCTAAATGACAGTTAGATACCGGTAAGTACTGGTATAACGCTTCTGATCACAAGAGTGAGAACGCGAATCACGACATCAACACAACTTGTATTTCGATACGATCAGAAAAATCCACGAGTCACTTTTAATCCCTCACACTGGTTGCATTTTCAGTAAACTTATCCCACCAGAGAATTTTTCACACTTGCACAAAATTTAAACACTACCTTGTCATCTTATCTCTTGGTACGTTTGAGGCTTACCCTGAAATTGCATACCTATTTTCGTTCAACAGAAGTCGGTAAAAAAGTCACTGATGAAACTCCAGCTTCCCATTTTAGAGCTGCCTTGAAATATCTAGCGGGCAACCTTGTCTAGGTTCAAAGAAAATCCACAGCGGATTTTTTTTGCGTTTTTAAATACCAGTTGGTGTAATCATTGGTGTAACTCATGCTATTAAACACGTTCACCACATTTCCATTTGTCATTACGCTCCGTCCTGCACAACGTACGACTGTGAAGTCCTGGAACGAGGTACACATTAAGTGATTCACATTTATTTTGCTAGGAAAGTTTGATGAAAGACTGAGTGGGAATATTATGAGAGACACGTGATACACGTGATATTATTTCATTACCAAGGGACCAAATTTCGATAAACCATATCTATCTGCACAATTGGTGACTGAGTTACGGTGATCGTTTTTCTGCGACAACTTTTAAACAGAGGTCATTGAATCTTCTGCGTTGGGAACCACTGGTTTAGAGGAACAGATAGGCCAACAAAATCAAACTCGCCTTCGAAATTAAGGGTAGACCGTATGTGCGTTAGTGCTTTATTGATTCCTAACCAGAATCTCGCCTGCTGTTCCGGGGTCAGGCCATTGCACATTATCACAAGACGGTGGACAGTAATTTAATCTAGGTGACATGTTAAGGCTGGGATCACTAATAACATTTTGAAGGTTGCTAGCGGTTAGCTGAGCCAGGCTACATCTGCAAATATGTTAAACAAGCACTGACTGAGAATTCAAGCTTTTCTCTTACACAAAGAGGGCACTAGATTAGCAAGACTCGAAGGAGAAAACATACTCGCATATCTCCGAGACAATGGAGGTTCCAGTTCCTCCCTCCAGAGTTATGTGACTCATCGAAAGTCCGACAGAACAGCAACAGTTGTTTAGTTCACTTTCGCTCAGTTTTCGACCCAACAAACATGAGGATGCTTTTTCTTGGTGACCAATACACCATTTTCGGTGCACCACCAACGGTTATTATCATGGGAAATTTTTTGGTATGTTGCAACGACCAGCTGAAAGTATTTTTGAATATTATCAGTTCTTGTTTCCTCCACTGCCCCAACCTCCTGAAGCTACCGGTCGACACGGACACGCCTTCCACTCAACTCTGGTTGTACACTGATGTGCATCATAGTAGCGCCGTTCGAAATCAATCGGTTCAAGCAATTTCTCAGCTATAAACCATTACCATAGGTACATGTGCCATCTGTTACAGTTTCGATCACCGAAAAGGGGAAGAGGGTGGGAGATACAGCCAAGCATTGGAGATAATGGCATGCTCAGTAAGTTCTGGAACCGGGTAGCCACCCATTATAGGCAAAATCTTGGATGCGCGTGCACCACTGACTACGCGATTGGGTCATTTCTGCCAGTGCCATTAACCATTGGTGTTGAGTCCCGGGGTCCCCATCAAGGGAGGTGACAGGTGTCCACCTGACTGAGTTGACTAATAGTGTTTTCATACTCCAATGCTAGGCCATACACTGTCCACCTCTCGGCCACTTTCACTCAAGGTTCAATGAAAAGAGCTCTGCGAGACACACGTTCTTCTGGTATGTGAAGTACACGACCCAACCAGTGTAACCTATGAAGTATGAGTAGTTGATCCAAAGCGGAATAGTTCCTTCTTTTCGCGTACTTAAGCATTGCTGATCCGATGTTCACACTAGACCCGACTAATGTTTCAGAGACACAGGTGGTCAAACAATGACATCCTTTGTATGTCTTCTACACGTAAAGACCACGTCTCTGATCCATAAAGTAGTCAGAATCGCACTGTCACTGTGTAAACTGCCGCCGCCAGATAGAATGACGTAACGCCATGGGTATCGGAAGTTGGTTAAAGCTGCCTTGGCCTTACCGATTCGATAAGTAATCTTATTTCCAGCCAATCCACTGGAACCCATACAGTTGCCAAGCCAGACAAATTTATCAACCACGTAAACTGGCTAGTCTGAAATCATCAGCTTCGGGTTTGATCCTACCCAGTCTTGCACCAGCACTGTACACTTTGCAGGTGTGAAGCGCATGCCAAACCGTGCGGCAGTTATTTGGGTTATTTCAAATGTCTTGAAGAGGAAGGGCGAGAAAGGGCACCTTGTCTGATACAACTGGACGAGGTGAACTCAGGCGCACGTCCACAGGAGTCCGTATACACTACCCCATAAGGAATATAAATTCGGGACACCTAATCGTCAGACATCGCCTACGTTTCTGACGATCGACAGAGTCAAAAGCATCTTTCAGATCAAGGAAAACGACTAACGTGGAACGCCTGAAAGTGCCGCTGTTCAAGAACTTGTCTCAAGGTAAAGATACAGTCAACACACCCTCAACCAAGGCGAAAACCAGCCTGATTTTCACGAATCTATCTCTCCCGATAATCGATCGACCTGAGCAAAATAATACCAGAGAGCACTTTGGACATTGCACCCCTTCTGAAGACTGGGATGACGATCGAAGAACTCTATTCGGCTGGTATTCTGCAGCATGGTTGTCAGGCCGTCCACCAGGATCGTACTGGTTTCTTTGAAGACTAAGAGGTGCAGACCATCCCTGAAAGGTGAAATATCGCGTTGAAAGGGTGATATCTCACACTAAATTTTAGTTGCTGACGGCGCTGGATTCTACTAGCGGTTGTAATAAAATAGAACAGCTGAAATGTCCACTGAAAAGTTCAGCCCATCGCTCAAGAGGACGGTTTTGTGAGTTGCCGTCTCGTCTTTACGCGTATTGTATCGCTAACAATTGTCTTCTTTTGACCGGTTGATCGAATCAACTGAAATAGGGCACGGATGTTGTCTGCAGTGAAAGCCTTCTCTATCTCTTGAGCCTTCGAAATCCACCAGCGTTCTCCGTCACTCCTCAAGCTCTTGAGGGATCTGCGTGCGCCCTTCCAGTCACTAGTTGCTGGTATGACCTTTTCGGTCACAATAAGATATGCTGATCCCAAAGATATCCCGTGTTCATTTGGTCCAGTCAGATGGCTTGGACAGATAGTTCTTGAAGCTGAGCGTATGGCTTATTTAACCCACTTCTATTCAGCCTCCAAGCAGTCTTCGTCATCTGCATCTCTGTGCGCTGCCTACAAGACTCTCTCCAGGTCAGCTCAATACTCTTGAGCTATTGAAACTTGTTTGAACTGACGAATGGAACTACTCTGCTTCCGCATACCTAATGCTGACAGAAACCAAGCTGATAGCTGGGCCCGCACAATAGTATGACCAGAGTCAAGTTGCGTACCCCAGAAGGAACAACAGGCTTTAGTGGACGCTCTCCATCGATAACTGGTAACCACATGATCCAACTGGGTCCATGAATGTCTTGCGGTTGGTGGCCTCCAAGTGAGCGTCTGTGTTAGAATTTTGTGATGTCCAGGAACAGACGATGACCTGCAAACAACTGAAGTGGCCGTTCCCCATTATCCGTAGGCAAAGCATCGACTCCAAACCTACTGTTTAATTGCGCTTCTTCCAGACTTATTGGGCATTCATAGCATCCGCTAGGATTGCTATATCCGTCCTTCTTACTGATCGAAACAGTTGCGACAAACCTTGATAAAACCCGTCCTTCTGTCTCAGGACTGCAGTCTGTCAGGGCGTACGCGCACGCGACAAATAAACGCCCTTTACCGCATCGACCTGCACTGGTCTTAATTGAGCTAGACAACCACACAGCGCAAAGACGAGTCCGTCACGAAGAGACTGAATCTTACCGTGGTGTAACGGTTTGCGCACCTCAGAGACCAAGTAGGCTACACTGGGAGGTGTCCCTGCGACACTCACAGTCTCCAATACCAGCTTGGCCAATAGTTAGAGGTCTGAAGAAAACAGTCTCCTGGTCCTCCGGTTTGGAGGGTGGAACATATGGAGATTTGTTCCGTAGAAATGGTAATGTATTCGCATTTCACATCAAACACTGCTGCCTCGCGGTCAGGCTTTTGAGCCAAAGGCTTTGGTTGAGGAGCCTATCGTTCTCCTGTGTAGCTGTGGGCCCCTGATAGTCTCCCAACCCACGTACAACCATGATAACTACGTCTAACAATAAACTACAACAGCGAAACATCGGTGTTGAACACTGATGTCATGCTCTCCATGATGATGATGGCGCAAAGACGACTGTTTACTGGGATTCAGTCCAGTGAGGTGCTTTCGGTCTTGAGGCTGAGTGTAACTCCCACATTGTAGACACCATGACCCATTACCTCAGGATCACCCGATACCCGAAGAATGAAATGTGGAACATTTGAGCTCGTCCTAAGCGGTTTGAGGTGCACGACAGATGTGGGGTTTTGTATACGTGTTCCGAAGACACAATATACTTCGACAGATATGGAAAGTAAATGATGCCTGGTGCTCAACTTGACATAAAATACGGACGTTAAAGACTGCAATGTAGATCATCCCTTTTGAGTTTAGTAGGTGATTAGTTTGGTTTGTTCTTCTGGGCGACGGTTTAGACACGGGGCAGTGGCCAGGGGAGTTGGTGGATGGGTTGATGGTACTGTATGGTTCGGCGGATGGGCAGAGGGTGCAGGGGGAGGTCGGTGAGCGAAGAGATGGAACGGCGAATGATACTTCCAGGTTGCCCAATCCGAAGAAGGCCGTTTGGTTGAGGTACCAAACCTCGGGTCTTTGACTGACAAGTCTGACCCACAAGGCAGTTTGAGGATATCGGGTTTTGTTCTGAGACCCTAACCCTGGCCTGACTTAAAATTCTGAACTGCGAGGCAGTGATTGTTGGGGGCTCAAAGACTCAATAGGCGAGAACACACTTGTCTGTAGAGGGCCGGCTTAACCTGAGGACGCAGAAAGGAATTACTGTCTCATACCAAGTGCTGCTGCATACAGCAGCACTGAACTGTTGGGTTTTTAAAGTATTTCGACCTTATTGAATGATGCACCGGCAGTCACGGTTAACCGCTGGGCGATCGAAGTGTGCGGTTTTTATTATCGATCTTTTCTACTCCGTCCTTTCTCGGGGGAAGACAGCATCACTGCTTCAATGTGGGCATGCTGATCGCCTGTGGGAAACGCCTTACTGTCCCCACACTCCTATCGCAGAGGACACAATGACTTTACCTATAGAGCTCCTCGTAATACAATTTCCCATATCATGGTATGCAGTTGGGCAACTTTCCCTAAATTACAAACGCCAGGGAACAAAAGGCCGCTTTACAAGTAAATATCCCTGAACTACCAAGTGGTCACATCTGGTCAACCAAACAAGTCGTGCTTTTCATTTTATAGCTTGGGTAACAGCAAACGCTACTTCCTATTTGTAAAATTTCTCAACTGCTAGGAAGCGAAGATAAACTAACGACACCACCATTCTAATGGGTAGTTGATGACAATAACATGAAACGGCCTTCAAAGCAAAAGGAGAGTGCGCTCCGGGTCATTATATATATTCCACCAAATCAAGTTATTATTGATAACATGTTGCAATCTGCTTTAGTGGGAAATAAGGTGACCGGAGTTAAAACGATGAATTTCTATGAGAGGAACTTGTTGAAAAGAAGACCACCTCTCACATAAAAAATCGTTTAGTTGTAGCACCCTTTCGGTGCCGCCATCCGAAAGAAGCACAAGGGCCGGGATACTGCCAGGTTGCCCAAGCCTAGACAGAGGAAGTCGAGAGGTAGAAGTCGGGTTCGAACCACGGACCTTCCGGTCAGTACATTCGCGCTCCAATCACTTAGGCCATCTCGCCCCACCTCTCACATAAAAGTAATTACCTGGTACTGTTGAGGCAGTAATTTTAACAGACAACAGAAACATAGTAAAACGTACTTTTGAATCTCCAAGGTTGGCGATGTACATCGTGTTGTTCACGATGAGAACGGTTGAAGCGGTGCTACCATCCCTCCAGTGTGGACGTCTTGGAGACAGAAAGTGTTACGTAGTGAAACACCCAAAGCGAACAACTCACTGATTACTCGCCTCCCGAAGAAAATCCTCATCCGTCTTCTTGAAGGAATCGTACAACACACGTTTAATATCTTTTTCAATTGGCGCTAACCCGCCTGAGGCAGATAGAGAGAACAAAAACATACAGATACGACTGTACCATAATAAATAACTATCGTTACCCGAGAATGATTAAGACTCGAACCCACGGTAAAAGTAAAACGAATAAACGAATATAAGCCGAACAGTCAGAGAACCCATAATCCTCAGGTTATGTGGAAACGTCTTAACTAGTACGATTGAAAGCACAAAGAACATAAAGAGGAAAATGAAGCTAAAAGGTTGCAGCTACACACAACGGTTACAACACAGATGAGGTATAATGTCACTTACTTCTGGGCAGACGCGAACATACGTACAAGTGAAGACGCTTCGAAGCGTAGACGGAAGCTTTACATCCACCATGGCCATCAAAAACGGCATAGTAACTCAATCTACACCTGCGTGAGAATCGGTGTTATTGATGACACATCAAAAACTGCAGAGTACACTTCATTCAGCGCGAAGTTTCGGAAATAAATAGACAAGTCGTCTATGCACACATGGGCATCTTGCATCTCCGGTCTTTCTCCCTTTCTTGCCACTACACAGGATATTAACGGAAGCAACGCTACAAGGTATGGTGAGCATGTCATATTAGCTATACCAGTTGCAGTGGTGCACGAAGTTTCATTTTTGTCCTTCTGTAACTGGTCTTCGGTATTCTCCACTGAATCTGTTAGGAAATGGAAAATGAACCTACCAACTGCTGTGTTGGACAGCTCTGGTTCGGGTAAATCGTCAAAAAGACTCATTGAGTGGAGTGCAGTGCGTGGGACGTACACCAGCTAGACAATGGCGATCAGGGTACAGTCATGCAAACAAATTTATTCCCCACAGACTGGCGAATTCATGAACGAACGTACGAGAACCGGCTGCAAAAAATGGAATAGATCCAGCATTCAAATTGTACAACAAACACTCTAGGAGGAATGGGAGTCTAACTGCAGGAAACTTCTCCAGACACCAAACACGCAATCTCAAACCTGGTTCTCTTTTGGGACAGAAGATTGGTGGTCCGAATTTCAGGAGATAACAAAGACGGACAGTTGCCAAATTAAAGATTGAATCTATTAAAGAGGCCTGGAATCACAGAAAAACTCCAAGAAGCCAACAACTACTCTCCAATACCTACAGTGTACGGCTATTAGTTTGTACACCCCCTCATGTAATCAGTCAGGGGTCTCAGAAGGTCTTTAAGCTGTTATCAGCGTTTCAGCAACCGGTCTACTACCTCACATTCTTAATCAATCATCGACATAATCATCATCAGTGAAAGTAACACCAGATGAGAATACCGGTGGTGTACAACCGTGTCAATTGATTTGAATAAAGCTTTATGATGGAAGAAAGAAATGAGGTAGGATGGGGGGCCTAGGGCTAATTTACCACAAACCCCGGTGTCCACTCCAACCTGATAATGAACAGCACCAACAGTTCCCAAGCGTTTTGCCACATACTTCACACACTTTTGCTATGTCAAATTCTCTACCTCAAGGTTTCCGCCAACCCGAATTGGGTACGGAAACACATGACAGCAGCCTTGAATTGAGCGACGTATCTCCTGTTCATTAAAATCCGTCTTCTGGTCACCCCACTGCGAATTAGCTGGTTCCAGTCGGTTCTGAAGGATCTGTGATTAAAGACATAAGGATGTGTCAGATCCTTCGCTCAAAGTGTCCAAGCATCATAACCACACGACAAAACAGCCTACCCTGTAGTCCGATATATGCGTCTTCTGAGATTCTGTGAGATGCCTTTTGGATACCGAAAGTGATGCAAAATTGGCAAAAGGAAGTCTAGGCTTTGAGATTTGTACGTTCACTTCATCCGCCACACTACTCATAGAGTGATTGCAATCTGTAAGATTTGTATTGCCTCTAACAAATTTCAGTTATTCCTTGAGTTCTCAAAGGCATGTTCAAAGGCCTCATGTCCCGCAGCATGGCTGCGCACCTCGTGGATGCAGAGCGCATACCGAAGGGCCTTTCTAGAAATACTTGTGCCTCGTGCTCTTTTTCAAAAATGAGAACGATGTCATCTGCATATTCATGGTCGACCAAGTTCTCGCCTGGACAGACACCGGGGTTTTAGGGACCTCCCAGGGCTCGCCTTATTACATCACCAATGACAAAACTAAACGAAAATGGAGAGTTGACACCCTTATGGGACACCACTGCTCCTAAGAAAGGTTTCCGAGAGCTCCCCATATGTGGTCACGTGGCCACAAGTATGCGAATGCAAATAGCGCATGATATTCACGAAGTTCTGGAGCAGACCCTGTTGCGCAGGCGTACTGAAAACGAATGCGTAACAGAATCGAGCTCACTTTTGAAGTGGAGGGCGCCTATACGCATGCTTTTATTCCACGGAGTGTAAAGACATATACAAAGCCTGTTCCCCGCTGAAATCCTGCTCACCGCTATCGGGTCCCGTCTTCGCACACCTTCGTAGTAGAATAAGCGATACAAATAGTCTGGTTATGGCGCAGTTAACTTCTCTGTGATTACCATTAGCTTATTTTCGGTGTCAGGGTTTCAATTTTACTGCCAAGGGTTGTATTATATCCGGAATGTGGCTGAACAACTGCAGATAGGCAGCCGACTTGTTGTTGGAAGCGTTCAGCCCAGCAATCCTGGCGTTCCTTTTTCACATATAAGCGAGCCGTCTTTGACAGTGGTTGTTTCATTCTCCAGAGACCTCTTTGACGCTAGAGTATTTTACACATACCTCCACACTATATCGCTTCGTGAATACCCTCAGCTTCCTGGGTCCATCAAGCACCTCGATCCGTGAGTGCTTTTTCTCATGCGACGTTTGACGGTTAGCCAGGCTGTGTAACACTCAGAACCGGCAGGAATACATTCCAGTAACAGCTAACATCAGCGGGTGTGTTGTCTAGGAGCCTCAGTAGATGGTTTGGTAGACCTGCTTCACATCCGGGTCTGAGAGCTTCTCAATAGCCAGGCGGTGCGCGCAACTTGCACTCCCCTGAAAAATGCAAGAAGCAGCAACCAGCAAGCGCGTGATCCAAGTCCTGATAGAGATCACAGAATAAGCAGTAACCACACCATATATAACTATCGGCGATGCGATCAATGGGAGATAAAGGTCGCATGCGGGAGCACCATGTGGTCAAGCAGCTTCGGAAATTATTGCTACATAGAGACAATCTGTGGTCAGCACACAACTGCAACAGGCGTTCCCATTGTCCACGATTCAAATCCAAGACGACATCCCAAATGAACCTCAGCATTCATAGCCCCGGCAACCACATGAGCCCTCTACCCACCACAATAAAACGCCAAAGGCGCCGTAAAAACCGTCCTTGATGACATCAGAGCTAGTCTGTTAGTTTAAGAAGATACGATGAACACACGGCGAGTATCGACGCGTTCAAAGAAGTTGGTAGTGGCAGTGGGTGGAGTTTGAGGCACGAGAGTAGCATGTGACTTTTTTTGGTCCGCCTTCGTCTAATGGAAGGTCGAATTTATTACGGGATTCGTGGAACTGCTTTGTAGCATTTGTTTACGGTTATAGTCAAGTCAATGAATATCTAAGAAAGTTCAAGAAGACGGATATTTGTTTTTTAGTAAACAAGGTACATATGAGAGTTTTGCTTTCCTGTCCAATAGTCTGTAAATGTTTAGTTGGTGTTTTCTGATAAACAACTCCGCGACGAAGGGTTTTCCTCCTTCCATTTGAGTGGAGTTGGTAGCGTTGCAGGTAGGAATCCCATCACTGTGAAAGGATGTAGCGGTCCCGCTCTAAGTGGCATGCGGCGACTGAGCAATTGCGAGAGTCCAGAAGAGGATTCTAGGGAATTCGGGATCATTGAGCCTCTCAACCGCAAGGCTAGCTGCCTTCCCCTTACGCGATCCTGATAGGCGAAGACAGGAACGAATCGGGACGGGTGCATAATCTGAATGCAGACAATTGTACTAAAAGGAGCGACAGTCAGTTAGTGATCCACGTCATCAATGATTGATGGCGATGTGATCAATTTGGGTCCATTGCTGGCGACCATCATGTATCCGATAAAAAAACTATTCTTCCAACCGGAGACTTAGGACGACGCCGGCCTCTGTGCATCTTGCCACAGAGCCGTATGCACCTCCAGAAGTGCGAAAGCGAAACCGAGTGGACTGATGGAGCACTTGTATCTTGGATTCTTGTTTCCGACATGCAGCGCAACGTTGAGCGAGTCCAGTGGACGAGCAAGAGCAGCTTGTTGTCCTGCTTCATAGAACGGCTGTATCTTGGATTCTTGTTTCCGACATGCAGCGCAACGTTGAGCGAGTCCAGTGGACGAGCAAGAGCAGCTTGTTGTCCTGCTTGATTCATAGAACGGCCATTGAAACCCACTATGTAATCTGGGAATTTGGGTACGAAGATCAATTCCTGGACGCATGAGGCTGTCGGTCCCTGCTGACCTGCAGCCGGCCAAAACCGATGCAAAACGAATGGGGCTGTCAGTCCCAGCAGATGGGTCCATAGAGAAATCATTACTGAGGTGGATGAAGTTGCGATGAAACGACAGACAGATGAAAACTGGTGTGAGGTTTCACAGACTAGAGCTCCGGGAATAAAACACGGTGCCAACGTGTTTCTCCATATGGGGAGACGGATTGGAAGGGGGTTTGCCCCAATACTTTCTAGATTATTCTTTCTATATGCCACAAAGTTGGCAAAGAGGTGCGTTTCAGAACACATGCCTAACCACATTGAAGAAAATGCACCTGTGTTGGACAACGGACCTACCAACTATCTCGTCAACGGACCCAGAGTTACCTCGGCCGCTGATTGGTCGATTCCAATTCCGTGACACTCGTTCCGGCCATGCAGGTTGGTTGCTCGTGGTTCGGACGGGGCCCAGATGATTTCAAGACCGTGTCAGGATCCTATATTAGCCGTTGTTAAGTCACAGTAATTCATCCTCTGCTGGTCTCTCGTGCTTTCCGGATCTCCGTGGATTGCTGCTGAGCGCCTCTGTCTATTTATCGGGTTAGTTACCCATGTTCATCTTGGTGAAACCATCATGGTTTCTAACACAACTACCGCAGGTTTTTCATCACTGGAGCCCATTATTCTGAATCCAAACAAATTGCCATCATTAATGTCTTACGATTTCAAAGGATACATCGGTGGATGGAAGCAGTGAAACAAGCCAGGTGCCGGAGTATTTCCACGCATATGTGCATCGTTCCATCAAGGAATTTCAGTCTCAGTTGCCAGAATTATAGATTGGAATAGACATGTGTTACACCCGTCTATCCACTTTATCAGCTCCCAGAAGAGGTCCAAGGAAGCACTTTCTCAGCCTGTCGGTTCGACTTTATGTTATGCATGTGTATGTAAGAACGATAGCTCTGGAGGGTTAACGAAGGTTTTCGATGGCGTGCTGGCTTCACTCCGTAGACTGACCGAATACACCTGTATCCAGATACACGAGTTTTAGCGGTAAGTCTTATATATTTTCGAATTGCTTCGTTAGAGTGCGTTTTAATATGCAGCGTTAGCCCGACCTGCTGCAATTGGGCTGGCGAAAAACCACTGACTACGTGGGAAGCAGGAAAAATTGGTTTTTGGTTTGTTTCGTTTTTGTCATTCATTCATACAGATCCATGACTGTGTTCAGAAAAACGATGGCTAACCTGAATCGACGCGATCGTTTTCTTTCCATGTATGATGAGCTTTACCGCTTTGGTAATCCCGTTCTTGATCCGCGGGGTACCCAAGAGGCCTTGGGGGTGCCTCAACCGCCGGTTGTTTGCTTGTGGCCACAACAGCTTAAATGTTCCGTCATGTTGATCTGTGCGTCTGCGCAGTCTATCCATGAAGTATGGTGACATACAAGGGAGACACCACACAACAGCACAATGGGGGTAGCTATAATAGTAAGGTTTATACCTAACCAATGGATGGCATACCTTCGGGCATGATCATATGGTTACAGTCAGAATAAACTACGTGTGGTGAACATTGAATCTATTCTATTCATTCTGCTTAGTGTATTTTTATATGTCTTTGTTTTACGATGCGATTGATAGTACACCCGCGATATTCGAGAATATACGATATTCATTCGTCCACATTCGGACTTCTATACTACGCGTACATTCGGTAGTTAAGATACCTACCACTATTCTAATTATCACATTTGGCGTCGCGGTCCGGAATTTTTTTCTCTTCATCACAATGTTATCTGAATTGGAATCGCTCAGTGTAAATTCAACTGCACGGGAGGTGGAGGATTATTTGGAACGCTTCAGCATTTGGTGTCTTACCAAATCGGATCTGGATGATAAAAAGAAGACAGCTTATTTCCTGCACTACATTGGGAAGGATGCTTATGCTCTTGTGAAGAATTTATCATTCCCTACGGCGCCGATCGATTGCACATTCGATGTTCTAAAGAAGTTAATTCTCAGTCATTTTAAGCCTATCAATTTTGTGGCCGCAGAACGAGCGAAATTCAATTCGCTTATTCGATCCGAATCTCAGAGTATTCGTGATTTTGTCCTCCAACTGCAAACACAGGCTGCAAAATGTGACTACGGCCAACAACTTGAAAGCCAACTGAGTGATCGCCTCATTGCCGGAATTAATCTTCCAGATCTACAACAAAAGCTCCTAGTACAGACTGATCAACGCTTCATATCGATCAGAAAAATTTGCGAGCAATACCAGGATGTTAAAGAAGTAACCAAATGCAACGAGACCGTTTTATTTAATGCACTAAAGTCGAAAGGGCTGGAAGGTCGCCCACACGGTAAATTTGAAACCAATATGCGTTATCATAACAAAAACAACCAACTGAATTCGAACATTCAAAATCGTCAAATACGCCAACCAAAAAAAGTTCTTGGCAAATGTGCTTCGTGTGGACAGGACCACTCCAGATATACTTGCATACATCGCCAATCAAAATGTTTTTCATGTGGTAAGATTGGGCATATTCAGGATGTATGTAAGTCCAAAAGAGTTTGTAGACTGACTGTCGACTCAAATTCTGATATCAAGCCTTTGACTGATAACATCTCATCCATGTCTTTATCTGTTTTATCGAATTCTATGCATGTGTCGAAGACGCTCATATCAGGCTCTGGTAAAAAGCATAGTTTTATCATTGATACTGGCAGCGTCGAATCCATTATTCCTGAGTCAGATCTTATAGCATTTTATCCTACTGCTGTTTTAAAACCGACACAATTATCTGTTAGAGGTATCACTGGACATGCTTTACCGCTTCTTGGTTCATGTACTATACCAGTCAAAGTTTCCAGTGGTAACTTTGTTGATTGTAATTTTCTTGTATCGAATTCTGGTCCTTCAATAATTGGTCTCAAAGTTTTACGTGCGCTTAACGTTAACATTTCACTACTTACTTCAAATTTCAACGAAACCGAATTAAAACAACTGATCACGAGCTGCTCCAAAGTCACCGGAGGAATGCGCATACCAAAAGTGAAACTCGAGGTTTCTGGTGATCCGATTTTCCTCAAACGACGTATAGTACCTTTTGGTTTGCGTGAACCAGTGCGTCTAGCTCTAGATTCATTGTGCCAAAAAGGTATTCTGACACCTGTCGAGTCTTCCAAATGGGCTACGCCAATTGTTACCCCATTAAAGTCTGGTAGTAAAACTGTCAGAATTCGTGCCGATTATGGATTGACACTCAACAAAAGCCTACTTCAACGCTCGTGTGCTACAGAAGAACCTGAAGATGTGTTGTATCGTCTGGCGGGATCAAAATTCGTTTCAAAAACAGACTTGAAGGATGCATACTTGCAGATACCACTTGATGATGCTACTAGTGAATGCACAGTCATCAATACACCATTTGGATTATATCGGTATAATTTCTTGCCATTCGGACTTAATGTCTCTCCTGCTGTATTTCAAGATGTGATTCATCCAATTACTGACGGTCTTGAAGGTATGTAACTTATCGAGATGACGTGATAGTTCACGCTGTCGGTTAGGTTACACACGATTCACGCTTGCTTGCATTATTCAAAAGATTTCATGACTTAAATGTTGCCGTTAATTCTTCGAAATGTGCATTTTCTGTTTCCAAACTATCATGTTTAGGCTACACTGTTGATGGAAATGGTTTTTCTCCTGATAAAGAACGTTTATCGCCTTTAGTCAATGCTGCATCCCTTTCTAATCTGCCCGAACCCCGTTCCATACTTGGTACATTGCAATATTATTCCCGATTCATACCTAGCTTTTCTCGGAAAGCTTATTGTCTAGTTGAGCTGTTATCTCTGAAAACATTTTTATGGATATATGAGCATGAGAAAACTTTGCGTCCTTTACTCAATTATCTTAAGTCTGATGCTATTTCGAAACCATTTTCTGCGAAAGATCATTCAACTGTTATAACTGATGCGTCTCCAACTGGATTAGGTGTTATCCTCGAACAAAATGGCCGTCCTGTCATTTGTGCCTCCCGTCGACTAACACAAACCGAACAGGGCTATTCTCAAACACAGCGTGAAGCTCTTGCTGTCTACTGGGGTGTAAGTAGACTACACAAGTATCTTTTTGGTAAACCATTCACGATTGTGACCGATCATGAAGCCTTGAAATTCATATACCATCCTACGAAATCATTGGCTAAGTCATCCGCAGCCATGGTTCAACGTTGGAGCATCGCTCTCAGTTCGTATACATATGACACTATCCACCGTGGTGCTAAATCCATTCAGCACGTTGATTATCTATCCAGAGTTCCAGAAAGTTTATCACAATCTAATGTTTCTGATTGTTTGTTAGTACAACCGCTTTCGATTAAACGAGACGAGCTTGTGCGTGATATCCGCAAATACTTTCCATCCGTTAACTCTGAATTAAGACGAGGATGGACGCATCAAGCATTTCGTCGACTTCCTGCATTTTATGCTCGCCGAGACGGTTAAGCATCGACACCTGATGGATTGTTGTGTTATAACGATCGTGTTGTGATTCCACCAACACACAGAAGTGCCATTTTATCCGATTTGCATTCCGGACATTTAGGCATCGACAAAATGAAGTCTCTTGCCAGACTTACTTGTTGGTGGCCAGAGTTGGATGCAGACATTGCGCGTACGGCTAAGGATTGTATGAATTGTACACACAAAATTCATTCCAAACCATCCAAATGGATTCCTTGGCCATTGTCCTGTGAAACATGGCAACGCATTCATGCAGATTATTGCGGTCCATTTTTGAACAAATATTATGCACTGGTGGTTGTAGATTCCTATTCACGCTGGACGGAAGTATTTCTCACGACATCCCCGAGTTCTGAGTTTACTCAGTATGCTTTGAGGAAACTATTTAGTCGTGAAAGTGTACCAATTGTTTTGGTCACTGATAACGGCTCACACTTCACAGCGAAATCTCTCGAAGATTGGTTAAAAGGACTTGGTTGTCGTCATTTATTTACTGCTCCCCGTCATCAACAGTCTTATGGACTTGCTGAAAATTTTGTTCGAACTTTGAAATCTGCCATCAATTCTATTTACCCTGTTACTTTCCATATTCTTGATCGAGGTATTGATAATTTCTTGATGCAGTCCAGGAATGCTTCTCATTCAATTACTGGTAGGAGCCCAGCAGAGCCATTCAAATCGAGATCCTTTCGCACGAACCTGGAATGCATTGGGACTGCCGACGTAACATTTTTCAAAGGTAACGATCTACGTCCATCTACTGGTGTTGTTATTGGGAGGAACGGGAATCGTATGGTCACGGTTCTTGACCTCGAAGATCTCTCAAGTCACAGACGGCATGTTGATCAGGTCGAATTCAATGCTAGAGTTCAGTTTGGCGACAATACGTCTGTTGTTTAAAACACTAATGACCTTTCTGATTCTCTTACAGACGGTTCTGATGAGCATGAAACAAACACTGAACCTGACACTCCGAAGTTGAGAAGATTTGAACGTTTGAGGTTCCAACCTATTAGGGACTATAAACACCCGCACGCTCATTCAACGTGTGGTGGATGTGGTGAATATTGACTCTATCCTATTCATTCTGTTTAGTGCATTTTTATGTCTTTGATTTACGAGGCGATTGGTAGTACGCCCGCGATATTCGAGAATATACGATATTCAGTCGTCCATATTCGGACTTCTATACTACGTGTACATTCGGTAGTTATGTTACCTACCACTATTCTAATTATCACACCACGTTCGGGGGGTTTTCGGATAAAAGGGATTGCGCGAACAAGGGACGTCATAAACCGTGGGTACTATCCGATGTAGACTTGACCATGCCTAACTGGCATAGGAAAGAAAACACGGTTAACAGAAGTTTATCTTACTTTTGGGGGAGCATATCAAGCTGAGACACTGCTCGGTATTCGCATGACGAAAATGAATTTTCGAAAGTTACGACGTATCCCTGATTAACTAAAACAGACAAGCAAGTGATTTCAGAGCCCCATGTAGGCATGTCGTTGTCCCAGCAATGCAAGTAAAGTATTCCGATAGAATTTTGCCAACAGAGGTTCGGCTGCTTCAACGGAAAATGAAACTTGGTGAGTTGCAAAAATATGAGTGTAGATAATCGTGGTTTATGGTTTGAGCACATACGCAATACAATGCAACATTTTAGCCTAAAGCGTTTCGTTCCACTTGCAAACTTTTTGCAGCTAAGATTATTGTGTGGCCAAAGAGACATAGCTGAAACAAGACTGGACATTTGAGATTTGAAGTTACCGGGCGAAAATGGGGCGACGGAGTACGGAAAAAGAGGCATTTTGCCTCGCGCATTATAATGAAAAATTCATGCTTGGCTTGCGGAAGTCACTGATTGCAGAGGTGTTGGCGCAGTGTGTTTTACTCCTGTGGGTTACAGGAATGTCACGGACTTTTAGTGAAACTTTATTGTGGATGGTGCCAAGCTTTATTATTGTTCCGACTATTGTGGTAGACGAACGATGATGGTGAATTCGACTAGTCCCAAGGTGGTGGCATTTGCTTTCACTGTCAAGCCTGGATTCCTTCGGGTCCCACAGTCTCAGGGCTACGATTGGCGGGCTTCGAGAAGTGGTCATTCAGATCAAGAGCATTTGTTCTGCTGGTCTAGGTGAGTGTGAATTCCGGGCGCGTGGACGAATTTTGGGCCTACGCCACCAGGAAAAAGGTGATGAAAGAAGCGAGTGGTGTCCGGTAAAATGTGAAAACTATGCTTTTCAGTAACTCTCATTAGGGTTTTATATTCGAAGGACCCTGGGCGATTCATGAGGACGCATGTGAATGCTCACCTTTCAAAAGCGGAGCGGGTAGGTTTCAGTCACCGGAATACACATGGTGGTTCGTCGAACATGAACAATCGGCATCTGGTGCTAGTGTGCAGGTCGATATAAGTCAGGTGACGCAGGCTATGAAGTAGATGAACAAGAATGAAGAGTTGCGCTCAATGGATGCTGGTGCAGGAATGATAATGGGTCAGAGATTAAACGAAGCCGAATGTAAGCCGGGCCCCACAGCAGTGAAAACAATCAGTGGATGCTATTAGAACTTGTCGGCTTGTCATTGTGCTCAATGTGCATGAGTAACAGGTTGGCGCGGTACGAGTTCCTGTTCAGCAGAAACGTAAAGTAGGCAATTTGTGGACAAATTTTCTCATGAGCATAGAATCTACGATAGACTTAAATACGACAAACCGATGACGTAATACGGCTCGGGCAAACTTGGGGGCTACTCACGAGTTTTTATGAGAGAACTGTGGCCGGAAGCCTAAGTATTACAAAGTTAAGTCATCGCTTCTGGTTGGATCACCACAACTTGCTACCTGTAAGAAAGCACGTAGATTCCTCGGCTGCTACTTACCCAGTTCCTCGTCTGATCACAAAATTGGAATTAGCGGACCCCCGACCTATTCACAACACCGAGATAAGCCACTGGTCGATGCTGGACTCAGACTGCTCACAGTATTCTTTCTGGTTACCAGAAAGCCTACACGCGAAGCTGAGAAGAGGGTCACTACAAACGTGTACGAACCAACAGATAGTTTTTAAGGCATGGTTGCTCTTTGTTAAAGGCTGCAAATACTTATCAACGTTGAAAAATCAAAATTTTCAATGGCGGGCATGTGTGTGGAACTGAACGCCACCAGCTCGGTTGAGGATTGTTGCAGGGTGCAAGTGGCTAGCTACCCGAGATTTTCCGCGCAGGTAAGCATTGTCACCCATTAACCCCGTTAGACAAACATACTGCTGATGCCCAGGAGTACCAAGCGATTCGGCTTGCTAAACCGGGATTTCACTCCTCAAGCAGCAAATTACGGGATAAACGAATGCTTACGGCGCATCAGCCGTAGCAGTTGCAATAGCAATAACAGTACGGCCAAAACTATCCCGCACAAAGCGATGAAAAGCTATACGCTTGAACGGGCCTCCCACAGGCACAGTATAATCTTCTTATGCATAGCCACTAATCAAACGCGAAATTGACCGACACCACCATTGTTCCCGTATCCACATGTCACACAAAAAGCTGTATTAAGCCGGGCCCCACAGCAGTGAAAACAATCAGTGGATGCTATTAGAACTTGTCGGCTTGTCATTGTGCTCAATGTGCATGAGTAACAGGTTGGCGCGGTACGAGTTCCTGTTCAGCAGAAACGTAAAGTAGGCAATTTGTGGACAAATTTTCTCATGAGCATAGAATCTACGATAGACTTAAATACGACAAACCGATGACGTAATACGGCTCGGGCAAACTTGGGGGCTACTCACGAGTTTTTATGAGAGAACTGTGGCCGGAAGCCTAAGTATTACAAAGTTAAGTCATCGCTTCTGGTTGGATCACCACAACTTGCTACCTGTAAGAAAGCACGTAGATTCCTCGGCTGCTACTTACCCAGTTCCTCGTCTGATCACAAAATTGGAATTAGCGGACCCCCGACCTATTCACAACACCGAGATAAGCCACTGGTCGATGCTGGACTCAGACTGCTCACAGTATTCTTTCTGGTTACCAGAAAGCCTACACGCGAAGCTGAGAAGAGGGTCACTACAAACGTGTACGAACCAACAGATAGTTTTTAAGGCATGGTTGCTCTTTGTTAAAGGCTGCAAATACTTATCAACGTTGAAAAATCAAAATTTTCAATGGCGGGCATGTGTGTGGAACTGAACGCCACCAGCTCGGTTGAGGATTGTTGCAGGGTGCAAGTGGCTAGCTACCCGAGATTTTCCGCGCAGGTAAGCATTGTCACCCATTAACCCCGTTAGACAAACATACTGCTGATGCCCAGGAGTACCAAGCGATTCGGCTTGCTAAACCGGGATTTCACTCCTCAAGCAGCAAATTACGGGATAAACGAATGCTTACGGCGCATCAGCCGTAGCAGTTGCAATAGCAATAACAGTACGGCCAAAACTATCCCGCACAAAGCGATGAAAAGCTATACGCTTGAACGGGCCTCCCACAGGCACAGTATAATCTTCTTATGCATAGCCACTAATCAAACGCGAAATTGACCGACACCACCATTGTTCCCGTATCCACATGTCACACAAAAAGCTGTATTTGCAACCCACAAGTTGGGAATAAACATTATTATTATTATTAATATTATTATTATTATTTCTGGCATGGAGAGCACGACTACTTACTATCCAATGAATTTACTTGGGCTTGGAACACCCGGGGTTGACACGCAATTGGATTCACTGAGCCAGTTACAATTATCCTAGTGTTGAGAAGAGGAACAGGCCTCTCAGTATTCGCGCAATGGGATTGATTTCTCGAAATCTACGGCGTTTTGAGGCATGCCACTTTACAGCGTAAAGTTTCTATGTAAAATGTATATGTTCCTATATTGTTGAAAATCATCCACCATGGCGATTTGTTGAAGTGAGCAGATCCTCTAGACCAATAAGCAACACCGGCTGTGAATATGTTGCCTGATGTAATAGAAATAACGAAATGTGGAAAACAGTGACTCATCCACAGTGGACGAAACTTTGAGATAGTTTTCCACCCGAAAAAATTCTGTGGACATTCTGGGATCTTAATGGCCTTTGGAGATGCAAAATGTGCGTAGGTGGGTTCGTACAGACAAATTTCGGTTGATGATTCTTGCTGCAAATTAAAATTCCGTTCATTATTTGTTAAAAGTCGTGTAAGTTGGCCGGCAAAGAGCAGAGCTTTTCATTATAACTTGCGTAATTCGGAAGGAAGATTTCGAGGTTTATCGATTAGCAACATGAGATATACGTCGATCGTAGCGGACGGCTGAACGAACTTAACTGACGCACACGAGCAAAATGCGGTGAGGGGTACACGATGCCTATCTAACTAGCCATACAGAGCCCACGTCGACCATACCGGACAGCTGAGCGACCATTAATGGCGCACACATCTAACAAGTGGTTAGGGGTACATGATGCCGGAACGCACCCAGCCATCTGCACCGGGGAAGAGGCTCAGAATAGGCGTAATGAAATCCTGGGATTTGTTGGTCGTTTTGAAGTGTACACATGTGCTTCTGGGAGGCGCATTTTCTTCTTCGTGAAGAGTGTTCATTTGCCCGTTGACGTCCTGAAATGAGAGGAAGATATGACTTAGGCTATCTAAATATCACCACAAGGCGGGTAGCCAACAAACTGGTAAGAATACTTATCCCGAAATGCACTTCAGCGGTTATGCTGTCGTAGATGCTTGTTCAAACAGCGCCATATTCAGCGGTTATTTAGCATGCCTGCTTGCTGAACCTCTCAAGTAATACCAGACTTGCATGAAATGCATGGGGTCTCATTTACAGGCCAACTGTCCGGAGCTGATGGGCTACACGAAATCATCTTCAGCTCTTTCATCTAGCTGGCGCTCTACAGTGTCAGTCGTAGTTATCAGGCATTTACTCACGGCTGTCGATTAGTTCCTCTTTTGACCAGAAAACACGGACACACAGACATCCGGGACACGCTGGGTTGGGACGGTGTGCTTCGGTCCAGTTCAACATCATTAGACGCCCTTTTTGCGGACCGCGTAGCAAGCACACCCTTGCGTTTTCTGGATGGGCTTGGGGCCAAGAACCAAAAGTAATTTATTTTCATGCTGACTCACCTTTGGTACAAGCCTGAAGAGCACCACCACATAATGGGCAAGGTTCACCATCACAACAGTCGGAATGAGATGACGCGCGATCCAATGCGCGCCAGCGGTCACTGGTAGTAGTCGGCCGGTCACACAGCACACAAAAGCCCAAGTCTGCGTTCCAAGGTCACCATCTGTATTGTGGTGCAGAATCCTCGACCACCAACGGCAGGTGGTCGGTTGCAGACTTTGAGCCTTGACGCAGCAGGATTTGCCCCTGAACAGTCGATCCCCGTCTATCGCAGCAGTACGATGTGCGCATCTTGAACTTCCGCATGAGCCGCTCGGCGTGCTGGGACACCCTTTGAATTCGATGCTCCAAAGTGTTGGAGTGGTGCATCCGGTCTTTAAGGCGGCCGTTCGCATTCTCCAATCGGTTGTTGGTCACATCACCGAAATGAACCATTCCAGACTGTGCGTGAGATACAACCAGCGGGCCGTAAGATAGAAAACAAATCAAGGATCAGTGCTGCGCAGAATCTGCAGGTCTTGCCGCAGTCTGGGTGCTTGTAGTATGATGAAAAACCCTACTGTACAGCGTTTTTCAGGCTAGCCATGCGGTGAAATATGGCTGGCTATCCGCAGAATGTATATGACCGAAAATACATGGATATTAAATGTTACATGCATACTTTTTAATGGCTTTGCGGACATAAAAGTAGCAAAGTATAACGTCGCGGCCGAACACGACTCATGCTGCACGTATTTTCGCCGCCAAATTGTCTATTACAAAGGTCTTAACCAGATAAGTTTCACCGATCATTTCTTTGAATAAACCGAACGGTTTACAAATGGGAGCAAACTGCTCGCTCTCTACGATTGCATACATAACCGGACGCCACGTTCCCATGCCGTCCGTTATCAAGAAGGTTTACAGCTTATGTCTAGAAGCCGAATATTAAATGTTTTATAAAACTTACCCAAGGCGATTTGTTGCATGCGTTCCATCTACATTCACTACATCTGGAACGCGTCGGAACAATGCAATCTGCTGCCATCGGGAAAGGTATATGTGGCTATAGTGACCTTCCTCTGACTGGCACACAAGCACGCGTCCGGTCTCCCGAAGTTTTCTCGGGACACCCATTCGTGACGCAAAACAGCGTTGGAGCTTCGATCGCTGGATGAGCACACAAATACCATAAAGTTATCATTCATGTATTGATTTAAACCCTTTTCAAATGCCGCGAAGGATGAAAACGATACAACCGCAAATTTCTTAAGGAACGATTGTGAAGCCACGAAGTTCGAAGCCGAATGTACGCCAAAAATTTTCAAAAGAGACCGAGTAAAATAAATCGCAAAAAAGTGACGGCAGATGAGTGTGAATTTTTGACTGAGCACATATGGAAAAAGCGCAATGTTTTGACGGTCAAGTTTTTATTTCACCTGGGGGGGGGTTTGAAGAAAAATGCATCATGCGTCGAAGGCGCGGCCTAATAGTATGGATCAGATTCTATTCAGTTTGGCACTGTCGGTAGTGACGATTCTCTGTTTTTTTACCTAGATGTACTCGCCCTGAAAGTGCGTACAATATCGAAAACTATCGCATCTAACGGACACGTTTTCGTAAGGCATGAGTTTTCGAGAGTCTTGACTTTTAAGCGCGTGGAGAAATCATTTTAAAATTGATGTCACCCACACCTCTAAATCGTAGCCTAGATAATTATTTTTGTTAGCGCCCGAGATGTGAAGGTTTTTGACTCCACCAAATTCAGAGGCCGAGTCACGCATGACTTTCCGTATTTAACTTTCACTTGAGGTGTGACAACCGGTAGCCACTGAACGTTCGATCCGGATGACTCTATTGCATCGTTGTGTCCCTTCATTAATCAGTGGACCACTGACCGAATGAAGCTACTGAATTTAGCAGCCCGTACATAATCACAGACTCGGTGATGAGACACGGACGGTAACGTGTCAAAACTGCATACATGAAATCAATGCCGTTAGGAGATCGACCTCACAGAACAGAGCTGACATAATCGATTAGAACCCACTGCCCTCACACAAGTGAAATTGTTAAATTGCATCGGTGCACAATCCCAGCAGCTCACATCAACGCTTGGCGCCAGTTTTTATCTGCTTATGAATTACCGCGCGTAAAATATGCTAAACATGTTCTGGTGTAAATACTCAACAGAAGGCTCGTGGTTTCAATTTCACTACCAATCCAAAAATTAATGCCTAGCTTAAGAAGGGCACCTGGTTTTCAGCGTGTTGTTTCAAGTGGCCTAATATCCTTTGAACATAACCAGTGTTAAATACAGATATGAATCAAATTATTTGAAGGGTCTGGGAACCCGGAAACCAAAACGCGGTGAAAATATTGTTTATATGATCACTAATAGTGTTTTGGGACTTAATTTCTCAGATTAGATATTGTTCACGTGTTGATTCGGGTCCGAATTTATACTAGGTAGTCTCATGTGAACTCTCCCGCTGCGCTGCAGTCCAAACTAACTAAGTCACGGGTACCGACTTGGCTAGCTCCCCGAGAGTTTTCAAATAGCCACATTTCACTACGTGATCTTGATAGCCACTATACGGAAGTCAGCACTTGTCACAGCCGAAGGCAACTGGTCACCTATACGAGCTGGCGTGGGGGAGTTAGCCGGTTTAAGTCATTACTCGATTCCCATCAGACGGTATTTTTGGGACATATCCGTGCATAATGAGTGCGTGTTTCGGGAAACACAGACACAGCTTTACTGAAGACATTGCGTTTGTTTTGGTAGGAACAGGAGGAAATGATCCAGGCATTCGTATGGCTTCTTTAGAACCTTTACATACAAGGGGTCAATAACACTCATTTGAAATAAACGCCCTCATCGTGTTTTTTAATTTAAGGAATACTCAGCGGTTAGGTGTTGTCAGATCCTGAGCGATTTCGTTCAGAGAGTTGTGGGTCATTTTTTTCTAACTAAGTTTTTCACCTTACTTTGCCCCGGTACTGCAGTTCTTGCTTAACTATCAATCGTTGCAAACTGGAATATCATCGCAGATTTTAATGCCAGTTCTGTGGCCACTTACCAGCGTTCCACTTCCCGATTTCAATTCCTTTCTTTTGCTCAGCATATTGTTAAAGAATTTGACTCGATTACCCAAACGTTTGTAACACTTTTTTGAGACGGAGTCACAGTTGTCCACGAAGCCGATTAGGTTCGGTGGAATCGATTGTTCGCTCAACAATCGGGTTTACAGTGAAACAAACCACCTTGTCACAGTACGATTTTGCTGCTGGTCTCGGCGAAATTTTGGGGGAATCTGGGACCAGAATTTCTCCTCTAGGATCTAGGCTAGGACACAATTAAAACTTAGCTTTGGCCCCTAATATCTATGGGAATGCTCAATCGTAAATTCGGTCCAAAGGGCAGCAGGTGTTTGTTACGTTTAATGTTAAATTCCGCCATTGAAATATTCCACGAGTCCATCGTAAGCTTATTTGAGGTGTTAAATTGACGACTTTTATATAGTTGCATTTTTAGGCTAGTGTAGCATCACCAGGAACCGCTCAGGAAGACAGTGTATGAGAATACTATGCTTTCAAACAAGCAAGCTGTCATACCTAGTCTTTAGGCTCTTGGCCTGTCCTGACACTGTGTATTTTTGGGATGTGTTCTGTTACTCTTTCACATAGCACGTCTTTTTACTGTTATTTCTGCTCAGAGAAAGTTACTTGTAGCTTCCACTTCCCTGGGGTTGGTAGGTCGGTTCAGTGATAAACTAATATCTTAATGGCTGAACAATTATTATTGTACCCATCTTTGTGGTATTTTGACGTTTTCTCACGGGTTTTCTACAAACAGTGCGAACTCAACTGAGTCCTGTATCTTTATTGAATACTTTTTGAATACTTTTGGAGGTTCAAAAATCTCATGATATGTCTAATGATTTTGGACTTGACAAATATTGCCCCAAATGCCTTTCATTAGTTTGAGGCTTAGACGGCTAGAATAGAAGTACACGAGTAATTTTTTACTTGAAGTTTCTGACGAAAGCGATGAATCAAAATCAGCGTACGTGAACTTGCGACGAAAACAGGCTGATCGGCCTGTCCAGAGATGTCTATTTAGAAGCAGATCCCAGAAGATGGAGGAACATACAATTTTTATTACTTGACTGTATACGTTCTAGTTCCCCTTAATCAAGACTTTTAAATGTGGTGATAAGTGTCAAGCGTCTAACTCTGAAGTTCTTCAAGTGGGTTTTTTAAAGAAAGTTTTGGAACTTTCTCTACAACCTGGCCACAGACAACTGCATTTTTTATTGCGCGCTCAAGTGCCTGCATTATTGGGTCATTGCTTAGGGTAAAGTTGCTTTTTTCAGTGCATGGATGAACAAACGGAGAAATTTAATTGTGTTTCTTTTGCACACTCAGTAGTATGTGATCAAAATCTGTCGAAAGCGTTTAAATGTATTCAACTGCATACATAAGTTGCAAAGGCGTCGCTAATAAAATAATAAAAATAATAAAATAATAATAATAGTAATATAAAAAATAAATTTAATTAGATTAGAAAATAATAATGATAATGAAATTAAAAATCCTCCTGTCAATATCAAATCCATGAAACGGTAATTGTCACACGCAATAAAACACGTTTGGCAAACAGATGGAAACTAAGGTGAAACTGTACTAACTGAAACAGCATTAAGTTATTAATGAGAATTACCATCGTACCAGTTTATTTTTTCATTAAATTCTGTGCTATTGCATATGGTGTTAACCTTGGACAGAGCCAGTACCCATTTTATACTACATATGTAAGAGTCAAACTACCAGCACTCATAACTTTACGACTTATAACAGAGTTGACAAAATATTCTTCCCTTACTCTTCACTTTATCTCGCCCGGAAAAAATAATATGCTCAATAAGGTTTTCCTAGCTCATTCCATTGTAGGATAAGTTTTGGTCTGATTTTTAAGGCAATCTGTGTTAATATATATTTTAAATAGACGGAAACACCAACAGATAGTTTTGCCCACCTTTATATGAGTCAATTAATGGCAACTAATTTCTTTAACTTTACCTCTTACCCCAAATACCTTTTTGATAGAAATTATTGCTGGCTTACCTTTCTCGTTAATTTTTACTTGTGCCGGAAATGGTTTTCATGGCTACGGGATGAATGAATAGCTTTGCCAGGTTTTCCGATTTTTAACCGTCGGAGGATAATTAGTTTCCCTGGTTTTGCTCACCAAGAAAATTTTGTTTGCATCCTCAATGTATATTTATGCGACTTCAGCTCGATACAGCTCTGGATTTAAGGCGACAACTTACTGACCAAATGTTTCACATCTCAAACTTTATCAACTGCCACTTTTCAGGCTCCGGCAACCTGAGAGTATATTTGCCCTTTTGTGTTCGCCTTACGGCATAACCCTTATGCACTAAATTGTGTTACAGCCAAATGATCTGTGAATTTTTAAATTTATACAGATTTAGTCTTTTAATACCTAAGTTATGCCTGCCAAACTGAACCATAATAAAGTGAATAAAAACTATTATTCTTGATTCATATCCTGCTAGTCGTAAACGGTGATTTATAAAACAGAAAATCTAAAAGCCTAAAGTAACATTCAATTTCAAATTAAATTTTTTGCTACAAACGCAAAGGCAGCCAGGAAATCTCATCGTACTCGATCTTTGCAGCTTTTGTGTGGAAATCTTTTGAAGTCACAAACAATAGACTGATTTTCACGAAATGAGCTAGCTTATGATAGAAGATCTTAGCATACCATCCAATATCCATAAGACACGCAGAGGGTAGCCACGTTATATGAAATTACAGTACTGCAAAGTATCAAAATTCATTTTCAGAGAAAAAATGCAAGTTAACGAGAAACTACCATAGTCAGATGATCAATAATAATTTCTAAATACTCAGTTATGTTAAAATCTTTATTTTCTAATCAAATTAGTAAGCACCTTGACATAAAAGCAGGTACACGATTATGCTATCTCAGGCTTTACTTCTGAAGACTCTTTAACAGTTCTAGGAAGAGAAGTTTGGTACCAGTGGACACAGAAAACCAAAAGGTGGATCATTGTAACAATAAACCGATATTTGATGAAAAACACTACAAGAAAATTGAAATCACATACGTTGGTACGTTTATTCCGGAGCCGCACAATCTGACAGGTTACCGAAAATGATGTTTTTAAAGATGTATCCGATGATAAAGAAATTTTAAGGCATGTTTATTAAATGACAGTTACAACTGGGGGCTGTAAACAGGAGGCTGTTTTGCCGCAAGCGTTTTTACGGAGAAATAAGGACAACTGAACTGTCCCATAAATTTCAACAAAATACAGAGAACAAAAGAAGAAAATGATGAGAATGTCTGAATTCGAAATTCTTCTAGGTAGTGGCAATAGAAACCTTAGCAAAAACGTGATTTTTTGTTTTTCTACTTTTTAATCACACGTCTAAATATTGTGACCATATAAGATCAAGTACACAAGTTAACGCACTTTCCAACCATAACGACTGTTTCGGACGCATTTTATTAGCCTTCCGCTATCAAACTTCAAATCCAAACATAACTATAGAGGTCACTGCTCTTTATCAGCTTCTGTTGACTGACAGGAGGACACTTTTAGTGTGAAAACCAAGTTGTTAAATCTCCTTTACAAACGCAGAAATCCGTAATTTATTTTTTTCGGCCGAAAAAGTTGATGTGTGCTTGACCATGTTTGAGACCGATTACTCAGATTTAGGCTTTGTATTAAAAACTGAATATGCATCTAGACGCCCATAGATGTATCCTTTGATGTAAAACTTGTTTTTATCCTTCAAGTTACATAAAAGCGCTATAATGTCTACGCTTTTAATGAGCCAGGAAAAGCCTACGAACCTGAAACAAATACTGTGAAAGACAAATGAAAGCAGCAGTAATGCTGAATTGTCTTCAAATTGGCGCTCTGGCATTTTTTTTTGCAAAATTTTGATTTTTTTAGAGTTTTCTGAAATTTGCAAATTGCAAAGAGGGCCGTTTTTTGGGTTGCGTTAAAACCACTTTCTCTTCTAGAACAGATATTTACAAATCAAGCTGTTGAGTCTTGGTAAACTTACAACTATTTACTTACACCACAAGCTCACTCAGGATTCTTTATTATTGTTTGTTCCTTTAAGATTACGTTAACTTACGCGTGCTGTTATATTGAAACGCATATACAGAAAATTGAAATAAAGGCGCATCAAGGTAAGCTTCTAGAACAGATATTTACAAATCAAGCTGTTGAGTCTTGGTAAACTTACAACTATTTACTTACACCACAAGCTCACTCAGGATTCTTTATTATTGTTTGTTCCTTTAAGATTACGTTAACTTACGCGTGCTGTTATATTGAAACGCATATACAGAAAATTGAAATAAAGGCGCATCAAGGTAAGCAAAGTGTTTCAAGCTTCAAAATATACGCAGCTGGTTCTAAACAATTTAGCTGCCCGACACTGTTGCTGATAAAATTGTAAGAAAACGTTATGTTTCACGCTTCATAATGGATTTCCCGATTTCCTGAATTCACTCAAGGCTATCTGACTTTTTTAACTTCCGTCTAGCAGTAATGTGCGCAGTACCTCATTTAAAAATGCTGTGTGGCAGAAGCATCGAAAGAAGTTGCCGATTGCATTAGGGTATTTTGGGATTTCACTGTGGAGATATTCTTTGCGGAACAGATGAAAAGTGCTGCACGTGTCACATACTTATTAGGCATCATCCATGCGTATTCCACCAAAATCAAGGTGGTTTTGAACCCACGACCTAAGGGATAGTAGTTTCAACAGTTGGCCGTTCCGATATGAGCGGCTGATTAGCAACGCTACTCGTTCTGTTATCAAGGAATTTACATCGATCGGTCACGTACTGACTGGCTACTCAGCTTCTATCCGAGGGACTCCAAGTTCGATTCTCCATAGAGGTTTGTAGGACACTCACGTCCGTGCAGCTGTACACTGATTCTTGATTTACGGCATACTTGAAGTAAGAAGCATCTACTGGAAATAACTAGACATTCTTACGTCTGGTAGACTTATGCGGTTTTATTTACTCGAAATTGCGGATTTGGATCGGCCATCGAACGCACCACTAGGTGCCAAAAAACTCGTTGAAATTAATAAATCCACAAAGTCAACTCCATTGCACTGGTATCCATCGTGAGTAGAAAATACACAAGATAAAAGATATTGAACCTGATGCTTTTTAGACATGTCATGTTTCATATTCGATATTGCAAAACATTCCACGCTACGCTACGTTTTGCAAACCTCTAACAAATTTTGCAACACGGACCTTTTAAGAAGCGCCGGGTCAGGCGAAAACCTAATAGTTAGCTATATATAAATCCTTCTTCTGTACAGGTGAAAGACTTTGCACTAATTGGGAGTGAAATCTGCACGCTTCATCAAAAGCTCAGTATTTTTTGCGAACCCACTGAAAATGTCCTCCCGGTAAATAAAAACTTCTTTCTGAGCAAAATACACCCATTTGCAATTAAATTTGGTTTTTCAAGAGATTCACCTGGAACCCAACTGAATCTCTCGTTTGTGATGCTTCCAGGCAACTGAATGTGCTGCACCAGGTCGCCTCATGTTTTAATCGCTACGGTATTCGAGATATCGCGATACACGTATATTCGTAATGCTGGGCTTTTTATTTTAGGACAAACCGATTTTCATTTAAGTTCTCAACACCAAAGACTGTATATTTTATTGGTTATCATATATCACAGACAAAGTCAGGTGGACCCAGGAATGCGTAGGCTGCATGAACTTATTGGTGCCGTCTTTGAAACTAACTCCAATTTATACGTTTCACAATCCTTCCCAACTAACGGTCACTTTGCATCTGATGACCGAAAAATGTGGCCATTTTAATGCTCCTTGCCAGTTTCATTGGAGTGCAAAAAACTTTCCTTACACAACACCTTACCAAGCAGAGCAGAATGAGCCCTTTTCCTCTGAATTATGATTGAGCCATTAGTTCAAGGAGCGACTGGTTTTCACTAACTAGTATTACTAAAATATCTAATATCTGTGTTTTACTCCAAGTACAAGTTGATACCCTTCCTTGACTATTTGAAAATCCGTGTTTGTTCAGGTACTTTACCCTGTGGATAAAACGAATCAATGCTATGACAATCTTTCGCAGATAACTTTGATGCATTCCTTTGACGTATAGCTGCTAGGGGTACCGAAGAAAGAATGAAGGTTAAACTACAGACTTTTTGGTCCAGGTTGGATAACATTAGCTTGAAATCAGCCAAGTTCTGTTATTCAGCTCCCAAAGTGGTTAAGGCTATGCAGATTTACCACCGAAACAATTTCGGTTGACAAACCCGCTGTGAAATCCCTAGAATTTCACAAGCAATTAAACACTGTATCCAATTTTATACTTTTTGATGAATGAAGGCGAACAGAGACGGAAGACTTGGAAGTATGAAGGGTTGCTGTTTTGAGGAAACCGAAAATCACTTGTTTTTCTATGGAACTTCTATATTTCGAGGGGTACCCTCTTTTATACTTCATTTATCCTGGTGAAGCCCCGGCAGTTGGCAAGCCCATTGAGACGGAAATAGAAGGTTCAAACTCTCTCAAGAATAAGTAAGGATAAAAACGTGAATCCCCAAAGAGTAGTTTCAATGTGGCGTTCATAACAAAGGAGATGTGAGAAAACCAATTTAACAGTTTCACTCCAGTACTGGTCAATTCAGACCTATCCTGAAGGTATTGTCTCCTTGATAATAGCTTCCAAACTACCGGACAGGCTTCAGGTTTCCAAAAGTACAAGCATGCGACTGGTCTCCACACTGGCGTACTATGAACTGAACAATGCATTTGGACACAAATCGATTAACTACTTTGATGGCATTAGGTTTGAAAACTCGGCCATGATTTGTCCTTGGCCTTTTACACTACTACATGCATTGATAGTAGTATAAGTCACATGATGGAGGAGCCTATCGGCAGGACAATGAGAAGGAGAGTCCTGAGCGTTTTTGCATAAGATTGTTTGATCAGTATTGTTGTGGAAACGGGTTACGATAAAAATATACAGAGGCGAAAATAATTTTGCCTACGATGACATCAACCCCCGTTGTAAAACCTCTCAAATTTCTTTACGCTCTCCGAACCCACCGCTCTCCGCTACATAACTACCTAAGCAGTCAACGGCTTTATTTATTCAGTATATATTCAATCGCTAGGGAAATTCGTGAACCTAATGGTGGATTCGGATGTCGAAAAAGTGTGTTCTGATATCTGTATGACGATTCCGAGATCCATTCATTGTGGACGCAAGCCCAGCGAAATCCTTGAAAAGCGTGGAAGCGTTATCTGATTAAATTTACCAGCCAAGTTGTTACTGGTATATAAATGGGGAAATCGTCATATCACTTCGCCTGCAGAATAAAACAAAAAATTTCCTGTTTTGAAAAGCCACACTTAGGTCCACTATGGTGGTGCAACTTATCATGTCATGACTACTTATATTTATGCACCAGTCGCTAGTTTCGTCTTTTCAAGCCTCCGTATCACTGTGGCCACAGCAGTTTGAATAAAAGACTATTTTACTTGCAACTCTTTTGTACCATCCTATAGCCAACGCATACTTAACACGGAACCACAAAATGTGGGAATAAACCTGCCATTTAACATAGCCCTGATCCATAACAATAACTGTCTTAAAAGCAGGCTTTGAGAAGATTATGTAAGACCGTTTTTGCTAATCATTGTGTATTTAATTATACGACCTTGTTTGTATTCAGGGAAATCCAAAAGTGGCTTTTCGAAAAGAGTTGAGGAGGCGAATCCCATAAATGCCTTCAACAGATGCTATTGGCTTCACCACATCGCCCGAGCACTTGAATTTGCAGCAACGTAGAGACTACTGGCATAGTATTAAGTCACGCCGCGCGAGATTTTGACCAGAAATCTGGCGTTGCACAAAAATAAATTCAGCAAGTTCAAACAACTCCGAAACTACTCACATGGTTGCTGAAAACTCTTCGACAGCCCACGACTGGTTTCACCCTCCTTAAGGCTCGTCAGATAGGCGCAGTCCCCGAGTATCTGTCAACCTTATGTTCTACTTGAACCCAAATTGAACTGTTTTCGTGACTGCGCCTACCTGATGAGCCCCAAGAAGGACGAAACCGGTCGTGGGCTGTCGAAGAGTTTTCAGCAACCTTGTGAGCAGATTCCTTCACGAAACCCCTGTTTTTCTTTTTTCCACCATTCTGGATCATACATAATACCTTCTAAGAGGGCAGAATCTAAAGGGATATATCACCAGCTCTTATTTCAGCTCCGTCAGCTGCTAAGTCAAATGTTACAAAGCCTCATCTAGTGAGCTGCAGTCAGACGGTAACAATTATGCGCACGAAGGATACGGACAATTTCAATGAAAAAATCCAAGGTGCACCATCCACGTTTGGGGATCGTTCAAGCCTCTCTGATTCCGCTGGAAGTTCATCACCAGCTCGATCTAAGAAACTGAAAGCTTCAGAAAAGACCATGCACAGAAAACTCGAAGGAAAACTGGATAGTCCAAAGGTCTCGAAAACCTTGGAAATTCACGAGGTTTGCTCCAACATTCAGTATTCCAAGCACCAAGAATTCAATAGACACCAAACACACAATCGAGTAAAACCAAAGTTTGACAAGTCACCAAAGCAATATCCTATTTGTGCCGGCGATGCAGCATCTTTGGAAGAAGCTAAGATAGGCAAAAATGAGGAATGTTCAAGTCAATCTGACTCCGAGGTGTCTATTTTATATCGTAGGGGCACCGTCAACGAAAGAAGGCAAAGACAACAGATGAATCGCAAAGGAAGTACTGTGCAGATTTTTAGAAAGAACGAGTCATTTCGGGAGGAACTCAGCTCCTCTGATAAAGTAAGAAAAATTATCTGAAACAATGAAATGCGTCCAACGGTGTATCGTATCAATGAATTTTTTGAGGTTCCAGGAACTACACTTTGAGCAAGTTATCATGAGTTTGGCTACGTCTAGAAACCGCATTTAATTTAGGGATTCCGTGCCGAAATCAGCTCGAAGAGTGTTAAAAAGGTTCAGCGTCATGTGATGTATAATGTTCAGTTATAAAATCAAAAAAAGCCTAGTGGATTAGGTCGCTGTAATCCGAAGTTTCGGTTGCCGTGGGTGACCTTTCTCAAGGATTTATACAATCAATTGAATACGAGTCAAATGCAGCGACATTTGAGTCCACATCTTATAAACGGCTACTGAAATTCATTCTTACCACCGGATATGTTGACCCATATAAAGGCTCTAGTCACGAAAAGAATGGAGATGGTATTAGAAAAATGCAAGCTCATGGAAAAAGGAAAGTTCAACAGGCCCCTTGCGAAGTTATAACCAGACAATTTTACCTGAAACGGTAGACTCAAACAGGGGTATCCCTCATAATGAGATGCAATTGGTAAAAGGAGGCTTAAACTTCAACGTTACTCGGAAATCGGTACCACCCAGAGAAATAATTCCGGTTATAGAGCCCGCACTCTCGAAACTCCCAGTAGAGAGATCAAAGGAAGCTCGACTACGCATCTACACTATTCTCAAAAACCGACTACTAATCCGAAGTAACCTGTAGTGGGAGGAGATAGGCGCACCGAACTGCTGAAGAAATAAAAGTAAATCCACATCACCAAAGTCAACAAGGGAAACGAAACGATTTTCATGAATCGAAAGGACTATGAGGACAAGGTGCTCGAACACCTAAAGTTGGGTCCCTACGAAAAGATCGAACTGCACTCAACAAGGTCAAACTGAGAGTTAATAAGTATCTGCAAGAGCAAAAACCAAAGTTTGGTCGAGCTAGGTGGCATTCACTGGCGCTAACATCCAACAGACCCGGAAGATTCTATAGGTTTCCAAAAATACACAAAACAGGTAACCCCATACGTTCCATTGTGGACTATACTACTTGCCCAACTTACAACTTATCCAAATACTTATGCAGTTTGTTGAAGCGGAATTATTAGATGGTGGAAAGTTACGTGAATGATTCTTTTGACTTTGTCAGTATCCTCCAGTCTACACAAATCAACGACGATGCAGTAGCAGTCAGCTTTGATGTGACAGCCCTTTATACTAGTACCGATTAATGACTGTTTATATTTTCTGTCTTCTGTTTTGTGTGACGACACATCTTTAGCACAGAGAACAACCTTAACCCCTGTTGATGCCATTATTGGTGTTGAACTGTGTCTAAACATAATGTATCTCCTCTTTTAAAACACGCTGTACAGACAAAGTGAAGGTATCGCCATGGGCTCTTTAGTGGATAATCTCTTCTTACACCATATAGAAACTAAGGTCTTACGTGAATCCACCCACCCACCACGCACCTAGCTGAGATATGTCGGTGACATATTTACGATCATATCAACCACACAATGGCAATCCTTTCTAAACCGCTTGAGTGAACAGTGGAGCAGTATACGATTAACGGTTGAAACTGAGGACGAGCAAAGAACCATTGGTTTCCTGGACTACAAGCTCTCACTTAACACCAACCATGGATTCTCGGTAGGAATCCACCGAAAACCTACACATTCAGAGAGGTATTCGCATTATGAGTCTTCTCATCCACACTACGTCAAACGCGCAGTTGTCGGGTCGCAAACCTATCGCATCAAGAAGCTATGCTCCGACGAATCCATATGAGCAGACGAACGGACGCGATTCAGTGGGGTAGTACAGCAAAATAAGTGCCCTTTCATGCTCACTGTCCAACAAATGGGATGAACGTTACTCGGAAGACCAAAACCCGATGGTCACCGTGGGAATACCTTATGGAGTTGGTACTTAAGACGCCATTCGAAAAATGTTTCATGATTATGATAAAAAAACATCAAAACACACATTAAAACGTTTTTTCGAATTGACAACACGTTACAACGACACTTTTTTGAGGGCTAATGGCCCCATCGAACTGAAACACCATACAGACTGCGTCTATCGAATTCCCTGTGCAGAATGTCTAGGGAATTACATAATCCAGACAGCTAGACAACCCCATGAACGGATCGCGTAGCACATATGACATGCGTTTTCCTCCAAGAAACCCAACAGAGTCGAAAAAAACTGGAACGCGACTCTGGCATTGCACTTCGCGCACACTGGTCAAAACATCAAATCAATTTCGATAGTACACGTATACTACAGTCAGGATTTAAGTCACATGTGGAATGGACGTGCGCTGGATCCCTAAAGATCAACTGCATTAACCGGATTGATGGAGCCATCATCTCATCTATCTGGACTGGACTTACTGCACACCTTAGCGGGCATGGTAACCAGATGTCAAGCAAGGATCTCAAAAGTGACGCATCACAACCCGCACAACAGCAAACGGAAGCGCATCCTAGTCAGCGTGCACACAATCACACGCTGACCCAATCTGACTGCCAAACGATCACCGGGATGCACCAATCACAAGACACGGTAGTGGACCCAAATGTCGTTGCATTTGACTCGTATTCAATTGATTGTATAAATCCTTGAGAAAGGTCGCCCACGGAAACCGAAACGTCGGATTACAACAACCTATTCCACTACGCTTGTTTTGACTTTATTATTAGAAAAACTCCACACTTTTAATTTACCAACAACTCCGAAAATATGATTACTAGTTCAAAATGAGGAAATCGAGGCCGAGCCGTAATTAGCAGCGCATATTCAGCTTTTCTAAATGCCTGACATGGCTTCACATCAGTACACCACACTCACCAGTGGCATCGTATATGTGTGTTCACATGGTGGTTCCCGCTGTCAACTAGGAAAACTAGGCTTTAAAGAGCCATGCAGTGGAATTCTATGGTTACCTGATGCTGAGCCTCAATATGGTAAACAACGCTGTCCGACCGGGGTTTACGGGGATCTACGACTTCCTTATTCAACGATTCACTATAACACTGGTAAATATATGTGTAACTAGTTTGGGAGCAGTTAATTCAGCTGTGTGACCAGAGGAATATCGTTTCACAAATGACAATTTTACTGTATCATGACTGGTTGACAGCTTCAAATGATGCAGACAGCTTTTTGTGAAATAGAACGAACAAACGGATCAAGGAGGTGAAGAAGTGCACATTTATATAGTTATGTGCATTTATGTATGTAGACAGAGTATCCGTTGTGCTTCAGATATCCTGTCTCAAATTAGTTGATGTCGAAATTAACAATGCATGATCCACTCTGCTGAATGGTCTTTCGTTTGACCAACTGGGTAAATCGATCGGTAGAGGGATTATTCGTTAGCATGAAAAGAAGCTCTTCTTGAGGACCATCAAAATAATGAAGAAGCCGTGGTCCCTAAAAGTTTTACCCCGCATCCGAAAATCTTGCTAAACTCTCTGGACAAATTAAAATACTTGTCGGGATGGTTGGACGCACAATGATTACTGACTAAGTTTTCGGAGAGGGATTGTATTCGCTTCAGGTCATCATGCGTTCAAATTTTGAGGTCGAACCTCACCTCCACGTGCTATCGTTTTTTACCCATCCTTTTATCAACACGCGCCCATATCGTTAACTATGGAGTTGATTAACTAGTTGCTGGTTATGTGCGCTCTACGGCACTTTGGTTACCAAAGCACCACGTTGATGATTGGTTGATTTACCTAGAACGATTGTGCGCATGTGCTCACGCAACTAGCTATGAAGCAGCCACCTAGTATTCGATTTACACGTCGTTTCCTGTGGCAACAGAATGCTTCGAAGTAAATAAATCTGCTTTTATATCGACTGCAGTAACCCGCACTGTCGGAGCACGTAACACTTGGTGGATGTATTTAACAGAAAATTGAGTTTTCATGCGATAAACCAACATCATCTCATGAGTGAAATAACGATGTCAGGAAGGTCGAACAAGGGTGTTGATGTAAGTTTACGTGCTGCACGTTTCGACTTCACTGTTAGGGACTTAAGTTCACTTTGGCCGCGTTAAACTCCACCCCGAGTGTGACCTTGAGAAAAACTGTGGGCTGCCTTCTGTAGCCTGGATATTGTAGCTGAGGCATTATGCAACCGTGTCAGCTGCAATAAATACTATTAAGCCCACAAAACCCCTCTTATTCTACTCCATCTTCAGTTAGTGCTGTCCATCCAAAATTCAAGAATCAAAGGGAGGCGTCATACGAGATATAGTTTTTGATTGCTTGTATACGACCAAACCGCAAGTGATCGATTGCATTTGGCCTGGCCACAGAGCAGATAGCATGAGATATACAAAACCACGAGAATTTTCTTTGCTCTACTGCCAGCTGGTCTGCCTGGTGATATCTGCCTGATGATATCTAGATACTTCGAAGATAGTGAATCAAAAGGAATACTATTTTATCGCCCTTTTAGTTTGACCATGAACATCTTGTCGAGGCTTCTGCGGTGTATTGATAGATTCTTCTGGATGGATAATTAAAATTCAGATTTAAACAAATCTCCTATGAATCTAGTAAACCGCCATTGAACACCATTTTCAACGCTTTCCACGGAATCCATTACCACTGGAGAGGATAACCATATCAGTTTATGGATAAATATTGAACCAGGAGGATTTCCAAAGAATGTGGGTTTCACCCATGGATTCCTAAATCTCTTTGACGACCTTAGGGACAGAGTCAAAGGGTACGCTAATACCTACGTATTTTTTCGACAGACATTGTCTTGTTGATGCAGCCCGACCCGATTCGTGCCAGAAAACTTGCAGCTACAACCACTGCATACGGATCCCTTTCAATGAGACGTGAATAATGCCAAAGCGGAAAGCTATTCGGTCTCCTTTTTATAGCTCCGTTTTCAATTCAGGTATCGACTGACTTTCAAGGATGAGCAGTCATGCATAACCACCAGCCTGCGACCCGAAAAGTTAGAGTTCAAGAACCATAAGCAATTCTTAAGAAGGCTACTAGGTGAACTTCTGAATGGACGTGTGATCGACCTCCCTCACTTGAATACACCAACGTTTAGTAAAGTTACCGAACTTTTTGAAGTCTTGAGATGCGTACATATGCAGTTTTTCAAATAATGAAAGCTTGTCAAGCAGTCACTCAAGACCAATTACAGTATACCTGACGGAATTTCACATCCCAGATTCATTTCATTATTCGTCAATTGGTTTCCACATACAGTGCGGTCCTCAAGCATGTTAACATATCCAAACATAAATGTGGACACATTTCTACCTCTGACTTCAGTTAGTTATGTCAAGTTCAACGTGGACATAACTATATACCATTGAAAGCAAATTCATTTGAATTTGTTCTCCTCCAAGGAGACCATCGAAAAATAAAGTACCATCAGCAGTAGAAATCGGAAAAGTGGTCAGAGCAGAAAAGTGATCAGCAAGTGTTCGAGTGCATTATTGAACGTCACGACCACCACCATCACAATCTTCGTTATTGTTATCAACGTCGTCATAGCCGTTATCATCGTCATAATGGCTCTCTTCATCATTGTCCTCAACATCCTCATACTTTTCATCTGTGGTGTTTTGGAGCCCACGCTTGATTCCACTATGAACTTGATGCGGCTAAGAAAAGTTCTGCCATTTCGTTTGACCCGTTTTTTCAAGTGTTCAGTCGGTCGAAATGCTGGTGCGTCCTTCTGAGGTAACGACATTTACTTACGTCTTACTTTACCCCGCTCCTTTGAGACAAGCTTTGATGATGGAGCTGCTCGTGCACGTGACCACTCAGTACCTGGTCAGTACCTCCGGGTCAGCTAGCCGGCAGAAGAGGACTGCCGTAGTTTCTTTTACTTTGAAGAAGATAAGGTCTTGTTTTCGTGATCTTCCAAATACTTGAAAAAATATTCAAAACTAATAAAAAGTGCTCAAAAATTTTTGAGGTAGAAAAAGAGACAGTAGACTGTTGACCAACGCTAGACGAATCTGTCGTACGATGGGATTTGTATTCTTATCTTAGTTTTCAACTGTTGGCTGTTGGTCCTTCACACTCTTTGGAGCACTGTAACCTGATGGAGTTCAATTTCATGACATGTCCTTGCCGGTAAATGAACCAATAGTCCAAGTTTCTAGTGCAGTTTCTATCTTTCACACTCTTGTGGCACATCCCTCTGTCTTGTTAATAGCTCGCAGCGTGTCGTTACCCGAAAGTTTGCTTTATGTACGTTTCGGACTTATTATTTTTCTCACGATATGGAAGCACCCCATGGAGAGACCCCCTTTTGAGCCTCTTTTAATGTCCAGTCGCAAGACAATGTCCAAGAAGTTCACACTGCCAGTGGCAATCTTGCTTTTTTGATACGAACCACAATGTTTTGTATTCGCAGTCTCCCTTAGAAACATGTCCCGAGGTTGTCAAGCATCACAAAGCATCTTAAGAGCAAGTCCTTCGCTTTGCTAGCTACTCTCCACACAATCCAAGCCTATCCCGGTTACACGTCATTGATGCTTTAGTCGTAGCACTCCGATAACTTATTTACGAAGGCTTGTTAAAAGAAGAAGTGGATTTGGTAAATTTTGAAGTGGGAATTCCGTCCGAAGGCATGCTCTCTCGCTTCTTCCACATCTATCTGGGCTGTTCGTTCCAAGATATACCATATATAGTTCTACTTGATAACTATTCACACCAAAGCCCCTCTGGTACCTGGACTTGCGTATCAACATCAGCCATATTTTGGAAGTCAAAAAGGCAGCCTACTTATGAGGCCGACAGGCAGTGACTGCTAATTCACTAGGAAGAGGCGTGGCAAATCAGCTTTGAGGTTCCGGTGACGCGCGTGACGGAAACCGAGCGTCATCGGTAGCTAAGTCGAGATGGCGCCTGTTCGGTAAGCGGACAGTCTGTCCTCCGGATGTCTTTTGAATTTTCATTTTAAGAACTAATAGAATATTTCCACTAAATTGTTATTTAAACGTTCCTCGACACTGCGTAAGCATGCTTAGCGCAGATGGCTCAGTATACACTGAATCACAGCTGACATAAGGTGCGAAAAATTCACTACACAAAATAGCCCAGCTGTGAACTCACTTTTATTCCTAATGAAAACTCTAGTTCACTGATCGAATACCCGGATATTGTTTGAGTAAATGTACTTTTGTAGTTAGTAGATAGCTGTTGGTAATTTTAGCAAACATGCCTAACCTGTTCTGTAGGAATACGGCGAGTCGGGTGAAGAGGATTCTGTCGCCGCAGCCACCGCCCCCAATCCTCCGACGGCTACATGGTCATCAGATCAGCGTGATTATCGGCGCAGATTAGATGATGAACTTGCGGTGTACAAACAGAAGCTTGCTTCTTATCAGGAGGGTCAGCAAAAGCAATCCGATCTGGTTCAACGCTTACAGGCAAAAGTAAGATAGCAGTGTAGCTTTGTTTTTTTATCTATGAGAGCACGCGGAAATGCATTTTGACACTGGAATAAAAAGGTTTCAAGAAAAATGGCTGCAACCTGCTGCACTCAGTTGTTGTGGCTTAGTTTAATTATCATAGAGTTTGGCGATAGAACCTTCCTTTTCTCATTTTATTAAGAACGAAATTCCACATTCGTGTTTCCAGCTGTCTTCGTGATTGAAACATCCTGAGTGTGCGTGGGTTTACTGCTTTTTTCTAATGGTCAAGAATGCTTAAGAAGAAGAAAATTCATGAGGAGCTAGAGTTTTCACAAACTGTAGTGTTCTTACCTATTACTGGTCCAGGGGCACACCAGATGTTTTGCACTAGTATTTTGTGGATTGTGAACCTCATCGGTTTTAACGCGCTTCTTCCTGCCAAAGCCGTGTTCGGTATTCACTAAGCTCACAGACTTGGAGGTGTTTGTCGCTGCCAACAACTGTATATTCTGTATTATTCCCACATTGTGGATCGAAAGGTCCGCCGATCAGGTCCGCTCTACAAGGCTATGAATGGTCATGTTGGCTAGCATTTGTAGGACATAAAACAGTCACAGGTTGCTGATCTCGATCAGGAGGAGGTTTGGGCTCACTTCTTCCCAAATAACTGCGTTAGACCATCATGCTTAATTCACAATCAGTGGACTATGATGTACATTGTTGGCAACATCTGGTATGGTTTACGTTCAGGGAACCATTTGTCAGTAATTCTTTTGAAAATGCGTCATGCACATCAAAACAACATAATTACAGTTTCTCCCCTGCGCTCCTGGGTGGGTACGGGTGGCAGTAAACGTTTAGCTCATCAATATAACCTTATGTACCAACAAGATCCTCATAAAAAGGGATTTCGACGAAAACGTATTAAATCCCAGGCAAATTAAACGGAAAATCAGCTGCTCCTGTGCTATCGTCAATCTTGACGCTGAATGTTGAGAATGCCACGCTGGCCACTTAAAAGTAGTTGTGTTCCCTGATGCACTCTAGAAGCAATTTCATTTTACTCGGTATTTAGTCTGTCTGTTTAACTTATTGGAATAACCACTATTCACGGTTGTCCTATTCTCAAAGGTCATCCAATACAAAGAGAAGTGTCGCACGCTTGAGTTGAAATTGCAGCTGGCCGAAGCGGAAAACCAAACTAGAAAAGTAAGTTTTACTTGGACTCCAACAGCGTGAATTTCCTACGTTAGATTTAAGTGAAATTACTCCACTTTTGTTAAAACTTTGCTCCAGCCTATTATTTTTTGAGTTTCTCTGGAATTTCTTTTGACCGCGTTTCCGTAGCTGTCCAATCTCTCTGAGTATCCGTCTGATCTTGAAATGTTGTATGAGATAGTAATGATTTGGTAACAAAAGAAACGGGCTCTGTATGTTGACCGACAGCAAAACATAGTTGCTTTCTTTTTCCCACACTTCAACACCACAATAACTCAATGGCGGACTCGTACGAACTGTGAAGCTCCCGTAACCCCAGCCACTCATGCATCAAACCATGAGATCAGGTTTCATGACCAAGCAGATTAAGCAAGATGCAGACATGTATTGTATCATACTTATGCCGTTGCTCTGCGCCGGCGCATCCACTTTTGTTTACCTGTAAGCCCGAGCAAAAGGTCATTCTACTGTGTGACTGGTCATACCACCATTTCTCGATCTTCCACCCGCACTTGGATACGGAAATCGGGGATGAAAGAGATATTTGGGACAAAACCCAACTTAGTCTGATCAGAGACTGGGATTTTGCAGAAACATTACATCTGTCCCAAAGTTAACCAATGCCAAATCAGGTAAAATAAGCCCGGAATTTATTTCGCGTTTTTATGAAGAATGTAGATAGGGCTTCGTGGAAGATGACAATCTAGTGACAACCTTGCTGAGAAGAGTTCACACTAGAAACCCATCTGTGTTTTAAAAAGTAGTTGCGTTGCCGCTGACTAATCGAATCAAGTCGTTGACAGAAACGAACCGGTCTATCCATATAACTGTCTGACTTTATTTTGTTCCAGATGATTGGTGGACCAGAGATTTAATTTGAAATTTCAGGCTTCACATTTATCTATAAGAGAAGTTCGTTGTTAGCCAAAGTATGAATATCTGTGTGACCCAAAGCACCAACATTCTTCGACACTACAAAGTAAATAACAACCCCACCGCCATTGACTATTAGGTAACGATCACTCCAAATGGTTTATATCATAAACCCAGCTGATACACTAGTGTACCGTATTAATAATCCTATCTTCACTGGGTGTAACTTGGTTGCAAAAAGCTACTTTTTGGAGCTCTCTACATTTGGGATACCCAGTGAAGTGATACAGCTGAAAGGGAAAGTGAAACCGTGCAAGACACCATACTATTGCTCGACAAGCATCAATATTTTCGTCACCGCGTAACAATTAGTCTTCGTACTAGCCGATCATGATCATTGGTCCTTATTTAATTTTAGCATGATGACAAAAACACTGCGTTTTTAGAAACCAATTGACTTGCATTATACCGTTGCACCATGTAGCGCTTTTCCGTATGAACCGCTTAGGTTCATAGTGTTGGACACCTGAGTCGTGAACTTCCTAGGAAACAGAAAACCTTGCAGTAATTTGCAGTACTACCAAAACAGACAAAAATTTGAATACAGCGGTTAAGAATCACACCATACGGCTATATTAGTTACTTTTCTAAAAAGAAAAGTAGAATAAATAAGTTGCAATCCGCCGAAGCTATTCGGTCGTAAGGATTATGTTGTTGTGCACGCCAAATATACAAACGGATGCAGTGATATGCAAGATATACTTACTCCAATTTTTTCATTTTTCCCCGATGATCAGAAGGGCTACTCAGAAATAAGTCTGCTGACTTATATTTACGTTTCCGATAACACACGGCGTTTTGTGTGGGTAGGTTACAGCTGGTCTTAGGGTGTGGGCCGGTGGCGAAGACAAATGAAGTTATACTTTAGCATTTCTGCACTTTAGAACAATGCAAATGTTTGAGTCGGGACACTTCAACATTGCACTTTAAAAAATAGACGATTGCTTCTGGGGTAGTATTTCTGACTCAGCTCCAATAAACGTGTGGCAGAATACAGATAGTGTCGCGGTTTTCATTAGTTATATAGGTTTGTTAGTAAATCAATACTGGTTTGCTACAGAGGAGAATGTTATTAGCTCAGGTAGCATAGATGGTCGTTGGTTGGTTCGCTGAACTGGGCTTGTCTCCAACCTAATGACCTGGTTTGAAGAAGAACGGTTGATTTTTAAGTGATGTAATTTATGGGCTACTATATATATATATATATATATATATATATATATATATATATATATATATATATATATATATATATATATATATATATATATATATATATATATATATATATATATATATATATATATATATATATATATATATATATATATATATATATATATATATATATATATATATATATATATATATATATATATATATATATATATATATATATATATATATATATATATATATATATATATATATATATATATATATATATATATATATATATATATATATATATATATATATATATATATATATATATATATATATATATATATATATATATATATATATATATATATATATATATATATATATATATATATATATATATATATATATATATATATATATATATATGGAGTTTTTTAAAAGCAAGAAACCATTCAGATCCGAGGAAAAGTTCGTTTTTCCGTACCTAAAACTCAATCCCTGAGAATAAGCATCTGTTGTTGTCGAGTAAAGAGTGGTGTTCTGACCAAAACGTCACCTACTTACAGGTATCCGATTATTTACTGATCGATGGCTCCCGAATCGAAACTTTTTGGAGCATCTATGAGCGTCCCTGTGCTTCAAACTTTCAAGCATATTATGTCGAGTGATACTGAATACCTGATATGATATCGCACTCGAATGCGGCTACGTCCAAAAAGTTTTAAAAAACTTAAAAGCAGGACTCTCGGTATATTAGCAACTACAAATAAGTGAATTTAGAGCTCCAGTTGTTCAATGTTTTAATTCGACCAGCCTTTAGGAAAACTGAAAATTGCGGCTCTCTTTCCGATGACCGTTCTTCTCCGCTGGAATCGATGGCATCATCCATGTGTCCAACATGCAAAAGAGAATAACCTAAAGATACCCTGTAATATATTCCACCCAGAAGACAGAATATCCGCAATTAGGATTTATTGTATGAACAGCTCTGCTCACACCTATCCTTTCGAAAAAGTCTCACTCTCATAAAAATAACATTGATTAGGGCCACTGTTTTGAGTCTGAAAATCGACGAAAACCTGTACGCTCAATTCAGTGTCCATAATTTTCATTTCACCTAGTTGAAGGCATGTAAAATGACATATCACTTGAACTCAAAGGCATCTTAACCCTTTCCAGCTGGTGTTTGTTGGCAAATATTTCTGTGTCTGACTGCACGAAACTGCTAACAGTAGAGTCACTGATGTTACCCTCCGTGCACCCATCCAATGGCCACAAACAAAAATGTGGTCAAAGGTACACAAACGCCCATCCTTAAAGGGTTTATCTTCAGGTCCTTCCTAATCAGTGTCAGTCAGCCGGGCAAACCAGTCTGACTAGTCAGCAGTATTCAGATTCACACTAAGTGAAAAGCTGGTAAGACTCAATTTTGCACCTGTTGGACTGTATTTAGTCCTGGGAACCATCCCGAAGAGCAGGAGGTAATCGGTTGTCACAGTGACGGGGTACTGCACATCTGACCAAGTACTAGTTGAGGGATTGAAAGAGGCGCGGAATGCCGGCAGTGTCAGAGTACTTTCGGTGACCTGTGACACCAGATCCCCGAGACCGCCTCTGCGTGGAACCACCAAGCACCAAATTGTCACAACAATCTTTAACACAAGATGATGCATCCGCCGCTGTGTCCAGAACCTGGAACAAGAATTCTCACGGCGATCTATGCCACTCGTTTGGATTCCCGGAATGCAGTAGAACACTGGATGATGGACATGGAAACCCCGACGTCTTCAGAGTTTTATGACAACAAATGTTCTCTCAAAATTAACTGACCTTCAACCCACATTGTTCAGCGACAGGATTAAAAATCTCATTCAGCGCTTATTTGATCAATCTAGGTCCATCTGGGGAAAGGAGATTGTCCCAGAAAAATGCGGGGAATCCATATTAGTGCGATCTAAAAAACGCGCTGGTAGTGAGTTCAGTAATCACAGGTGGATCAGATTAACCCCAGCCTTAACGAGAAAGTGGGCGACTCTTTTTCTTTCATCTCTATATGGTATCTCGGAAAACACCGAGTAAAGAGCGGCAAGCAAAATATCGATGTAATAAGGGTTGCATCAACCAAATCTGCACACTCCCTCAGGTTATAGAACAGCGCCATAGGCACAAACGGTCCACACTTTTAGTATTTTTCAATTTTCGAGGTGCATTTTACTCATTCACCCTAGCAAGCTTGTCCACCTCAAAAATTTTGTAAATATAATGAGATTTTTGTATTCCCAGGCGTCCGGTTGTGTGAGACTATACAGAAAGTCCTCCAAAAATCTTCCCTACACAAAGGGCTATCTGACAAGGAAGCCCAATTTATCTAGAGGAGGTAGACTCCCTGAAGTTTACCAGGACAATCTCATGCTATAGAAGTAAGGACCTTACCATAAAAATTCTGCGAAAAAAGTTTAGTGATACCCAAAGAAGCAAACCATTGAAATACTGATTACTCTGGAAAGAAGCAACTTTTTGGGACTAGTTCGTAATGTATGGGACATTCTCTGGAATGGACGATGTGAGTCACCTTTTAATGAAACAACTAAACAAGATACAAAAATCAAGTCTCTCAACTGCAAACTTTCTTTAAATGAACTTTATTAAATCGCACCAAGTTAATCGACGACTAAGATATAGAATGATTGTTTTACCAATTTGGACAACCAGCAGATATGAGTGTGAATCATTGGTGGACTCGGCGTACGACTTGTGCACATTAATCATAGATATCCCTTTTAGCGCCGTTGAACTGAGAAGACCAAATATTACTGGCATTGGAAGTTTTTGTTCAAAATTGAGCGAAATGTGCCTTCAGCTGCTCACGAAATTAGGAACTGTCTCTCAACGATAGCTGCAGAACAGTTGGGCTGAGAAAATATGGCTTCAGTCAAAAATTGGAATGTGCTTCTGACTGAGAAGTACCTTATAAAACATACCAAAACCCTCACCTTCAGAATACATTAAGACGGAATACTACAGCACTCTTCAGTTTGTATGGTGGTATGCGCCCAGGTTTTGCTGACGCTGCGAAAGTCAACTTAAAATCTGTTCATTTTTGCTTTTTTTGACGTCAAACTCTCATAACTTTGTTTGACCGATGTAAGCCATAGCTGAAAATGACCGAATACACTGAACATATTGGTTATTATTGTCTGAGGAATTGAGGACCAAAGAGTTATCGGCTGTTGGCTATCGTTGTAATCAACCAGTTTACTTTCACTTCCCCATCTGCAGAATCTTTTGCTGGTAGGACCGTTTTAACGTCTTTAAACATTACTCGCGCTGAACAGAAAGGCAGATAGGAACAGTGAAGTCCAACAAATATTGTCAAAGCCGAACCACGCGAAATGCATCGCGAAAAAATCTAGACGAAAAACAAATTATTTTATCGTGTGAACCATGCAACAACAATAAATTTCTGAGCGGGGTTGGCTGCTTACAGAAAATGAGATTCTGTCCGTATAAGCATGTCCTCTTCCAAAAAGCACCTCTTTTAGAAAACGTTTCTTCGTGAATGCGACAAGATTTATCCGAAAAATTTATTCTTCCTTGCTAACTTCTGCTTTAAACACTTCGCCGTCATTAGCATTTACTTGCTGAAACTTTAAAACCGATCTTGCATCCACATATAATTGTTTCGTTATTCTAATAAATCGTGGTGATTTCTTGGCAAGGTTTCAAGCGCAGATCTTAGTAAAATGATATGAGCGTGCTTGTTAAACTAGCAAACAGGATTATCAAAGCATACTGGAGAGCATTTTGTCAGGATATTACCTCCAAACCCATCATACAGGACTTGTAATCTATCATTGCCCACCATAGTTAAACGAACAGGAATTACAAAAATTTATGTTGAAAAACTCATCCACTCTACCAAATCGACCCTAGTTAAAGCTGGACTATTTCCCGTGCAAGCCTCGAGGCTGCGTCCCCAAATGCTATCTCTCTCTCTATTTGGTCCGAACAGAAACTGTGTTAATTATTAGTTCTGTTTCCATAGTTCTATTTATAAACAGCGCCTGATAATGAACTCCATGGGAGGTATATCCGACATCCGTACACCGAAAAGCGTGAATGACAGGGTATCATCAGGTGCACACCCGCATTACGATTCTCAGAAAATCACTGTTGGCTGCTACCCGGTGAAAGGACTGAACAATCAAGCCTCTTTGTGATACCAACTACAGTTTATGCAACCATAGCGATAATGAAACAATCGGGTTAACCGCCTATGTCAGCCATCTAACCTGCAACCCCGACCGTCCCTGAGGTCGACAAAAACCAGCGGGGAGCTGATTAGGTTCGAATGAAATAAGTATTACAATTGTTGTGTGAATATACTCGCTCATTATCCTTGAATGCCTAAATTCTCTAATGAATTTCCTCGTTTCAGGCCGGGATGGAAGAGAACACGGCTGAGTACGAAGCAACGTTGCAACGGCTAGACGAAGAGCAACAAAGGTAAAATTCCAGCAGGTGACTGGCGGAACAAAACAAAAACTTCTCGAAAAATACACTAATTTGCAAATCAATTTGGTTTCCTTTATGAAAATATACTGCGATATCTCGAATATCGTGCCAACTGAATCATGAGGCAGCCTGTGTGCAACACATTCAGCTGGAGGACATCATAATGAGAGATTCAATTGAGTCTCCCGTGAAAACCAAATTGATTTGCAAATTAGTGTATTTCTCGAGAACAGTGCAATTTGGGTTCAAGTAGATTATAAGGTTGACGGAAACTCGGGGACTGCGCCTACCTGATGAGCCCCAAGAAGGGCGAAACCGGTCGTAGGCTGCCGAAGAGTTTTCAGCAACCTTGTGAGTAGTTTCCTTTATGAAAACAAAAACTTCTTCTCTGTATGATTCAGCTTCATAATTATCCTCTGAATACCAATCGTAGGGTTGTTTTTTAGGCTGATAGGAAGGATATTTACACGCTCACTTTCTACATACCTATTTTTTAATTATTTGAATTCACCCTGGGATTATGTCTCCCTGAGAAACCATCAGTAGTGCAAACGGTTTGCATCAGATCCATTCAACAGATCACAGCCAAGTGTTTTCCTTCAAAATCTGTCTGCAATGTCCATTATGCAACCAAAATTTGTTTAATATTCACTGATGATGTCAAAGACCTATGATGAGGAACACCTGTCAATAGAGTGACAGCTAATCTTTGCAAGGTGCGTCAAAATAGCCAAGTCACGCATCCTGGTGTTCGGTATTGGCAGAAGCTGAATGTTGTCGTGTTCGTATTCAGTTGTAACACTCTTCGGGGGCCTAGCTGCCATTCACCTGAAGACGAGGGCTGGGATACTGCCAGGTTACCCAAGCCTAGACAGGAGAAGTCGAGAGGCAGAACCACGGACCTTCCGATCGGTAAATTCACGCTCTCACCACTTGGATAATCTTGCTGAAGGTTGTAAATGGACGTGTACTAAATGACAGTTATCCATCAGTCAAATGAGAATGCAGGTCTGAAGGAGAGATACGCAAAGAGGTGACTGTCGATCCACACTCTGGTCTTTGAACTATGAAGAATCTTGACCTAATGTTGGACACAAAAGGGGGGGGGTATGGAGGACAAAGCCACAAACTACCAGGACTTACTCTAGACATTCTTGAGATCAGCTATAAGAAGCAACCACATGAAGGAGTGTTAGCATCATCCGAACGGTTAAGACCAATGGTTCAAACACAACACCGTCATTCCGGCTGCTCTTGACTACGCCCGGGTAACCAGTCAATATCTCAACCCTAGTGCTTCCTTCGGGTGGTATGAAAGCTAGGCTTAACAATAATATATGTGTTGTTTTATTATGCGTGTCAAAAGATATCAACTCCAATCATAAACTCACTCAAATCAAGCTGAAGAGTACCAAACTGATTCGGCTAGAAAGTTAGTGGAAACGCACAGACATGCAGATGACAAGGAGGGCTTAGAGTTTGAGAGAAAACGAGGTAAAGAAGCTGTGCGCTCAATTTCCGGAGTTGTTTTTCCGAGCCATCCGAATTAATTGAATGGACAGTCGATATCGTCGAGATCAGCAGGTCTTACTGCTGCCCGTAAGACCATGGAGGCAACCAGCGGCTGTGCAGGGGTACGCAGATCTTTCAAACACTGGATAACCAGGAGCTTGACGAATTACAGAAAACGAAAATTTTAGGATCAGCCTTGCATTCATTTAATGGTCCAACACGTTGTTTTTTACCGAACATCTCTATAATACTTCCCAGAAATGTTACGCTGTTTTATTGGCGGGTACTTCTTGCGACCGACAAATCCGTCGAACAAGACAGACGGCTCAATTTCGAGAAACTGAAAACGGTGTGCAGTAGTTGATGGCCCAAAATCAGAGTAATGTGAGCTGGTGCAGTAAAAGGCAAAAATAATAGCAATTACTAAATGGTAGGTCTGAAAATGGCTCAGACCAGTTGTCATTTGACAAGGCGTATATGTTTCGTGAAAGCATGCTTACTAGTGCTTAAGATGAATTTATTATAAACAGGCCAAACGTTAATTCCGTACTGAGTGAAAAATACCTCATCGTCTGTGGAGCTTGCAAATCAATGGACTGATGTTCCACGTTACAGAGTTGAAATCAGTATGTTTTCTACTGTTTTTCGTGACAGGGCTTCAACTCTGGTCAGTGTGAACAATATGCTACGCGAACAATTAGATCAGACGACTCAGGCAAACCAAAATTTATCCTGTGAAAACCGGCGCATTCGTGATGAGGCGTCAAGGTTCAAGGAGATTCTCGAAAGGCGTGAGGCAGAATGGCGCGATGAGGAGGCGGCATTCAATGAATACTTCACAACGGAGCACGGACGCCTTCTAACACTGTGGCGCGCGGTCGTGGCCTGTCGTCGCCAATTCGTCGATGTTAAAGGACAAGTTGAACGTGAAATCAGTTCGGCTCGGGCCGATGTAAATCGAATTGCCCGTGCCAGCCAAGCGGCTTTCGAGAACTTTGCTGCAAACGTAAAGAATACTGAAGCACAGCAACAGGTACCTCGATGCATGCAATAATCTTCTCCCAGGTTTTTATCCATTTCAGTTCTACTTTCTGTGGTCAGATGATATATTTTACGCCAGTTGCCAGCGCGTGGGAATTTCACATTCTCATTCCCCTTTACTATTGGGCGAGACGCAGCCTGTAATCTACAAAGCCATTCGTTCACCACCTCATTGGAGTGAATGCTCAATCACTGATAAGGCCAGTTCTATGAATCAAGTTCTTGATTGGCGAGTTCATGACTTTTAGACGGTGGACACCGCAAACGACAAAGATGTTCTTCACTGTAGTGTCCAAGTCAGAATAACAGACTAACGTGCTGCTGCAACACGGATGGGGTTTTCCCACCGATTTTCCAACGGTTGTGCACCCAGAACACTGCTAAAATCCATTTTCTCCATATCTTATAAACCGACATCCACGAACGGGGTCGGGCCAAGCAGTACTTCTATTCTATTTCAAGCCATTTTTACTCTGCCGTTCATTCCATGGCCACAACTAAAACGCAGTGAATTTGACTTGCTATTCAGTTAAAATCACGTTTGTTTTGAAACTAAGTAACACAGAGAACACGAAGCACTCCCTCTCGTAGTGATCAAAAGCTTGACAGCCAGCCTTGGTACTTAAGTTCGGACGTTGACTTTTATCAGCTGCTACACTAATAGAGAGCCAGTTCGCGAGTTTCAATTATCTGCCAGTCGTCATATCCTATCCACTTAGCTATCACTGGTTCGATCGGTGAGTTTTTATTTGCTTAAGCACATCCTGTATTACCAACCAACTTAAGTAAGCCAAAGAATTCCCTAGTTTGACCCGGCTTATCGCCATTGCTGGCCATTTTCTACAGGAAATTAATCCAAGAATCACTGTCTGCGTGACAGTGGGACAAGGCCTGATAATCATCGGGACCAGTTAGCTCAGTTTACATCGGGGTTCACGCTGAGGAATTTTCGCGGGGCTAATGGGTTTTGGTGATTCGTATAAACGGCTTCTCTGAAGCTATCCTGTTGCGGGTTGTGGCGTCCCAGTTAATTACCCACTGTTACGCTTGTTATGTTGAAGAACACACTACCCTCTTGATTCTGTACAAACCCATACTGTGTATAAAGTTGGAATTGCTTGTTCCGTAGAACGGGATGCTCAGGGGTAAGCTTCCGAAGCGACTAAAAGTAGTGTACCAAGCGTGATATAAAACGTTCTTGTTATCTCAAAACCCAACATTGCATAGGAATTTTCCAATAGTGGAGAAACAAACTGAAAGGCAAAGTTGTGTTATATGTTTTTATTCAGACTTATCTAGAATCAGAGCGTAATGAGAAGAAAAATCTCGAACGTCAAATGGATCAGCTCAAACAAGCCCACGAAAAAACACGGCAGCAAATGGATCAGGATATAAAATCATTAACGAAACGATTAAACGAGGCAATTTCAGAGATGGAAGATACTAAGCATCAGCTTGCTGACAAAGAACGAACGTTGGCTTGTTTGCAACGGCTACGAACAGGACAAAGTCTGTGCAACAAGAGGGGTGAGTTCTCAGAAAGTTAGTTTTAATCTGGGCTTCAGTTATATGATTCAACTAAGCTTACTACTGAACCCCTCAGATAACCCCGTCTTGTCCGAGTTAGGAAACTAGAGATCTTCGATTGTACAGGTGACCATACGTCATTCTACCAAGTAGTAGCCACCAACACATTTAAACTTAGCTTCCTGGAAATGATGTATGAAGTGAATTCAATAACTTCCCAGTCAGTCGGAAGGATTACCTCGCTTTTCGACGACCTATGAATTGTCCAGATTGGTACTCGTGCGAGACCAGATCACTCGCCCGTTAGACAGACGTTAGACTTGCAAAGTAACAGTGAAGTTTTCTATAGAACTCTCTATCCTGCTTTAACAATCCGAATGTCTTTCTGGCAATGCATAATAGCACAGCCGAAAAATTGAGGATACTTACGTTGTTGGCCACTATCAGTTTTGCGGGGTGTTCCCAGACAAAAATTACACCAAAATTTAACTGGACGAAGACTGATGTTTGTAGAAACTGTTCTTGAAACTGAAAAACAACTGACATTATTCTACGGAGATTTTTTCCTGTTAGTGAAGCCAATCTATGCTAAAAAGCCTACAAGCACTGTACAGCTGTTTCATCCTTATTGGGAATCATAAGCAGTACGCATCTCACGAAACTTTTGAGCGTCTCGAACCCGCGACCTCCTGGCTAGTAGTTTGAACACTTAACCGTTCGGCGACGAGTGGCTGATCAGCAGTGTGATTAACTCGCACTTAAACAGGACAATGAGGATGAAACAGCTGTACAGTGCTTCTCGGCTTTTCAGCATAGACTGACTTCACTTACAGGACGAAATCTCCACAAAAACCCGATCCCCTCACACTACCGACGAACGTTAGTCTGTTCAGCCTAGAGAAAAACGTAGGGAATCTGGAATGGCACCGTTCTGTTATATGGATAAATTTAATGATCTCTTCCGCCTCTAAAACCTGTGCACAACTTACTAATTACTAAAATATCGAAAGTTTATTCCTCACAGGAATCAAAACGTTCAAACTTTACATCATTTTAGCCTACTCCCAGGTAGTCCGAATTCTCCTGTTTTATATTGCATTGCTGTCGCTGTTCCCTTACTCCACCCAAAACGAACTTCGGTCGGTGATTTACGCGGCGGACAGATAACCGATTGTTTACGTCTCGTAGTACTCGCTACCGACTCCATGTATGTCTGTGCACCACTTTTGTGTTGGCCGCCATTATGGCTGAATGTCCCCCTGTTGGAGGAGTACGTGTTGCCCGGACCCGAGCGTGAATGGTCGGGACGGATTTCAATCCGCTACCTACCTGACTATGATCCACAGACTAGGTGGGGACGTATTTCAGGTCATTCTCCCTGGGACATCTAGGTCTTTCTACTCCGCGTGTTATTTCCTCTTCATTAGCTTATGAATATGTAACCAACTACAGTGCAGCTCGCGCAAACTGTAGGTGTGACGGTACATCTTAGAGCACACCCTCGGAATTGCGGCGTTTTGCTGCGCGGTAGGCGCCTACGACCCCTTCTTCTGTTCGGTATGTTTACGTCAATGAGTAAGTGTTCAAAGGTTTCATCTGACAGTCCGACAGCTTTCATGGACCTCCTACGTCCTCTGTTATTTCTGTAGACCGTTTTGTTTGAGTCGTAAGTTCATTTAATGTACTGTTGCGCGGAGGCCACCACTGTGATCGACTGTTGACCACTGGATCACTACAACTTACCATTACTTCTGGAATGCTCGTATTCATGCTGTACCTGAACTGACACGTTTTAGAACCAGATCTGTGGATTCTACTATCCTCTTTGCTGTTTAGCACAGTCGTTTTGTCTATGGCATTACTCATGTATCAGCTGCCAAAAGTCACCAGCACAGATCCCCTACTGATCTCGCATCAAACATCTTGTCTGCGGAATGGAATATTAGCGAAGACCGGCTATAAGGAACGTGGCATTCTGCCCCGGATTTTACAGCAAACCTAACGAATTTTAACGGTTCTTGGCGACCGATGTTAAAAATAGATAAGTTGCTCGCGCCGTAGCAGCTGGTGACGTATTGTATGACCGATATTCTAGATAGCATGCTGATGACCGTGAAATGCGTTGATCTGATTTCACATCGTAAATTTGCCGCCTTCGCTGTCTAAGTTTGCAGTGCTGACTTCGTGAACAAAGAACAATCACCAGAACAAACGGTAACCAGACTTTTATCTTACACAGTTTTGCAGATTTGTTTCATCTCTCAGCAGCGTGTTGTGCATCTGCCACGGATCTACGCGTAACCAATCTACGGCGCCCCGTATATTGACCATACATGTGTTTTCATTCTACCAGTTTGCAAGCATGAACTCTTTCGGCTTTTACTTCTCTGAATCTTCCACATACGTGGAATGAGAGGGTTTGTGCCCTTTTATTTTATTGCAATTATTGAATTCTAGTGTCCTTTGGTGATTGCGTGGTGGCTGCTTTTATCACGGTGCCAATCAACGAATCTAAGAAAGTGGGAAAGAGAGCTTGTCATTTAGGCTCCAACCTTCCCTGTAAATCAGCTCTGGGCTGCAAAAAAGCACGAACGTTAGACACAGCTCTAGTATTGCGTTATAGCTGACGGTCATTCACAAAAACGCTTTTCGATATAACTACCCGAAAACGCCAGCTTGGGATACGATGGATCGATGTGATGCGCGGTTAGTGTGACATCCGTAATCGATCGCCATAATTGTCATCAAAACATAACGTCGCACTGGTCGATAAACAACCTGAAGTTGTTAGATTGCAAATTCAATATTCAGAATACACGAGAGAGGTTTGTATGAAGTAAAGATATGCATCGCACATCTGAGAGTGGTGCTTATTAACCCTTATCCAGTTTGTCCTGACAGTTCTAACAGTAAGCTCATGAGAAACGTGAAATGTCTCACTGAGGCGTCCACAATCAAGGGGTTTTACGACATTCCACGGGACCACCTGCCACTCTACTGGTGCCACAAGTAGTTTGAGCACCAAAAGCCTGTGGAAAGTAGTTAGTAGTTGATTTAACGTCTCTCGATTCTCACAACGGTTTAATTAAGCGATGCCTAGTTGATTTTGACGAACAAGTTACTAGCAAGTATTTTGCAAAATACTTACAAATTATTCCCCTCTACTAAAGGTGTTTCAACGAGCTAGATAAGGTTGCTGGCTTGCACTTTGTAAACATATCTCAGCAATGGACAGTAGGCTGTTAAATTTTTCTACGAGAATCCTAAAATGCTATGACAAAAACGTTGGATGCGGTTGACACTTTTTACCCCAAGAATTTATTGCAGTGACCTAACAACCTGTCATTTCGAAGGCAACATTCAGTTAAATCTGTAGTAAGCTCAGACCAACAGTTCTATTTTTTGAAATGCATTTTTTAAGAAAATTGATCCTTATTGACCGTGGCTTCACCTCCGTCATTCGCACTACAGAGGGCTCTGATATTATCGACCCGAATTCACGTGCATTGGTCGAAGAACTACAGTCAATGCAACAGGCTATTCGTGAACTTTCTCAATCCGTGATGAATGATGATGCTGCGGTTGGTAGAGATTGTCACCGCTCACGGTCACGGTCACCTTGCTACGCCTCCGTTCCGGCAGCAATGCAGCCGTGCGGTGGAATTTCTCGAGCAGGGGCATATGGACGGACAGGTTCGCCTCCGCCTCCTGTCAATGTGACAAGCGGTTGCTACTGGGGTGACTCAACGTTGAGCGCCATCCAGGCTGCCATGAACAAAAGAGGGATGCAGGTTTGTGTGACCAGTAACTTTTTGTGCTAAGAACAGAAATGAACATATTCCTCACCTAGTAAACTTGGCGTAGCCAAACCACACAAAAGTGGAGCTTTGACTGCATGGGAACCCCCTGTATATGAGGTACTAAGGCTTTCCTCCACCACAGCGAACTTCTAAAGAAAATCCAAAATGGTTGCTACGGGGAGTGTGGTAGGTGTGAGAAAAGCCACTAATTTTTCACTTTTTTGTAAATGACTGTTGTCTATTACATCGCACAGATACATTCTGTGCCTTACGTGCTGTTCTCTTGATCGCGTTCAAAATAACCCCTGGAATTCGGTACTTAACAGTTTTGTGAATCTCATTAGCTGCTTACTAACTTTATTAGCATTGAAAACGAATGAGCATAATGGAGGGCTAGAGTAGATGTTGTTATTTTACTCCAAAGTAAGCAGAGGAGTCCAGTTTTCTTGTGTAACGGGAGCGCCTGAGTTTTTTATCCCTCTCTGTTCTTTAATCGCTTGAGCTGATATTGGGATATTTACACCATATACACTGACAGACCGTTAGGTGATCTGATCACCTTAGCATTGGATACACAATTGTTCTGAACTTCTCAGATACGTTTATGTTTGTCCAAATCCCTTTTTATGTTAATTTCCAGTCACCTTGTACGTGTAGTGTACTGAGCTCGAGACCACTAACGAAGCATTCTGCAGTTTTTCTGACTTCTCCATTGCACAGCACTACTGTTCTTTCAAACTTTTTTAGTAGTTCTCGCTAGTCCTATCTGAAACCAATTTTATGGTAAATAGGATGAAACCTGCATGGGTCTGTCATAACTGAAGTATGCAATTAGCGTGGTCCATTTGGCAATAACCTGACCCTAATCACAACTTTTAGCAGATGTAATAGTGCTGGAAAGTTTATGCTGAAATCGGGAGTAAAGGTTCCTATTTGAAGTATCATATTTTGTAAAAATATCCTGGGTTGAGATTGGAAGAATGAGCCTTCAACGCATTGGAAGCTGATGAATTTCCTCCAAGAACGTGATTACTGCGGTGTGAATGCTGCAAAGGGGAGCATTGCTAAAATTAGAGGCATCGCATTCAGGTTTGCCACGAACAATCCACTGTTACAACCTATTCGTGACTGCACACTTCCTCACGTTAAGAGGTTAAACTAATTCCGTTTTGGTGACTTTAAGGAGGATTGAGAAGAATAAAGTATAGGAATCAGACATCCGTAAATCGTTATGGATACCTGTGGCAAAGCTTTTTTTTCTACAACCCGTCTTGTAAAATGAGCCAAAAAATCCCAGAAACTTCACGATCGAGGTAAAAATCTCTACCGAAGGAAGTCCTTTTCCCTCACGAGGTAACCGTTTTGTCATGTAGCTGAAAAGCAAAGCTGCTTTCGACAGTCGATTCAACTTAAAATGTTCACTAAATAACTCAATATATTTCTGTCCCTTCCAAACAGTATCAACAATATAACGACTGACTGCATTAATCAGGGATAAAAACGGCTCTCTCTATTCAATCTGTGTGTATGCGAATGTAATACAACGTTTGTACGACGAGCTTTTCTGCGGTGGAAACCTGTATACGGCAGACCCTATCAGATCCCAGGTGTGAAAGTTGTGGAAAGATTTCGCTGTTTTCAGTAGCATGAACAAAGAATGCACTTGAATTTTTCCCCCATACTTTGTTCAAGAAAAAACTATCGGCCCGGAGCACATTTTAGCCCACCCATCCTTCTGGGGTAACAGTTCTCAACCGTTTTGGCTTGGTTTATTGAGGTTGGCCGACCTGGCATTTTGTATGGGTTCTACTGGTAGTCGGTTTGAAGAATAATGTGTATATCAAAAGGGATTACCGCAAACTGTGTGTAGTTAAAGGTTTCCACCAATTTTTCAACGTATATCACCCACATCAACCAAACTAGTAAATTGTTTAGCATCATGGTTTTAGAACCTTTCAACAACCACAGTGGAGGTAAAACGTTACAGACTGACGAAAAACCTCAACCAGTACATTATTCTGAAAAGGCAAGCTAATGTTTTAAAATAATTGACGTATACGAATGTGGCCTATTCACATTTGTTTACGTGAAACCCCACGTGAAGTCGAGTTCGAAAAAATCCCTAGAACCTATGACACACACCGAGGGTTTTTTTCTTCTGGTATGCGCTCTTACGGTTAGCTTCCAGGCAAGCTATTAATTTGAATAGTCACCCAATTGAACCTCGATTCAATCAACGGCTCCTATTAACTCGGATAACTCATGATATCTCAGTGGTTAAGGCCCAGACTTACTGACTGGACGGTCTTTGGTTGTAACCCAACCTCAGCTTATCAACTGCTTCTGTTTAGGACTGAGGAACCTTACAGTATCTCAGTCCTCGTGCGTTCTTCTGGTGACATGGCAGCTACGCAGCTGAACGAGTATTTTTATCGTTATTTTGAAACCGGAGTACGAATGAAGTTTAGGTACAACTAAGGGTTAAAAAGTGTTCTGTCCTTTGCTGGACTCAACAGCACCGCAATTGTTGGACCGAGGTGTTTCACTCTATACGTAATACACTACTTATAAGGTTACTGGAGACTTCTTGGCAGCCCACGACCGATTTCGCTCTTCTTGTGCTTACCAGGTCAGACTTACTGACTGGACGGTCTTTGGTTGTAACCCAACCTCAGCTTATCAACTGCTTCTGTTTAGGACTGAGGAACCTTACAGTATCTCAGTCCTCGTGCGTTCTTCTGGTGACATGGCAGCTACGCAGCTGAACGAGTATTTTTATCGTTATTTTGAAACCGGAGTACGAATGAAGTTTAGGTACAACTAAGGGTTAAAAAGTGTTCTGTCCTTTGCTGGACTCAACAGCACCGCAATTGTTGGACCGAGGTGTTTCACTCTATACGTAATACACTACTTATAAGGTTACTGGAGACTTCTTGGCAGCCCACGACCGATTTCGCTCTTCTTGTGGCTTACCAGGTAGGTACAGTCCCCGAGGTTACCCCCACCTAATGTTCCACATGAACCCAGATTGTAAGAAATTCGACGACTCTTCTTGTTTACGTGGAAATTTGGTTTTGATCGAAGATCCAACTGAATCCAGCTGATTCTCTCTCTTATGGTAGTCTTGATTTTGGACCAGTTTGGCATCGGATCCCGATGATGATCCGAATCCCACAACATGGGACAATGAACAGTCGACCTCAATAGTGATTGCAGAAAAACCACTAGCATCACTTATTACTAAAGAAGCAGCAGGTATAACCCACATGAATCTGTCGCCTGGATTTCTAATGAGAATAGTGGCTTTGAAAGTCGTTTGACCACCCCAACGGAACCGGCAACACAATTATGTAGCGTGGTTCAGAAACAGTCTACACGAAAACCTAAAAGACTGACAAACTGTGAAGATCAGCTGATTTAACCCTCTAGCCATGGGAGTTTTGGTGCACTTACAATACTACGTCAGAGTGGCAACTGGGTTTCGAAACGCCTGAACGAACAGACGGTAACAAGTGGTGTTTCCCCATTCGTAGACTGGTCCAAATTATGACAACTGGCTGCTTCTCCCCACCCAACCCCCTTATTGATGATGATAGCTGACTTCGCTAATTAATGAGAGGACAGGTTTTTCATTGGAAAATCTCTGTGCATTTTAATTTCAGCTGGCCGATCTTAGCAATAAACTCGGTAGCCTAAGGGAACAGCATGAAGCTGTGAGGGCACGACTGGAAGTATGTGAGGGTGAAAAGCTTGGTTTAGAGGAACAGCTCCTTAGCCTGAAGACTGATATTAACAGCGAGAAACAGGAACGAGTGGAAGCTGAAAAAGAGCTACAGCGTTGTAAAGCGCAACTTCAAGCGATGACAAACCAAAAAACAGAACTGGAAAAGATACGACAGCAAACGACGGAGCAGGCAACCAGCTTACGCAGTGAACTTGAAAAGTCAAAAGAAGCTCAAAGAGAATTACAATTGAAGAGAGAAAAAATGGAAGAAGAGCTCACTGATTTGCGTATGGATGCGGAAAAGAATGCAAAGGAGGCGGAGCGACGTCAACGGTGCATCGAAGGCCTAGAAGAGCGGCTGGCCGCTGCAAAAGAGGAGACTTCAGCTCTGAGGGAAAGCTTGCAGTGTGTCAGACTGGAGGCGGAAATCAAAGCAACAGAGCGCGCCGACTTACAGGAGGCATTTAGCAAGAGTGAAGCGAAACGTGCGGAACTTGAAGGGGAGTTAGCACATTTGCGCGCTGAACAGGAACTTATGCAAGACAGAATCAGTAAACAGCAGGTGAGTAAAACTGAAAGCGATTGCTTTTCAACACCTTTTAGCAATCCCTGATGTGATGACAGGTGATATACCCTTACAAGCGTTCCTAGTGTAGCGTGCTGATAATTCGTTCTGCTTCTGCACTGGTGCACAATGACAGGACCGCACAGCTGCGATTGAGCGCTAATGCCCGACATTTTATGATATGCGCGGTTGGCACAAAAAGCGCACATACCCATTACACAGTTAAATTTAATCGTACTGCTCTATTCCAGGAAAAGCATGATTGTCTCACTAGAGCGATAGACATTGAGTCGCATGTCATGCTTTTGTCGTATTTCATTCGGGACCTCACAAGATCAACGATCAGTCGGTGTACGACCTCTACCCGCGAACCTGTCTGTGGCTTAACTGTGATAATAAATCTAAACCCCTTATCATTTTATACCGTATAGGCCAGAATCGAAGAGATACAGAGCAAGCGACAAGCTGCGCAAGCCCAATTACGCAGCTTGGAAGCCGAACATACCCAACTGGACGCAGAACTTCGCAGTGTAGAAGCCGAACGAATTTCGCTTCGAGATCGTGTAATCGATTTGGAATCGCTGAAGAATGAATTGCTTTCGGAAAAGAACAGACTCACACAATCCCTTACATTATCCGAAGCCGCCAGAGAACGACTGGAAGAGGGAGTTTCGGTACTGAATCGAGAGAAGATCGATCTAACAGAACAAGTAAGCTCGTTCAATTTCACTTCGCCCATTTTGTATAATTCAGGCAAACATCAGTGTGGGTTTTAATCGATTGTGGCATATAACCTCATCGGAATACAATGAGCTTCACGAAAGGGCAATGAGTCTGACTGACCGAAAATATTCCACCATAAGTTATCTCCAAATCAGTGAAGGTCTCATTAAAATCAACAGAAAGTACCCCAAAAAATCATCTGTTCTAATGTAGAATCTCCGTTGTCCAGCAACCGAATTTACTACTTTCTGTGGTTGTACTATTAACTCACTTAAAATAGGCCCTAGTCACATCTATCTGTAGCTGTTCAAGAAAACTGTAAGTCACTTCATCTTTACATTGACTTTTTATTTCTCTTGACTAAATAGTAGGATAGATTGTTGCAGTATCTCATCTGTGTTTTATAGTTGTACATAATTTCAGATCGCGTCACACGGAACCCTCCAGAAATAAAATCAACCTAACTCTTTGGTAAACACCCTGCAGCCTTATAGTAAATGGCAGTAGTTACAGTGTGTGACTGGAACCTTCAGACTTAAATCACATCAAGAACTCATTCTGCATTCATTTCGGTTGTCTCATTTTCAGTGTTTCTGTTGGCTATCCCAGAAAGGAGGCTACTTTTAATAAATAAGGCAGAACATCATTGTAAGCCTTAGCTGAACATGGGAAAGCAAGGCGGAAATGGCAGTGCCTCAGAGTCGTTTAAATGATTTTGTTTGATGTTAGATAGCCTATAGACACAAAACTCGATTCTCTTGAACTAACTTACCAAAATGTTATTGGACGGTCGAGTAGTGACAGGTAGTCTTTCCTGCTAAAACATTCGGTTATCTGCACAACACATAACGGCATTATTTTGTATAAGATAGATCATTTGTGATCTCAGCAGCATAGAGTGCACGACAGCAAGAGAGTATATAAGATATCGTCAACTGTATGATTTCGTATGGGGAACATATCCTACTATGTTTTTGATTTGCCTCATTTCCTATATGCTTATCCACATAGGATGCAATTGATTAGAGAACATCGGTGAAAAACCAGCGTGCTAGCATTAGGAAGGTTAGTGGAGTAAAGTCCAGTGCTACTACGGGCGTGTCACAAAAAGAAAGTGAACTGTGACATAACGATTGAGCGGAAAGCGGCCCAAAGTTCTAGAGATTGCTTTATATCTTTGACGACGTGAGATTTTTTCCCGAGGAGATTGTGGATACTTGATTTGGCGGGGGATCATGCTGTTCCTACGGACGATATACAAGAATCGCCCTGTAAATGCAAATCTTACATTGCTTAATCAAAATTTGAAAACTACTCTTTCTTGGAGTAATGGTGGCACGAGTTGTGTGAATGACACGTGTCCCCCTTACACTCTGAATCCATTTTTCCGAACAGCTCAACGCTGTGACTCGACACAAGAATGGCCTGACGAGTGAGTTGGCTCAAAAATGTCGTGATATTGATCGTTTGCGTGAGGTGATCGCCAAGGTTAACAATGAAAAAGAGGAACTGACCCGTGAAAAAGGAGACCTTACTACGCAGCTCCGAGGACTAGAGCGTACTTACTCGCAAACCTGTGATCATCTAGCCGCAGTAAAGAAAGAATGTCAAACTCTTGAAACTGATTGCTATCAGGCAAAACAACGGATTGAACAACTGGAGACACAAAAAGAGCTACTGGAAAGTGGAAACCAGGAGCTTATTGCCAAGCGGGATAGTCTTTTGGGTACGTCCTTTTCAGTTATACATTCCTGGTTCCAAATGTAATACACTGATAGTACCAAACCTACGTTTGTCTGTACTGATTGTTGAACCAGTTTATCTCCGCAAAGCTTTTTTGAACAGTGAGAAATAACAGTTTTAGCAGAAGGTAATATTTCATCTCTCCTCCGGTACCGACAGCCCAAGTAGCACAGTTTGTCTTAAGGAAATTACTGGAGTTTATGCGATATTGTAAGGGAAATCCACCGTTGAGATTTTTGGAGCCTCACATCAAACAACCAACAGCAAGCAGTCGGATTCAGGTGCAGTGCGACTGAAACTGTACAAGTACCAGCAACACATCCGTTGATTGGTTAAGATGAACCAGATTCAGTCACTCCGCTAATAATAACAGCGTTGTCCGTGGTTGAGACGTTATGTGAAAATGATTGGTTCCTATCACCGATAGGAAAGAATTTCTCTTTAGGTTACCTGGACAGCAGGAAGTTCGTGAAGTGAGGACGGTTTCCAGTTTTATTGTTGGGCACGACCAAAATTGTCATGAACGCGGAATATGCTTCTCATCTGCGCCGCATGCATTACAAGACGTATTACTGCCGTCACAATGAGTAACATCATTTGTGGTCGAAAGAATTGAGGTGCATAATGTGTGCTTGATAGTTGAAGTCACCCTCAGTCTAGGTATCCATTCCAATTATGACCATAAGTTTCCACTGTTATGCAGCGGTGACTATTTCAGACAGTCCTCAAATCAGAGTTCCAAACTTTTGCGAAATCTTTCAGTGGCTCAGAACCAGTCGTGAAAAATTTTAACGATAGGAGAACAGTCTACCTAAAAGAAACTACTCACAAGGTTGCTGAGAACTCTTAAACAGCCCACGACCGGTTTCACCCTTCTTGGGGCTCATCAAGTAGGCGCAGTCCCCGACTTCCTGTCAACCTTATGTTTTACTTGAACCTAAATCGGACTATTTGCGAGAAATACACTCATTTACAAATAAATGTGGTTTTCACGAGAGACTCAACAGAATGTCATAACCGAGAGATTCATTTGAGTCTCTCGTGCAAACCAAATTGATTTGCAATTAGTCCAATTTGGGTTATTGTGGATCATAAGGTTGATGGAAACTCGGGGACTGCGCCTACCTGATGGGCTTCAAGAAAGGCGAAACCGGTCGTGAACTGTTGAAGAGTTTTCAGCAACCTTGTGAGTAGTTTCCTTTATGAAAATATACTGCGATATCTCGAATATCGTACCAACTGAATCATGAGGCGGCCTTTGTGTAGCACATTCAGTTGTAGAATATCATAAACAAGAGATTCAGTTAAGTCTTTCGTGAGAATTAAATTGATTTGCAAATGAGTGTATTTCACGAAAATAGGCTACCTTGCTTATCTTCATGACCTGAATATCACCATCCTCCAAGAGAACCTTCTTAGACGGTGCAACTTTGGCACAGTGAATATATTGAGATCCTGGAGTCCAGTTATAATTCAGTGGTTCCAAGCGAGCAGGTAACAGTGGAACGCAAAATTTCCGTTTCCGCGAGTGCTTACTCTCCGGTCTTCTTGCGCACCACTTATGGAACTAGCACTTAATCGCCAATAGGTTCTTATTCTTTTCATGAGCCTAGCAATTCGACTGAGAAAATAGACCACCAGCCGGCCAGCATTGTTCTGAAAGGCGACTTTATGAGCCTCTTTAGAAGAACCAAAGGTTCAGCACGACTGCGATCACCGTGCTCAACTGCTGTTAATTTTCAAACTCCTCTACGGGACAACAACGTTGCTTTAATGTTTGTTGACACTGGGTCCGCCTAGGTGTTGATTCAAAGAAATCATTAGTAATCAGATAAAGAGACAACTTTCGCATTCACACTTGTGAACATTTGCCGTAAGGTGAAATGGACGGGTGACCGAGTGATGAGGAGTTGTCATAATGCTGTAAACATTGTGGCCATACATAAAAAGTACTCATTTTGCTGCTAATGTACACACATATGTTGCTCAGACTTGGTTCTGGAGTTGTTTTCGGCAGAGGTATGCTTGTGTACCTCTGCGGTGAATGACAGTTAACTCCACCGGCATCATAGTACCATGCAACATGATCCTTGTTTTGGGAAAATGCTTAGTAAAACCACAAGCTCTGTTTGTAAAAACGTGTCAGTCTTTTTCCCCTGTCTGATGACTGAGCTCCACGCAAACACATAAAAAAGATAGTCTTTTGAGTGAGAAAATTCCATCAACATTTTACGTTTCTCCGAAGTTCGCTAATTTATCCTCATGGGACCTACACGATCACCGTGCTGCATATGGCATATCCGGATAACCCTACAGTTGCTGATAGTGATTCAGGATCATTCTGGTAGTGTCTATGAGGCCAGAAAGTTCATTGTAAATTTGTTAGAAGCCTCCGACAATATTTGTGCCATTATGGTATTAGTATAGGTGCAACATGCGATCCGCAGCCAATGGCGAGGGATCACTTGCAAACGGGACTCACAGAGGATGTCTGCAATCGAGTAATCCATATGGTGCGCGAATGTTGGTGCATACGCAACTTCATCTCATGAAGTGCATCAAGTTTTTCTTCCAAGATTACTGGGGGGATAGGCTAAACACACTTAGCCAAAGCTGTCGTAAGACTCTTCCAAATTGTCCCGCTTACAATGGCCTACGTAAACGCTACTCATAATGGGCAACCTAAGTAGCCACTTACGGTTAAACTGATTTAATTTACCGTAGTGGCTCTCAAATGAAGTTTGTCTGTACAACATATACAGTATTTACCTTCAGAAAGGTGGGTATGAAGGTCAACTACTCTCAGATAGAAGCTAGCCCTAGTAGAGGCTAAATTTGTCTTGCGCTCGTGAAAGCTGCTCACGAATGCGTCACGCCACATGCCAGTATATAATTGCTTCAAAGTCCACTTGGATAACGATACTCAAGGACATAACTTTCAGAGGTGTGCAGGTAACAAGTACAGCGTATCTCTCGTTTGGGAAAACCGAAGCGGAATAAGGTGGCACTTCGAGGTTGAAGGTTATTCTTTCTGGAGGACGATGCCCACAACTGACTGGTTGCATAAAATTTAAGAGCTTCCACATGGTCGTCTAACAGGAAGCAACTAAACCAACTTTTGACCATTCTAGATCCGTTTGCGATGTAAATCATTAATGGCTGGTAAGCGAGTCATTGTCTGCCACGAGCTTCGGTCACCACAAACACTACTCAGGTTTACGGTTGGAAAATTGGACTGACCTGATCTAAGTTAGTTAGACGATATGTGAATGCCCTATGTTCTCCATCCTTTGTCTGAAACCCCTCTTATTCCAGCTGGAAACTCGCGATATCCGGCGGAAAAACTGATTTGTTGTTGACACTTTTCAGGGAAAGTCACAAAAGAATCAAGAATGCAGCTCAGAAATGTTTGACCTAACACAGCCTAAAACAGCTAGAATCCCATAAACTCAACGCAATTCTCTATATTATCCTGTCTTCTTGTGAGTATTGTGTGAGTGCAGTATATACATAAATGCATGAAGAAGAGTCATCGCAGGCCAGGGTTGAACTCCGCTATGCCCCTTTATATCACCAGCTTTCCACGTACCACAAACACCAAAGTGAATGCAAGTGGATGGCGAACACTAACTAATGGAATCATCGGTACGGCAGAAATTAACTACCTCTGATCAATGATTAGCTTGTTGGATGAGTTCACATGCATGATTCATTGCAACGTTACTTATTCGTTCTGTTAACCTCAGACAATTATTCAACACAGTCGGTTTCAGCACCCAGTTTGTTCATTTTCCACGTGTTTCACTGCCACAATAACTAGGACCTCAGATTGTCAATTATTTTTATTCAAATCCTCAATCAGTTAGCCAAAAGATGGCTGATAATGTTTTTCCGTGAAATGGCGAACTTACTGCGGTCTCTATGTCCCCAAACAAACTGGGCGTTTTTTTAAAAAAATTGTCGAAACGAACTGACTGAAACTTGTCATTCTGATACACACTATGGTAATTTATCATGTTTAATTTTGGAACCCTGCTTTTGCTTGTCTGCGCATCAGGTGTGCCAGCCCCATAAAAGACAAATGAGTTTATTCAATGCTTAGAAAAAATGCTTGAAAGTTTCGGAATACTTAGCATGTCAAATTGAAGCAAACTGATTTGTTGGAACACAGTTAACGTTTGATGGGAGGAGTTATGGAAACATTGACGATGTTAGTATATGCCTCAAACTTTGGTCGTCAAGCTGTTCTGCTTGTCGTTTTTGTACAAACAAGCCATTATATTCCTGTCGTATTCTTACTCTTACATGTATCCAGGCGAAATCAAACGCATTCAGGCTGATGCTGAACAGGACCTCGCACGACTCTCCCAAGCACGTGAACAAACTGTGCAAAAGTGCCAGCGCCGCGAGCACGAGTTACAGGTCGCTCTGCAAGCAGCTAGGGAAGCAGGTGAAAACGAGGCCAATGCACTCAGACACCAGATAATCGAGGTCAGAGAAGCGGCAGACAAACAACTTCGAGAGCTGGCCGATTCGCACAAAGAGGAGTGTCAAAAAGCGAAAAAGGAGTTTCTGCGTGAGAAAGAGGCACATGCAGTGGAGGTAAGCTGATTTTTTTTGAGAACGGAAGGTTTTAGTAAATTTTGCTCGTTTTACTCATTTATCTTCCCTTGATGCATCATCCTGATTGCTTAAACCCGTGTAATTTTTCACATATATAAGTATTTACACAATAGATATCCAGATAGACAGGCTGACTGATAGATAGGCAACATAATAGCTAGTTCATTTGTTAGAAGCCCCCCTCAATCTCAAGGTATCCAAGACTCTCGAATAAAAATTTGTCAGCGATTATCGTTGACAACCAACAGGATTGAAGTAGTTTGCTGGTGGAGATGATGCTCTGGGATAATGATCAGGTACTAGCACTATCTGAAATGCGACTGATTTCAAAGGCGCTTTTTAGTGAGGACCAGAATAAGTGTCAAGGGACTGTTGATTTGGTCGACATCAATGGAGTTTCGAGAACCTGCTACTCAAAGGCTAATTACAACACCAGTGGCACAAATGCGTGAACATTGGTGAAATAACTAGGTAAGAATGGTTTTTATACGACTCATTAGAGTGAACCATTATGTCTTGTTTCGTAAAAGTGATATTTATCCTCCTGCCTCCCGCAAAACATTTTAAAATTTTTGCAGAACCTTTTGGTGTTCTGGAGGAACATCACAAAGTAAATCAAGCTAACATATAAATTACTAGTCTTGAAAATGATTTGGACATTGAAAGAATGAAGGATGAATGCAGCAGAAACATCGTCTAAGAGAAACCACAAACGGGTTAAGAAAGCTCCTCTTTAAAACCGTCTATCTAAATCCATTTACTCCGGTCCAATTTACCAACTGAATTTCTGCACACCATCACAGATTTTAGTTCTTTTCTTGAAGCTACCTCTTTCAACCAGTCAATTCACCGCCGCCATCCATTAGTCGTCCAGGCTATGCAGGTTTGTGGACATGCACTCGTATCTCAAGTCAGAAGTCGGGAGTCAAATTCCGACACAAACAGTAGACAGACCAGATCTCTCACTTTTGGAAAGCAGTAAGACTGTTCAGAAAAGGATGTAATGCATGAGATTCACAAGCACTCATTCCTAGCACCGTGTGACCAACATGAGCTATGAGGATCCACCATGCTAGCCAGTACCGAACTAAACCGTTGCTAACTTCGAGCCATTAATTTGGGTGGCTTCCTAGCAATCGATATGCACAAACGCATTATGCAACGCTTAAGGTAGCTAGTAAGAACAAGTGTGCTAGGGACAATCCTAACCAATGTGCGCAACAAGATACAGCTACGATGTTAGACAATGATTTCGGCTTTGTTCAGTAATATATCCGGTCCTAGGTATGCTGATATGGTTTGCTCCTCTATATAAATCACATTTCGGAAAACAAGGCCTCTGAAAGGAATACTTCTACTAGTTCCTTGAAGCTTTGGCTGATTAGCTCAAGAGTAGTTTTGCAGCGTAATTGTCAATTTCTGAAACATCTGTGCAGATTTAAAAATAAATGTTAGTATGAAGGAGTAGGAGGTACAACTCTGCGTAGACCGACACTGTACCGAACAATTGTTTAGAGTGCTAAAAGCAATCCATAAACCCAAAATGCGGTTCCTTCACCAGACCCAGGGCATCTTGACTGGTGGAAACCCTAAAGGCGGAACTTAGATGGATAGTAACTGAACTGCAGAACGGAAAATTTGCTTAAGGTGCTTAGATGGCACATCTATATGCCATCGTGCCTAGACCAAATGATCGCTCCCACCAGGCCTCTGTGTGTTTGCTTGCCCATATTATTCCTCCAGGTTTATATCGAAATCCATGGGTTTGAAATAGCCCCACCGCCTGTGTTCTATCTATTGTGCACAAGCACCCGGTGACCGGCAGATCTAACCAATCATTAGTATCATTAGTTTCTTCATTTATAATGTTTAAAGTTAATGACAACTTCGCATTTTGTTTACTCAATTCGAATAAGTTGGGCATATTTGGTCATTAGATGCAGGCACTCAAAGGAAGATTTTTGAACACAGGCTTGGAGCAAACCAAAATAGCGTTTTTATTGCGTCAAACATTCCCAGTGCTGCAAGCAATCGATGATGGGGCTTCAAGCAGTGGTGCTATAACGTTACTGCGAAAAGAGGGAACAACACGATTATTTATGAGTACAAAAAGTTTTAGGGCCGGTTTTCGTGGGCTATATAAGTGATTAAGGGAAAAGTTAAATTTGTTGAAAAAAGAAATATGTGCCATAACACAAAACTGCTAAGCTGTCTGGTCAGTGCAGATGTTTGCGGGTTACATGCTAAAGGCTGTTCAGAGTGAGGTTATTTCTCGAGTTCGAAAAGGTTTTTAGAGGGCTAATATCATTTTACTTGATTTCTATCCTTCGTAAGGTGTAGGCACAAAAGACAAACGACAGGAACTCAGTTCATGTATGATGAAGTGAAAACTGGAACTCACACTTAATGGAGAGTAAATCCTTGCTGTTAGGGTTGCACCCCTGTATGGTAGAAATGCTCTTATTTAGGCTCCAAGTCGTATAAACATTCAACACTTTGGTGCTCACTTAAGAACATGCATCTTTACCGGCCTAAGGAGCACTTAACCACCAGTGTTATAAACGCTAGAACAAACGTCGGTGCATGGACCTGTAGAAACTTGCAGCTGCGCATTTCCGAATAGAACCGAACTCTCCGTTTACTAGCGTCGACCAATGTGGAAGCATTACTGAGCTGCCAGAGGCACGTTTGCTTCGATTTGTAGTAAAATTAAATAATTGTGTCCTAAAATAATGACATTGTCAGACATGACCCAGTCGCGCCCTCAGTTGCGCTCATGCACCCAAGCTATTGCCTTCAATGCATAGCTCCCTTCCTATTCCCTCCACTTAACAGTCCACCTACAGTGCTGTATTTATGCACTAATTTATCAGCTCCCGCCTCCAATGCGCAGCTACCTACCCCACCTCCCTGAATCATCTGTGAACGAAACTGTGGCAGCTACAATCACTGTACGCCGTTATTACAGCTGAAAATGATGAAAGTATTGACATTTATCCAGCTGTGGGCATTTTACTAGTTTATCTACTTTGACCGTGATGGCTCAAAGTTATGGATTACCCAGGGGGCATTTTAAATGTTGCTTACCTGTGACAAGTGCATTGTAGCACTGGGGTTTGAAGTCACTGCTGAATGAGGCTTACATATCCAAGTGAAATATCCATAGGCCAGCTCGCGGGTATCAAATGGCCTATGTATGTTCTTCAATCTGTCAGACGCTTCAACATAACGTATCAGTACGCTTGGCATAAACTGCCGAGGGCTTATGCGGAGCTGTCCAGAGTTGTCACCGTTGTTAACCGGCATATCCTTCGATGGTGTTAGATTAACACTGGCAAACTGTGGTGCATCCAAAAAGATGCATGCACTCTTTTAAAAGGAGCGCTAACAAAATGTTTCGTGTTGTTCTAAATGGCTATAAATGGATTCTACTGTCGTTATATCACAGAGAGCCATCACATGGTTTCATTTGACCCGTAGATATCCACACTACAGCGAGAACACGATGAGACAGCATTGGCTTTCGAAGCCGAAAAGCAAGCTATGCTCTCAGGATTTGAGCAGGAACGTGCTGCATTCAGTGAGAGGATTTCTGCGGCCCAAGCTCAACAAAAATCTGTGGAAGGTGAAATCTCTCGGGTCAAACGGGAGGCACAAGCCAGACAAGAGAGGGACGAAGCTGCTAGAAACGAACTGGCGCAAGAATTAAAGGATTTCCACAGACATTTCGAAGAGACTTGGTACGTTCTGGGTGAATTCTGCCACAAACTGATTTTTGTTGTTCATTATGTCACAATTACAGTCGATAAACCTGCTGTCTGTCAAGTCTCGTGGAAAGGCTCTAGTCATTTAAGATAATGATGACCGTCAATTAATGGATAAAGCTATTGCATTACACTGTAAGGAAACATGGATATAGAGTAAAGCCACGCCGTAGAATCAAACTGCCCACCGACAACCTCTTTCACTTTATTAAAAAGTCTTCGAAGAACACAGATTGTCCTCAAACAGGACGTCAATTCATTTTTCACAGAAAAAATCGAAAATGGTGTAACCAATTGAGTTCACATTTCTTCCGTAACTTTAAGATGTGGGCTGCTAATTGTAAGAGTTTTGTCACGCTTCAGTACTGCAAAATGCTCTTCCGTGGGGCATATCATATACGATGACATGAAGAAATGTGGTCTGTCAGAGTACCTCAGAGTTTCAAAGTGACTTCGAAAGGAAATTTTCTTCCTGAACATGGCATGATGTGAAACAACTACTTGTTCAGATACTACATAGTTGGATTTATCGTGCAATTCTTTCATTGAATCATGACCGAACGACGGGGAATCTGTAAACTCGTTCGTTGAAGGGCTAAAGTACACTCACCGTCACACAAGCAACTATTTGCAACTGCGGAGGTTCCCTACTGAGTGACGTGAAATGCTTCATAGGGGAAGACAATCTCAGACTTTTTGACAGCAGACTGTGTGGAATCAATTTCGGTATCATGTTTTCAAGTCAGGTTGACTGCTGTGCTGCGTTGTACTTTTCTAACCAAGCTTGAACTTGACTTGACCTTTTTATCCCTTTTTATTTCTTTATTTTATCCCTTTTGCCTCTTTTTATCCCTTATTATTATCTCCTTATTGCAGTACTTTCCATGAGCAGACCACAGGCGAGCTTCAAGCTAAAATCGTCGGGCTTAATGGCCAGTGTGAAGAGGCGCTGAAAAATAACGAAGAGTTGCAAATGAAACTCAGGCTGCTTGACGAAGCTCGAGATAACGTGCAGCGCACTCTGTCCGAAACCACTCGACGATTGCACGATGCAGACGCGGTACGAGAAACCCTAAGGAAAGAAATAGTCGATCTACGCCGGACTATTGCCGAAGTGCAGGGTGAAAGGGACAACCTTGAGGAAGCAAAGGAAAATTTGGCAAAACGTGTGCGCGCTCTGGAGCTAGAAAAGACGGATAATTTACGGGCATTGAATGCTGAGAAACAGCAAGTTGCTGGTAAGTGAAAGCTAGTGGGCGTCTTTCACTTTTTAGATATTTTAGAGACCTAAGCTTCGAAGTTTCAAATACGTTTACGAGTCTCAAAAATGGATTTCGAGTACACCCGCTAATTAGTAAAAGGCGAGAGGTCATACTGGTCGAACATATGTTATGCAAACAACTCAGTGGTTAACTGTTTGAAATTCCCGACGGTGCTGTAGCAGTGTTGCCCATCTCCATGACCATAAGCAAGCGGTTTCTTACACTGTGAGGACGAAGAGAAGCAGGCATAGTGTTGGAACAGAGAAACCTTCACAAAAAGTGCAATCAACAGAAATTAACTGCCAACTGTATGATTCTCTGAGATCAATACAGTCAAATTGGTGGATGTTTCTGGTGTCTCATCAGGTAGCTACTGAGCTTGCAAATTTTTTGTTATCAGTTAGTGCGCGGTTGTGTTGGCGAATGTAGTACCCTAATTCGTGTATTGTAACTAGTAAATCGAAAATGAGCGAAAATTTGTTGTACATAATCTGGTCACTAGCACCATTATGAGAGATTTGGATGAATAATTTTCCGTGAAGCTGATGGTCAACAATGACAGCTTATTTTTAGCGCAAGCTTAATAGAGCCTCTTCATCCCCAAAGTACTCAAGTGAGAACATTCCAGGCTTCTACATATATCGGGCAATCTATATCAGACTTTCTTTGAAGTCTGGTGTGCAGCTGCGTTTGTCAATTGCTATCTCATATATAGATGATATTACCATTGCTTGTCCGTCACCAGCTGCGTTTGGATCAAGCTATCAGTGTCATGTGTCAATATGAAGTAACCTTCCAAACTCGGAAGTATGAACTCCTCCTAATTCAAATTAATTAAATTGAATAATTTGGGCGTCCTTATATTCCACCAAAGCCTCACATTCCTGGAGATCGCACACATTTACGGTCATTTTGGGGCCCGCGAGCTATTATCAGTTTTGTGTCAAACGTGCATCAGTTCCGAAGACGACTGGATAGTTTATCATGTAAATGCACTGGGTGTTCTCTTCGCCACCCTCTCAGTTTGCGTTCAACCTACTTATACGTGTATTGTCTCCTAACGTTCCGGGAGCTGAAATTGTTCTCGGATTATTAACTGATTTTTCTCCCAATACTTCTCATTGTTTCATTCAAGTAGTTATTCCTAGTGGAGGCCAGAAATGTGTCTGTCACGCATCCCGCACCCAAAGTACAATCAAAGGTTCTGGCCCCAGTTTTCGCGATCAGGAACTTTCAAAAGACGTTACATGTAATATTACACGCAAATCATAAACCTGCATTGATCGTATTTTCTCTCCAAAACGCATACCTGTGCACACTGTTGACCGACTTCAGCGGTGGTTGAACATTGTCCTATGCCAATGACTTTAAGCCGAATTACATTGAAACTAAGAGATTTTGGTTATGACAATGCAGCTCCCAATCTTATTCCACGGAAGCGTAGTAGGTGAATAGGCGACTGTTTCATCGGCTGAGGTTTACTCTGACTCGAAACACGTATTCAGGAAAAATAACCTGAAATATGCCAAACACTCCTAGCACGGTGGCAAAACTAGTCAAGAAGATCTAGTTTAGCAGGTGGTAATGCGCCATTTGTAGAAATGCCGTCCAAAAGAACTCCAGGAAGAACACAAACCTCAACATAACACGAACCCAGCTTGTCAGAGTAGTGCATTAAATTCCGATTGTTTCTCTTTCCTGTGATTTTGATTAGCTCATAGCTGGTGAAGTATGCTCCATGTAAGGAATAGAACTGCGCTAAAAAATGGTGTTAAATACCGCACCACTTGAAACGATTACCACAATGGTCAAATTATAGGACGGCATCAACGCTGAAATCTTCGCGGATACCCTCCAAATGACTTGTCCTTAAGGGATTGCAAAAACTGAGTACAAGGTTTCGTTCTTGCATCCGGTTACAGGAAGAAACAATCGCATCCGGTAAACATCCTGGTTTCCCTCGAGGAGTTTCCTCAAGGAAGGGGAAAGCACTGTAGCAAATTTTGAGGGTGTAGGGATGTAAAACATAGTGAGATAAACGGAAAACTCAAACGTAAATTTGCACAGACCAAGACAAATAAAGTTTGGAGAACAGAATATTCTTAGGCGCGAAAGGTAAACACATTAAGGATATTCGCGAACACCAGCCTATCGATGGGGGATGTGCGCCTAAGGCAATAGGCGTCATAATATCCCCTGGGACAAATTCACTCCATGGTTTTATAACGGCAAAAATTATCTTTCAGAATTAAACGTCACATAGCACTGCACTTTTCCATGTGTTCATATATCCAAGTCATCTGTCACACAAACGTTTCTGCATTTCAAATATAATCCACCCTTCGTAGATATGGCCCATTCACGGTTAAAAAGAAACAGTTTAGAATATTTGGCACAGTCACAACATGTATTACTTAAGGCAAAGTGGCCTTATAACTCAATTTATACAGTTTCCGTTACTCAAAATTATCTCATGTTGCTAGGATACTTCTTCAGTATACCATTATTTCAAGTTACGTTTCTTAGTCAGGGCCAGCTACCTAGTAGATAACCTACTATTTCGGTTTGAAGAACTGGTTCTGATTAAAAGGCATATCCCACTGATTTACCAGTATATCACAGTTCCACATAAGGAATTTAAGTAAGTATTTCAGTGCGCGCTGCAGCGAATAATTCTTATTAACCTTGCTTTATCACTGAAATCATCCGGACACTTCACTGATACTTGTGGGAGATGTGAGTACGTAACACCTTCTCCGCCTCTTTCAAGGGGTTGTCAACACCTATAGCATCTTATGCGGGTATTTATGAGAACGAGAAGGAAATCCGTTGAACTGAGATAACGTGACTCTATTTTGGTATGCAAGGGAAGCAAAGTGAGGCTAGACCGTCCGAGAACCATCTGATTGTTTTAGAATGATTATTTCGAATTTTCACATCATACTTATCCTCTCCATGAGTTCTGCCTAAACCTTTGTTCTTCATTAGTGGTCCATCTCTTAAGATAACCATTTTATGAAAGTCCTCCTGTGTAGCAGACAATGAGAATTCTGGGTGTATTCGGTCCATTTAGCGAACGCATCGACCCTACATAAGGAGATCACGTTTGCCTCGCTTTCTACGATGACAGTAGGCTAGCTATAAAGTTCTGCAGGCCCTGGATGTGCAATTCAAAATTCGTGCCAATATATGGTTGGCAAGATTTTAAAATTGTTCGTAATCCTTGGTTCACATGTTGTTTTGCACATCTGCCATGGATCAGCTGGTAAGACAAAGCAGACGCGAACCAGCCAGCGAGCTCATCGTGCTTACTTATTTAATGCAGTTGTGATAGTCTATGTAGGGTAGGAACCCATTCCAAAATATTCTAAAACCAGGGCACAATAACTATACGATGTGATATTTTCAAAGAACACCTAATCTTTTGAATTCGCAAACTCACTCAAAGTCTCAGTATTAGAAGGATGGTCATATTTTCGTCTGTTCAATTATACGTGTATCAAAAGTAATGGAAGCTATCTTTCTCATTCTGAATAGCTCTGGAAGAACAGAAATGCTCCAATCACAAAGAGATTACTGAACTCAAGGCGGGTTTGCGTTCCAGTGAGAAAACGCGTCTAGAGATACGCCGTGATCTTCAGGAAGCGCGGCGTCAACTGAAGGACATCAACGCTGAAAAAGAGCGTCTGGCAAAAGACCTCACCGAAATTCAGGCCCGAATCGGAAAAGAGGAAGAGAAATGTGCGGAACTCAGATCAGAGAATGCTAAACTGAAGCAGAGAATAAATGAATTGGACGCTTCTAGGTGAATACTCTTCTGATTATTTTCTAACCATCCTACAGAAGTCACCATTTCGGAGAGGCCAATGAAGGATTGCACATAACAGTAAATCCAGCAACAATGAGACATTTTGCAAACAGGCGTTGGACTGTGGCAACCTGTTCAGCCCTCCATAAAGACAGTTTTCTAAGCCTTAGTCCCTGTAGGACGGTCACTTTCAAGTTGTGTTCCCATGTTCATTGGGGTGTTAATTTAGTCGGGGGTTAGCACTATCTGTTGAGGCAACCGATCACGTACTTTTCGGCCTTCATGCGTCGCATAAGACTACATGAGTCGCTTTGAACACTTGAGCCGCGCATCTTGCATACTGGCCAGGAAAACAGTCACTTAAACGCCATTAGATTCAGGGTGTCGCAAAAAGCGAGTGAATTTGACGATACTTATTTCAAACGAAGCGTTAATTAGACTAAAATCAATATTACACATGTTTGGGCTATAAGTCATCTCCTTGAAAATTTTGGTATTTCTCAAAAGGGGAATAACGACCCGGCATTGATACAGACATACTAATTATTTACCATAGCTTAGTAGTCGCGAGTGGTCCATAAATATCCGCATTACCAGCATTTATAAAATCCCCGAATTCGTGAGAGTAACTTCGTAATTTGCCAGCATGTTTGTCACTCAACACCACCTGCCTTCAGAGGAAGTATGCATCAGTGCGTTACTGTCGGTATTCCGAAAGATGATTATATTTTCAGTCTGTTATATTGTACTAGGCGGATCTTCTGACGAAGGTGTTTGCGAAGCAGGAGATATATCGGTAAACTATCTCCAAAAGCGTCCGAATTATCGTGGGCCACAGTCAAAAGCTCACTTTTGATGTAAAGCTTCAGATGTTGATACTAACTGCGCTCACCTTCGGTCCTAAGCCTTGTCCGCCTAATTACCATACTCAAACGTATATAAAGGGGTATTCCATTAAACGCAATCAACACTGGATTCCCACTGTCTGGCCCCAGCACTTGGCAAAAACAACGACTACATATCTTTACAAGTACTAAGGTTCCTCTTCTCATGAAGCTGGCTTGTTCAAGGGACCGTTTCATCGCAGGTTGTAATGATTAGTACCTGAATTCTCAAAAGGAGAAACGGGAGTGACCACAGACGCATTAGCCATAAATCAGAGCCATGTTTGTACAATCCTTCGCGGTTTGTGTGACTTTTGTGTGAAACAGAAAACGGGGGAGAACAAAATAAGACTCGTCTTGGTTCAAGTTCTGCCAAAAACATTTTTACTCACAAAAGTTAAGGGCACTATCGCCTCTCCCAACAGCCATGCCAAAAGTATTTCTACACAGACGTATGAATTTTGAGCTAACGGAGATAATATTTCTTTTGGACCGCCTGTCTATGTCTGGAGTGTAAACTGCACTCACCACTGTAACTGAGGGCGTTAATAAAGTGGAGTTCTACGAAAAAGAATCACTAATACTTCCTGCCATCTGTGCTGAGTGACAATGTTGCGAAGTTCCAAATAACTATTTCTCTTCAAAGTTGCCTTCGACAACATCTTTCGCAGTGTCCCGATGAAAGATACTTTTTAGACTCGCGTTGTGAGAATGTCAGTGAGTAGACGCGTGAACAAATTAAGTGTTCGCACGATATTGTCGTGTCTTTGCGAGCACTGGCATTTCCGGTTCACTGATGCATCAGTTGTTTTTCGGAGCAGATGCTTACGGAGTTTCTAATAGGGTATTTGTGTAATTAACAGTGAGGTTCGGCAAAAAGCGCTTGATCAGCCTTACAGGACATGGTTCCGGCATGCTATTTAGGGTGATTGAGGTGTCAATAACGTTTGAGTGTATCAAATGCCTACACCGCTTAGTCATTAAATACGCTATAAATTGGTTATTCGGTGCACAAGCTACACGTCACAAATCTAGCTGGAACCATGCTTTGGTGATGACACAACCGTGATGCTTTTTCAGAAATATCACGATGATCTGAATTCTCACTGGGTCTGAAAGTCAATATAACTCTTGTGAAGCTTTGACAAAAAGGCAGCTAGATTAACGTGACTTTTAGGATAAAGTTCGCAAGATGTTCTGGGTTGACCGTTCACGTCGATTCAAAGGAATCATTCGTTCTACCAGTTTCTACCTAGGTTGTGGGACCCTAGGATAAACTAGTATAGCAGCGCTGTCTGCTTATATATCTCAGTATAAGTTTCATTTGATTACATTCAATTGTTCTAGTGACAGTGAAGCTGCAGTTACTGCTAGGGTGATTTCAGAGGACATCGATTTTGCAAACGATCCTGCGGTTGCAACCTATGGATGATGAAGTTAGATTTGTAACCTGCCAGTTATTCTTCTTTCCAGATATCCAGGGGTTAAGCTTTTTTGTTGCTTTGTTTTTCTTTCAAATCTGCATCCATGTTTAGTGTTAACAGGAGCAACTAGAACATTTTACTTGCTGTTCTGCGGTGATTCTATCTGGTTTGATTGTCAGATGAAGAACCCGATTTCCCTGTATTGGCTGACAGCAGAGTTGAATCGTGCTCAAGCTAAGCAGCAACTTTATACTTATTCTGTGTCCCAACAGAATGCTCCTGTGACCTATGTCGCACGGTACTTAACTTATTATCAGCTCATGTTAATTTTCTTTGGCTGATAAATTTTTTATTTCACTTGTAGAGCTACTTTGCGAAAAGAAGTTGCCAGCGCGGAACGCCGCGTCATCGACCTACAAGGCACACTAACCAGTCGAGAAAAGGAGTTCAAACAAGCCTTGGACCATGCGACTTGTGAACAAAGTCGTCTGACTGAAGCACGCAATCAACTTCAGAGTGGGATTGAGGCAGTGAATGCTGACGTTGCCGAACTTCGACTCACACTCAACGATGCTGATACCAAGATACTCACTCTAGAATCGAGTCTATCCCGCAGTGAAGAGGTACGCAGAGAGCTGGAACAGAAACTTGGATCCATTCACAGCTCTTTACGACGGCTGCTGGGATATCGTCAGGGTCGTCGTTCAACAGCAGTAGGACGCCGTGCAGTTTCCAAGTCTCCAGCCAGGTTCTTACCAATCCGAGGAAGTCCGACAGGCAGTCGAAATGCTTCACCAGGTGAACTTCTGGTTCATTTAATTAAATGCAGATGCTTCCTCTTACTAGTTACTAAAGTTGCATTCCACGATGGTTTCGAAAGTGCTATTTGACGCGTAGTTTACTCGTCTCCATGAAGTTCCGCAACCTTTTGACGTGGTACCATTTTACATTACTTTCCAGTCAGAAAGTCTGCTCAAGTACACTTGTAAAAGGAATAGCCAGAGAGGATATGGTGTCAAAGCTTGGGTTGACTGCCATCGTGCACTCCGGACAGAGCTAATCCACACCAAAGCAACCTATTGTGTTCAATCTTGCGCACTCTCCAATTTACTGTTTTATCAGGAAATAATTTTAATGAACCTATCGTTTATCTAACACATGGAAAGTTATTATGGTCATTGCTTTCGCCCGCCTTCCCCAACCCATCCTTAGCTACGAGCTTTCAGATTTTCAACTCGTCATTTATCCTATTTGTCTGCCGAATTTGTGATCAGTCGTGTTTTGGTACCCATGCAACCTATCAGTACACAGGCTATGATAAAACAACTCAAAAAGTGTATGCAGCAATAACAGTTTTTAATATAGTAGACACTTACTGGTCACACCATGATAAAATAAATACGGTGCGAATGATGGAATAAGTCGAAAGTTGACTTTTCGTTTGTGGATAACTCGTGAGAGTTCCTGGGTGAAAGACCGGATGTCGGGGACGTGTTTTCTTCGCGGTGTAGCTGCTACACGTGTTCCGTAAAGATCCGCGGAATTGTGGAGTTTGGTCGACATCCTGCCGCCTGTGCGCGCGAGTTTATATGGTGACTGTGTTGTGTCTTCCCATATATAGGAAGGTTTGAGGTGTGTAGAATACATAAAATCGTTCCAACGCCTACAAGACGGGAACTGACTTATCGGTCTATGTTGCGAGTGGGACAGGATTGTCACGTGATATGTGCGTTTGCGGAACAAAGGAGTCGCGTGATCTGGTAAGCGCGGATGTGCTGGACAAACTAGGCCAAGACCAAGGAAGTGACCGCACAAACTCGAAAAACATAATGCTCTTTCCAAAATCATGAGAAGCGACAGTGAAGTTGGTCCAATCCTAATTTACACAATAGGCACAGTTCAAGATGTTGATGATGACCAAAAGATGATACTGAGCACAATTTTTCTTACTTCTGACGACATTTTTGCCCCCAAATTCACTCTCCCCTCTATTGCTGCTATCTACACTCTATCACTTGTACGTAATAACTCGCTCCAGCCGCGGAGAAGCCTTTTCATTACGGTAACATATTCCCCATGGTACTCATGCCTCTACTGTTCCATAAATGGGATAGCAGACATGACTGATCAGTGCGGACAAATACATTACCACGGTACCTCACTGACTTGCTGTTCACTGCAAAATGAGAAAGACGTCCTTTTGACTGTCCTGTTAGAGGAGCCAACTTCGAATTTCCTGTCTAGTATAGTCAAATGAAATCTACCTTGTGCGGGCCACCTGATGAAGGCCTTCGCTTTTGAAAACCTGTTAACTGCGAATTTCATCTTACAGTCCCATTCCGTATCCTTATCAGACCATTTTCCACGAGAAGTTCTCGGCATGTTTCGAACACAAAGGACCTTGGAACACTTATTCGATACGTCTGCAATTTGAATACTAAATGAGCGGCTCGTTAAATTCCAGGTACTTGGTTCCTAGTGGAGGCAGCCTCTAGATACTCCTACTTCATTTCACTCTTCGATACACTTAGAAGAGTGACCCGACGAATTGGCTATGACTACTTTGCGAAACGTTTTTATTTGGATGAATTTTGCAGCAATCTGTTTTCTTGAAACGTCGTCTGGTTTGCATAAATTTCGCCCCTGTTTATCAGTTTGCCGTCCTTCAAATGACTCGAAATAATTTTCGTTTTGCCCTTATCGACAGAATAACTGGTCACAGAGTGCTCACCATGACCTTGCATTCTTGACTGTTGGGCACAACTACTTCTTAGGTCTTTGAGCATCGCGATGCTGAAAGTAGCTCGGGGTGAGTTGCTGAAAATGCCCTGGAAGCGTTTGCATTCATCCCTCGGAATGTATTGTCATACTCTGAGAGTCCCGTTTACATCAAATCAGCAACATTCGAAAAGTCCTTGCATACCTTATATGGGCATATTTTCTGTAAATTCATCTGCATTCATTACAGAGGGAATGGTTAAAACCAACAGGAACAGTTATTTATGTTGGAATAACTGGACACTGTCTCATGGGTGTTTATTTTAATTTTTCCTAATTGGTACGACGGAAGGATATACTGTACGTTTAAGCTACTGAATTCAAAACCAAAAGCCGGAGACACATTAAAGTAACTGGGTGGAACTTAGCATATCACAGATTCACTCCAATCACATCCACCTCATGTACTTATGGCTTCATTCTCAAGAACAACATGTTCACGTAAACAGGAAAGTTAATAATACTTCTACTGTATTTGGAAGTTAGATATGATGCTAATCTGCTCTGTTTCCAGCTAGTTTTTGTGGACATCTAAATAAGGCGTGGGTGCCACTTTTGAGTTTGCTTAGGACGGTTAGTGAGAAGCTGAGCTGTAGATAATCCCCTTTTGTGGGGCAGGCCTTGCAACGCTCATGGGACTACAAGTCATTGTATCTCTAGTTATCAAGCTTTTTCAATCCAGTTTTCAAACCGATTACCAGAACTCTGTCCGGATGCGGACAAACGATGTGGACGGGACCCTGGAGACTGTGGAATACCAGCAGCATCTGACCTTGATCCGGAATGTGTGCGTTTGGCCTTGCACGAATTTCTCCAGCGTCACACTGCCGTCAAGCGAGATCTGGAGGATGCATATGCCCAAATTCAGTCACTTCAGGCGCGCTTACAAGAGCAATCTGAGCAGACGGAAGGATGGGCACGTCGTCTGCATCAGGTTCAACAAGCTTTGTGCGAAGCTGAAGCAGGTAAAATATGGTTTTATTATTTCTGCATGTGCTCTCAAACAAGTGATTATTCAAGACATAACAGCGCGTTTGTTCGCATCAGCATGTTGCTTGGAAACCAGCTAAACAGAAGCATCTTGAAACGAAATTAGTTGTAACGTGCCACTTTGAAACAGCATGATCAATAGTACCAGTCTTTTGATTATTTTGGCATTTGTCTTTCGTCTTTCGCGTCCCGCAGGTCGACGAGGTGTGGATGGACAACTGTCTAGTACACAGACTGCATTGATGTTACAAGAAGAGGCACTTCGCAAGAATGAACGAGATAGGAAGTTGCTTGGCGATAAGATCAGCCAACTGGAACGACAGCTGGCAGCATCGGAGTCTGAAAAACGTGAAGAACAGGTAAGAAATCAGAATAGCGCTTGGTCTGATGCAAACAAAGTAGTCAAAAAAGATACAATGGTTTTTGAAAACATTCTTATCGAGTGCTAATTCTTTCTTGCAACCAACCCAGAATATGTGGAGGGTGTTTCCTTCTTTGCGCAATCGATAGGAAACGTAGTGTTTCTGCCAAAATCAAATGAAATCAAGGAAAATGCATCGTATTTGGTTTAGTGGTATTCTAATAAGAAAAAATATATCCTGTAGAACAGCCATACTTTGTGACTAAAGTCATACCAATTAGTTTCTCTGATACCTTCCCCAAACAACTAACTTTACTGCTGACAATGCTTATCATGCAAGGAAATAGAATTATTCCAGAGCCTGGTTTCCTTTTGCCAAATCATTGGTTTGTTAGTCAAAATGGTTAATGTCATACAGCTGTCTTCTCCAGTCTAAATAAAATGAAAGGAGGGTTTTAGGTCAGTAGTTCTTAGGCAACCTCTAAGCGTAGGGCAACCGTTATTTCCACAGAAATCCTCCTAGACAAATGTCTCGCGCCCTGATTTATTGCCTTTTTTGGTCTATTATTAGATCAATGCGTGTTCGAGGCATTTCATAGTGCGGATGCACAATCCCAAACCAGATTGACATTATAAGACTAGTATTTTCTCATCCACATTTCGAATCAGAAAGAAGCTGAGTCATTCGGCTTGCACTGACGGCAGAGTGAGCAATGAACTTACTCCGCTCGCGGCACAGTATGCAGTCAGGGCGAGCCTCAAATGAGCTAAGACCTTTTCGGATTACAAGGCAGATTTGTGAATCTTGTTTCTGATTCGCTCTTCTGTTGATATATTTCTCACGGCATTTTTGTACTTCCAAACGATGTTCAGGAGAAGTTGGAAAAGATGCGTCAAGCGGAGACAAGACTAGAAGAAGAACTTCGACTGAGTCGTTGTGCGCTCGAAGAAGCTGAAAACAGAATAACCCAGCTTGAAGTGGCCCGACGTTCTTTGGAAGGGGAACTTCAACGGTCAAAACTTTGTGTCACTGACAGGGAAACCGAGAATAATATACTTCAGGACAGGATCGACAGTCTTTGCAAGCAAATACAAGTGAGTATGCAATATGCACTTCAAAGCATGACATCTGTGAGTGTTTGAAAAATTTTGTTACATATTTTGTGATTTATCGATGTGGTCCGCTTACTTTGGCACCAACAGATTCGAAACCAAACATGAATACTGACTTGTACTTTGTCCTGAACTATGCCGAGATGTCAATGTTCTCTACGTAAATAAACAAAATAGACAATCTAGCCAAATTTTCATGCTAATAGTCTTGAGTCGTTTCATTTTACCTACTAAAACGGTCTGTATCATCTGCACCAGCTGATATTGACTCTATAGGCTGATGAAACAGAATCATCATTCGTTCATACGAACCTATCCACAGAGAACAGTAGCGATGAATACACTTCAGGTGTTGGTGAGTACGGGGCTGATAACTGGATATAGGGACATGTCATTCGTTATACCTGTAACTTTAACGGTTGTTCTTTCAGCGTTCCGGAAGAGCTTAGAAAGCAATGTGTGGATGTTTTTTCTAATTTCTAACAATGCATTTAACGGGATAGGCACGAGCATTTGCTCACAATCCATGAGTGATTCATACACTGGAGAAATAAACAGTGAGTCGTTACTTTATGTCTGCCAGCTACTTAATTTCACATTATTGTTTTGTTTTTAAGGATTTGGAATCGAAATCCCAGTCATTGCAAATGACAATAGACCGGTTAAGCAGTGCCCTGTCTAAATCGGAGGAGCTGGGAAATGTGAACAAAGACAAAATTCATCAGCTTAATCTGAACCTTGCCGAACGTGTGCAGACAATTGAAGAATTGCAGAATAGACTCCAAGACTTGCAGAAATCCATGGCCAATTGCGATCAAGATCGCCGGATTGTGCAGGTAAAAGATAGAGTCACCTGTTTCTCGTCCCATTCATTTGTAGTTTATTCTAATCCCGTTGAATCCTAAGAACACCCGAAGCTCGGTTTGTCACAGTGTGCATTTTCGTGCAAGGACAAAAAAACTACAGAAGGGTGTGACTTCAACATTTCACCGGATATAACAATTTCGAATGGACATAGAGTAGATGGGTGCTGTTGTGAATAATACCAGGTACGCCTTGCTGTGTAGGGGAATTCTTTATACCGAGTGAGGCAGTGAATGGCGAAATTTGATTCCCAACAGTGATTTGTCTGTTATGAGAGCAATACAGAGCAAACCAAGCGACCAGTTATTGGACCAGTTTGACGTACAGAGAATCAGTGTTAGCTGGCTATTGTGATACAAGACTTATCATCGTATAATGTCGTCCGAATCATCCATGAAACCAAGAGCCCTGGTGTTAATAATCTGGGTCCAAGTAAAGCGAAAATCCAGTGTTAGATGTTGTAGTTAGATGCTTTCACTGAGTAAGCGTTCTCCTCTATTTGGTAAGCAACAGAAAGCATCTGGTGAACGATAAAGTGGCTAGATTTTCGTTTCAGTTTTACTGCGGTTTGAGAAGGCTTTTTGTTCACTTTTTGTTCCTATGCATTCAGGAACGACTGGAAAACGTAAAATCACTGCTACAGGAACAGAAACAGCAAAATCAGCAGCTTTTGGAGCGAATTCAAACTTTACAGGCAGAAATAAATGAAGGAGAGGCCAAACGTTCTGGACTGGAAAGCCAAATAAGGAAGTTAAATAACACCCTGAACAACCGTCAGCAGTCCGAGCAAGACACGAATAAACAGCTTCAACTGGTGAGTAATAATGTTGCTTCAAAATCAGGCTATCATTAAGCTCGCTGTAAAACAATCCGTACGAGTCCACCGTTTCTCCACTGCGACCCGATAAAATCAGCTCGATCGCGGAAGAAAGAACTTCGATCAAGTTTATTGAACAAATGAACGGTGGATCAAGTTTTTCACCAGGTCTTCTGCTCAAACAGCCGGTAAAATATTGGTTATTATTAGGTTCCTTTTGAAGGTTTCTCGTGATCACCTAATGAGTTAGTTATCCGTTCGCCTATAATTATTTTCTCATACTGGTCAACAAGAATCACTTTCATATCTAATACCAATCGGATACGTTATTTTCGCGAAAGGGAATTCGGTCACTTTGACTATATACACTATATGTATACTATATATATACATTATATATACTTTGTTATGGTAAAGGAACTATGGTAATAACTGGCTGACTGGTAAATTTATATCGGCTCTGAACGGAATAAAACCTCCAATGTGAAATCCCAATAGTTTGAATTTCAAACAATCTAAACAAGCTTGACGAGGTGAATTAACTATTCAGTATTTCATACTACAATGCGACTGTAGGCTGTCAGTGAACGACAGGAACTCCAGGAGCGAGTATCCAGTCTGCAACGTGCGCTTTATGAAGCTGAAGCAGAACGCGAGCAGCTTGCAAAGTCCAGTACTAATCTGGAAAAGGACCGTCAGAAATTGCGCCGTAACTTGGAGAAGGTGGAGCGGGAGAAGCTGCACCACGAGGAAATTTTGAATAAGGGAAATGTCGATAGGACAGGATTAGAACTTACTCTTCGCCGACTTGAAGAGGAAAACACCGATCAGAAAAGACAAGTGCAATATTTACAGGTAAGTAAAACCAGCGAATTATTCAGTTGCACTTCTGGGTGTCTCTGTTGTTTATCTGACATGTGTAGAACAAATGAAAGTAGTGGATAGGACTAACCTTCGAATTCCACCATCTTACCCGACAGGACCACAATCTTATGGAGGTCCTGACGCACCGTGTTGTTTCCAAATGCGCGTATGAGCGTCCTGACAAAAGGTTATGATGATCTTACTTTATTTGTCACACCACTGCCAGACTACTCAATATTGGGGATCGTCACTCTGTGATTACCATGATAATGTGATCCAGAAATTGTACAAGGTTTTACTAGCGCAGAACCCTTTGCATTTGCAATCTTGAAAACCTTTTTTGGTCACCGTTGCGTAAACGTTTTCGTGTTAACGAGCTTGGAAACTGTTCACAATACTGTCCATATAGTCACTCACGACGAGATTTTGTTAGACTGTCAAATGTAGAATTTAGTAGTAGTCAGCATCTGACTTGCGTACTCAAATGTGTACAGCCGTGAAACATGGCGATGTTTAATTTGCGTTTTCTGATTTCAAACTCAGACCATGTATGTATATGGAGGCGTAACACACTGCGTGATGTGTCCTCAGTGGGTGGGCAAGGCTGTACTTCGATTACATTAATCGGTCGGATGCTTCGGTTTCCATTCATAACACCCGTTTAAACGATTATCATGTAATAAATCCAGATAGTCGCACCAGGGTTCATGGTCTAAACATGTGATCCATCTCGGCCATAGCTCGTATTCATTGCAGTTCGATCTTTCGCTGTCTGGAAAGCTGAGCATGCGCCTACTCCACAATGCCCATGCGAACCATTCTTTTTGGACAATCTTAACCATGTTAAGCGTGCATTATCGGTATCGCTGCTTTATGAAACTTGGAAACACGTTTTCCACAGACATGAACGCACACCTATCGTTGGTGAGATCATGGGTAACCACGTGAAGGGTGGAAAAGAGACAGAGGCGGTCAAACAATGACTTGGCAGCGAAGTGTGAAAGCCAGTGCCAGCAAACTCAGCTGTGCTGGTCATTCCCGTCATCCTGGATGGGGACCTCGAGACGGGCCATATCAATGATTAGAGACATTGCCAGACATGGCCCAGTCGCGCCCTCAATGGTGTTCATGCATACAAGCTATTGCCTTCAGTGCATAGCTCCATTCCCAATCCCGCCACCTGACAGTCCACTGACTGTGCGTATTTACGCACCAATTTATCAGCTCCCGCTTCCAATGCGCAGCTGTCTACCCACCTCCCCAAACCATTGGTGAAGGAAACCGTGGCAGCTACAACCACTGTACGACAAGTGCGCGCTTATTACAGCTGACAATGATGATGATGATGACGAATGCAATTATCTGTTTCTTGACTTTAAAATTTTATCGGCAATCGTCTGACTTTCGAGCACACGCTTTTCCGCTCTTTTCTGCTCAGGATGTAGAGCCCGGTAGACATTCCGCATTCACCAGAGACGTTTGTGTATCAGCATTCAGATAGTGCAGGTCGACCGGTGTGGTTATAGAGCTGTGTTTTGGTTTTTAATCTCAGTAACTTCTCTGTTCTCTTGCAAGCGCATTTAAGCTCCCAATTCATGATTTCATCTTTGTGGTTTGGGTCACAGGAACAAAGGACCATGGACCATGGACCACGTGTAGCATCAGTATGATTGATAGTCCTGCTCTTGAATCGATTGTCCCTGCTGTTAGATTTAAGTAGTCTAAAGTGATACATTATTTTCTTGGTGCCATGTACGTAGTTAGTTTGAGATAAGTGGTTTAAATGTGAATCGATCTGTTGATTTTCTGGTTCAGACGAGGCTAACAGAGCTCGAGCACTTGCATGCGAAGCGACTGACAGACGTGGCGAACCGACACCGAGAAGAAACGGAGAGAGAGATGCAACGACTGAAAAGCAGTCAAGCCCAAGCTGAAAGGGCGCTTGAGGCACGTGAACGAGCCCATCGTCAGCGTGTGCGCTCACTGGAGGAACAGGTAAGACAAGAGGCTCTATTACCATATCAAATCTGAGAAGATTTAAACTTGATTTTACTGTAGATCTTTCTGTCCATGCACTCATTGCGTCTCCTTTGGAAACCTAGAATCAGCTAGTCAGAGGAATTTGGTTCCTTCTGAGGATTTTTGTTTGGGGTCATCATGCGAATGTGCTAAGCCGCCATGGATACCGGCCCATTAGAATGGAGCGCAATCACTAAATCCCTAACAGGTTATTATTAGAAAAAAAACAATTTAGTTGAGGGATGCATACTGCTTCAAGCTCTGGTGGCTCGGTCGTTTAAAGTAAAGGGTTTTGGTGCTGAACTCACTGTGGCGGATTTGGGGACGGCTGAAGTGAATCATTGAATTAAAGAAACTTCTGGATGTTATCCGTGGCATTTCTACACTGGGGTTCACAGTACGTGGCTGCAGACTTTAAAACACAAGTGTGCGAATCAGGGTCAGTTATGGCGTAAGCAGACACAAAACCGCAAGTCGACGGTGACAAACAACAAGTTGCTCCCATGTTTTAAAAGTTTCTCCCGCTATTTTCGGATTCGCCCAAAATGCATAAATCTAACCGGTCTGCCGCGAAAGAACAACCCTCTTAGGATCTAAATTGGTTGCACAAATTAGAGGCTATATGATAAAAGTCTGAAAATGAATCACGGGAGCCGGTACACATATGATCATGTTGGATCCCATCCCTGGTTGTCTCCATAAACAGATCATGGATGCCCGAAAAAATGTCATAGGACAGACCTTATTAAGATAGTCCGATACGACACGAAGATTGTCACAGAAAAATGCTTCCAATAACTCATCCCGTGTATCAAGTAATGACAGTATGCTGTGAAAATAGGTTAGGAATTGAGGTAAAAGAGGTACTGTCAAACATTAGAATAACAAAAATGGTGAGAACAAAATCGTAGGCGAATGATAAGAGCTTCCTGCTCTTCACCCCGCATTGAGCTAGAAACAAATGTAAGAAGAAATAGCTACTAAGCACGTATCACAGTACCAGTTTAACCACGACTCTCCGATTGCTATCACGTAAACAGTGTTAGGGAGCTTACATTGTAGAGGCAGATTCAAAACGTCAATCTTGAAAGGGGAAGACTTCTCCTAGATAATCAGTGGCCTGTGACAGCAGTCACCTCCAGTATTTCGACCGGTTACAACGTGGAACGGATCCGTTGGTACTAGTTGATCCGGCAAAACAAAAGTAACTAAGACGTTGAAATAGTACAGAATAGACGATCGATAACCTCGACTGCGAATCAAAATGACCTACGGCGCCGAAATTTGGGGCCGTAGGCATTTAGGACAAGAAACGTGTCCATCATAGATACAAGGATTACAGGCTTATAGAACCTCCATCTCATGAAAGCAGGTGACAAGGACAAGAGAACAGTAGTAAAACGTTTGTGGTAGGCTGCCATTAGGCTCTGCTCTATCTGCTTTTTTTCTGGTAAAAAGCTTTGTTGTTCTAGGAAGTGATACTCATAGATTTTGTTGACAACGTATGATTTCCGGATCAAGACAAAGTGGGTGGTTTGTTGGTGTCTCATGTTCTTTGTGACGTTTCCTGTCCGCAGCTCATTCATTTGAGAATCAAGGTATGGGTCATTTATTCCATGTTAGTTGGTTGCCAGTTATATATCTTCCATCTGTTCTGTATGTGTTATGAACAATTTTGCTGAACCCACTGCTAGAAATCTGTGTGAACAACATATGCTTCTTCGGTTTTTTTACTTAGATCGTCAAACGTTATGATGAGTCACGTCGTTACAATTCTAGATACATCCCGGTGGTCTGCCTTTATTATTTGTGTACCTCGTCCTCGTACAAGAAACCTAGGTTTTCAAGACACTGAGTGTGGTAGCCAGAAGACATTGAGGGCCTTAAGGAGAAGCTTTAGCTAAGTTGAAAGAGAGTAACATATTGACTTTGTGATTTTCTGACATACGTCTGACTACATGTCAAATAGATCTGATACAACCCCAGCTATTATCGCCGCATGACGGTTCTAGACGACTTTCGAGTTGTGGTCCCAATATTGTAGTGCTGAAGTTTCAGGGACGCGTAGATGCTGGGCTTCGAAAAAACAGCTTTTTCTTACAGCTGCTGTTGAGGAAACGTGTATCTTTGTGAGTGATGGTACCTAAGCAATATTAGAGGAGCCTATAACAGTAAAGATTCTGCCTCTGGAAGACCACCCTGAATAAGAGTAAACCACTTGTGGGTCTTATGTGACAGCTTGCCTTAATTCATTTCCTGAAAGTGAACAATGGTCCCATATGCGGTGTGGGACCAGTTGACCAAAGTTGTGTTTTCTGTCACTCTTTTATTACGACACTATCCCTTATTAATATCTGGCAGGATAGTGTTGTATCGTGGATAGCCGCCTATTGATTACACCGGAACTGAATCAGCCCAGCTACGCGACAAGGAGACGATAGAGAACCCGGGGCACCACCGTACTGTAAGGACAGAACATACAGAACTTCTGTGTACTTGTATAGGATGACTAAAGATCCAGTTATGGTCATTCGCTTGCTCGTCCTCTCCAGCCAATGGTGGCGTTCCTGCCGTGAGCAATTTCACGCCCACTCCGCTAAGTCGCATGCTGCCAAGCCATGATTGGCATGCTCCACCAACGCACGTGATATCCGGACCGCGTGCAGCCGATTGTGACCTTGAGGACGCGTCGTCCGCTGTACATGTACTTTTCGTGTCTGAACGCTTCCTGACAAATAGAAAGTGTGATTATCTGATTGAGTTGACATTAAGCACAAAAACTAGGTAGCGATAAAACTCATCCGACTACCTTCACTCTCCAGGTCTGATGGCATTGCTTCACAAAGAGTAACGCTCATGATGGACTACCGGGTTGTGTTTATTGGGAACAAATTTGTGAATAGCCATTCTCCCCTGTACATATTCCATATCAGGGTTTATTATCTAATTAAGAAGACAATCAATCAAGAAGCAACATCCAACAAAAGGGCAAAAGTCTATCGATAGCATAGGATAGTATGAGATGATTTCACAAGATCTTACTCCGTTCCATATGTAGTTCAGGATGCCTTATAAGTTGTTAGACGAGTGAACCTTTCATCTGTGAGATCACCTCTCAAGTAGTCAGTCAGTACATGACCATGTGGTGTGAGTTGCGTGAGTGAAGGATACCTGGCGCTGTATTCCAAGTAGGAGTTGATCAAACTGCTGATCAGCCGCTCGTGATCGAACATTTTAAGCTTCAACAATTAGCTGGTCGCGAGTTCAAATTTTCCTGGAGTCCCAAAAAGAATGAAACAGATAACACAGTTTCTCGGGTTCCTGGCACATATTTCCTCCACTCACGGAATGACTTCTGGGCCGAGTGGAATGGACGGTCATGCAATTGGATCTTTGAACACTTTTGTTGTAGTTACGGGGGTGGGAACAATTTGATAAGCACTTCAGAGAACTGATAAAACATGATCATTGTAAGTGATCACTGTAAGACTGTGCATATCATTGTCAGGTCATCTTATTGATAGCGGTCGGATAAATAAGCTCAGTGAACGACAGAATGAAACGACCGTGTACTTTTTAGCTAATATGGTGGTTGTTCACATCGTTGCATTTTCGGCATACGCAGAATGCCCACTATACTTACTAATTTAGCCCAGTCGCAAGTTTCCCAATCTTGTCATATTTTAGATGGCCGCTGTAAAAGAGCAATTGGCATGTGAACAGAGGAAGCGACAGCAAACACTTTCCGCTAAACCCGGACGGTTCAACGAAATCCCCTCTCGTCACTTGTTGGAAGTCGGTGATGCAGTGTCACAGGGAACTTCCGCAACAGGCGCCGACATGCGTCCGCATGTCTGTCCAGGAGCAGAGAAACGTCAATGTCGCATTCCCAAAAAATGAGCCTATCTTATAAGAATACAACATTTTCACTATCAGGGTGCACAAGCAGGAAACGGACAATAGTCTCTAGGTTTCGCATTTTCTTGTCTATTTGCACGATTCGCCATTACCCGGCTTAGGTTTCCTTGAAAATGCTCCATTTTCTGAACACAAGTGGAACACAGCTTATCCCAATAATTTTACCCTAGATTTTACTGATTCGCCTAGATTTATATACCAAGTGTGAGCACGTAATTTTGCTGACCTCCTATCCCACTGTAATTATTCAATGTCACTTGGTCAGAGGCTGTGCATCAGCGTAAAATAGATTGCGATGCCTTTCCCCACTTTTGACCTGACGGTTTCACACCTGACCGAAAACTGGGAACTAAATATAAAGAGAATGGATAAAATTATTGTTCTGTTACTCCGCTTTTACTACTGAGGAACTAGAAAATGCTTGCTATGGGAACAGAGGGAAACAATAACTTTAGGCAGAGGATACTGTGGTATGAATGCAAACCGGCAGGAATTAAAGATTGGTTGCCTGGGCTAGACCTTGTAAATGGCCATATTGTCCTATTGCTGGATTTTGCAAAATATACGCAAGTTTTAATTACGTCTCTTAGTTCACTGATGACAATTATTGGGTAAATTTGGAAGACTGTTGGTAATGTGGTGAAATATTGGTAGCTCGGGTGAGTTTATTGGAAGACTGTTTTCAAGCTCAAATTGTGCAGCGCTTAGAAATCACGCCAGCGGTAACACACACGCGTTGTAAAAACTCACTGTGACGCATTTCTTACAAAAAAATTTCAAGTGAGTCGCTCAGTGGGTATTCCTGCCCCCTTTACGAAGCTGAACCTTAAAACCCTCGAGGTTATTTCCAGGTCCCTGGTGCGCACCTCGGAAAGCTGAAAAGATAAACGGCCGGTTTTCTAGTAGCCCACCAGTACTGTATCGAAGTATTGTAGTTCAGATTGGCTGTTGATCAGGTGACGGCTGCTCTGCTAGCATAGCTTTGCAATTGGCTTATTTCAAAAACCAATGGTAGTTACATTTCTATCGAATTTAGATTCATGAGCTGAATTCAACAAGCTAGTTGGATACACGTGACATCCACACAGTTGTGACCAACGACTGCTTAACGATGTGACAAGTGGATAGAAATGCCAGTCTCCATATTGGACAACCGAACTGTTCCACATTAAACCAGTGGGTTTTAGCCGAAGAACAGTCCTTCTAAATCCGGCTACACCTGATTCACAGCGGTCACTTATAAAGATCCTGGTCTGCTCTGCGACCAACGTGAAGGATTGGGAGTAACCCCCTAATTTTTCAGCAGCACTGAAAATGTCAACAAGTTTTAGCTCGTAGACCAATTAAAGTCATATGCATGGGGTTAAAGACCAAGTAGTGATGACTTGAACCCTTACGTAGACATGTGCTAGTACTGCATGCATGTGTAACATGCAAGTAACGTCTGATCAGTTGTGAAAGCGTAGTCCCCTTATCTGGTAGAAGATTGGTACGGAAATTATGGTGCCACTTTGCAGCGCTTCTTTATTATTATTCAATATTCAAATAATGATTGAGAAATTTCAAGGGGGTAAATGTGTATAGCCATCAAACCACATTCCAATCACTAACATATTGTGCCTGATCCAACAAAACTCTCAATGAATAGAAACGTTCTCACACATGGAACCATTACAAGTGATCAGAAGCCCTCGTTTTTGTAAGCTGTCTGTCTTTAAAGTGAGGTTGTGAGGAGTCGCCTTTCAGGGTTCACGACGCGTACGATGCATGCCCTGTGTCTAAGACAGTCTTTGCAAACCCCAACTGCTTATCTGGACAACCATTTCATAGTAGCTCAGAGTAGAATTTGGGATACTCTGGGGAGTGCGAAATACCTGATTCTCTCCAACCGGATTCTACGTGACTCTTGTCTGCATTGGCACAAAATCCATAGCAGGTAAAACGCGCCCTGTCACACCCATTGTACCCACTGTGCACTTTGATGGCCTTTACTGGAGTTCATAGAATGTGCGCAAGAAATGTGATGATTTCTCAAGTGGAAGAGCTCAACGCTAAATAATCGCGCTTCCCTCAGCAGGATAGACGCATACATGACACATTTTTCTGGTGAATGCATTTCATCTAGTCGCCTGTATTTGCTACTAACCTTCTGAGGTTGTTGGTAGTGATTGTGTCTTTGAAAAGTTATTCCGTATGTGCTTAGAATCGATGCATACTAGGTTCTCTCAGAAACCATAACGCCCTACTGCACGTAATGATGACCGAGTACACATCTGTTGGCAACTATCACACCTCGCCCTCTGCAACATCAGTTTTCAATATGCCCTGCAAGTCAAATCGTTAGCCTTACTTGGTGAAAAATTATCCAGAATACACCTAAAAAACGCGTGGGAGGAAAGTGAACTTATTTAAATGTCCTTCGACGAAACTGAGATTAGGAACACATTTTGGAAAAGTATGCAAATCTGTCACCGATCAAAAGTGCGACTGTCTGTTTGGCGCATGACCAGACTGTCTAAGTGTGCTCACAAGACATGTGCTCGACGTTCCAAAATGACTGTAAATCGTGGACCTCTTGTTAAGTGATTAGCGATTTAGGGGTTTTGCGCGATGGGTATTTTGTTCATAGCCACACCACTCTCGTTTAAACACGGCCGTTCAAACGAGATTAGCGATTTCTCAAACGATTGCCCTCCTTACCCAGTAAAACCTCTTTCTATTGTCTACTACGAGTTGAATCCAAACATAGAATGAGTGATTTGATGCACCGTTCACGACGGAAAGATTACCTTATTTCGTGCTTGAATTTCCTCTATTCTCCACGGACTGAAGTGAGTAATCACTTTTTACTAAAAGTTGATCGGAAAATTTGACGTCCCTTTAATGAAAATAACGGTTAGTCATTAGAACCCAATCAAATGGTTTTCGACTTCATCAGCGCTTCCGTCAGATCAAGACCTGTTACCTAGCGATGCTCATATATCGGATGGTGCTGTTGCAAGGCCGCCAGAAACTGAAGCAGTCCAGGGAATTCACTCCGATGATAAACACCATCCACCGGAGAACGCCACCAGTTGCATTATGAAAGAAACCATCAGGGAAACATCGTTTCAGCTAATCTTTGTCATTGCAGCATAACAAAGCAGTATGAGATTTTAAAGGCAGAAAATCTGCCTGTATAAAGTGGCTGGGAAGTGAGTCTACCACTATACCCGCAGAACCTGCGTAGGTAGGTTTTCGGTTCACCGTACATCGTGCCTTGGCGCGCTGTCAGGAAGGGGCACGTGCCACTGACACGAGGAATAAATTATCGTGTCCATGAGCTGAGTTGTCCCCATATGAACCACTTGGGACCATGGATTCATAGACTGAAGGCTTTCTTCTCCACTTAGCCAAAGATTCCAGAAACGGGCTCAAATGTTTAGCATGAAAGTAAATTAAACAATTGTTAGTTATAAAATATCAGGCGACTGAGACATTTGTTTACTAGCTGGGAATATCACGACGTTTGTCTCATTCGTTCTAAAGTGTTTTGGCAGAATTTGCTATTGCCCTGCCATGGAAGACCGGACATTTAAAAAACCTGGCTATCCGTGACTAGTATTCCAGGGAGAACTTCTCAGCATGTGCATTTCTCGGCTGCCTACCGTGGTTAATGTAAAAAAAATACAAAGCATCCAGTCTATACTAGATGTATATCGTTAAGGGCTGGAGATTGAAAATGCTGGTTTAAGGAATTCCGCCTAATTTTGTACGCCCACTTTATTCCATTTGACACAATGCCCATTTCAAGCAGTTTCTTGCTCTGTGTGGATCTTGATCAGAGCGGGTTGACGTGACAAGGAATACCCCAAAGTAATGATCCAGATCGCTTTGAGACAAATCTCCCATATTCAATTAACTGATTTTATTCGGTCAACCTTATTTTTTACCAACGAGCAATGAATAACTCCATATTATTAGTATCCACGGTATTTGAGGGGCAACATTTGAATGAAAGTGGCCCACAAATTACAGACAACTTGTATTTTCAGTTTTGTGCTGACATCGAGGTGACATCGATTGGCAATGAAACGTTTGCCCCAACTGCCAATCTCGGCAAACAGACCAAAAACCAAACAAGTTTTTATGCCTTCACTGTGGCAGAATACAACTGCCCTTCCTTGCTTCGCGCTCGATCCTTTATTATGTCCAGAAAACTCAAGAAGTTACTTAATTCTACGTTGGTTGGAAATGGAAATGAGAGTCAACAATCTATTGAATCTCGTGAAACTTTGCAGGATATCTCCATTACCCAAAATATTTAGATGTGTAGGGCGGAATCACATGGGACTCAGTCCGGCGTTTCACCACGTTATTCAAAATTACCGGTCGTATAAGACCAAGTGGCCTAGCGATACAGCAAAAAACTGCATCTTAACCTGGATAGGTGGACAAGTATTGTAATCTGTCTAGATCATTGAAGTGATGACCACTTCCTCGATAAGAATAAAACACTGCTGTGGCTTGACTACCAATACTTCGGGAAATAGAGACGTGGCTGTTTTGTTTGAAAATTGCTTTAGGTGCCTTGGCTTCTGCAAGTTATTGACAGAGCACTGTTCAGGCATCAAATCTGAATCAGTAGAGTAAATAAGCCTGGTTTGAGGTACTACATACGCTATAAAATGTGGTAACTGCATGCACTTTGGGTGACAGTGAAACATCTTCAGTGCGGAACAAAAGAGACGCCAGTCGTTCAATATGACACTCAAACCAACTACATTTACAGATGTTGTTTCCAGGGCTGTATTGACAGTACCATTCTTCAATGGGCAACCCTTGGTAGCTCTGTCGATATATATATATATATATATATATTATTCATCACATATTACAAATTATTATACATCAAATATTATATATTATATACGCATTATATTATACATATTACATATTATATATTTTATCTTGCGTATTCAGTACGTAGATATCCAAAGCTCCAGGTATTGGCGAACGTGGTTGCATATGAATTCAACTATAATATTCGGGTTGTACATTTTGTTTCCGAAGTTAAACCACTCTCTGGCATAGGAAGTTGTATGGACTAAATCCGGTGGACCTGGTTATATAGAGCACACCCTTCCAATGGAGCTAAATTAAGTATGACATTAAAATGCAGGTTCAAGTTCATTTAAAATATTTGAAAATTTTTGAAAGTTAATGGTTGTTCCGGTATTCTGCTACTTCTCATTATAGTGAATACTTATGAAAGAAGAGCAGTGATTTTGCCATCAGCCGGTGAACTGCATCATATTTTGTAAGGTTCAGCCGAAGTTCTGAGATGAATCCTCACAGCATCACGTTTACCTATTCTCCTTGTGGACTTTCACATGACGTGACATTGAACAGCCTATTCAACATAGCATGGCTGGCATGCTGAATCCATCGGGAACCCGAAGTATTCTTCTAGGATAAATTCTCCAAGCACCCTTGGAGGAGCTGACCAACAACCAGTGATTCGAATACACAATGACCGAGAAAAGAGGATAATGGGGTTAAGAACGATTCAAAACGGACTCCAGATTAGCTAATTTCTCACCATCGGCTATGATCCCTGAGGCTCAAGGACAAACTTTTTGCTGCCTTCAAGTAATAAAATTGCCGGTTTTATTTGCCCCATGCGTTGCAACCCCTTCAAACAGATCTATTCGGCTCCAGAAATGTGGGACGACTCTAGCTGTTCACATTTCGTTACGATCGTCCCCATTTGTCGCAGGAGACAGTAGTAATTATAATATTAAATTGAATGAAAATTGTTCCCATTTTCTGCCGATATATGAGAATTGATCAAACGAGAAGTGGCTTCGCAGCCTTTAGAGACAACACTGTGGTTCACCAAGCACTTGCTTCATCTGACGGCCGTTTCTTCAACGGACTCATTTTAGTCAAGCTCCCGTTCCTGACAGCCTCAACTGTTTACTGCGTTAGCATATTATTAATAAAAGCTGACATGGGTTGGTCCAGCATCAGCAAAGAAACTTATCCTGGAACTTTAACCATCCGCAAGTAATCTGCTGCTCCCTTATAGTATTTTGCTCAAAAAATATCACTGTGCAAAGGATATCTGATCCAATAAAGACAATGGACCCACTTAATAACAAGCAACGGTCTGCTTTCCTCTGCATCTAATTTAGCTGAAGAAAAACTGAGCTAGTTTAACAGAGTTACCTGATAAAGTTTGGTAAGTAGACGGAGGTTTGAAAAACTGTTTTCCGGTACTGTGAATGGAGGTTTGAGCGGGTGCGACAAAGACACTCTGTGATATTAGGTTCATTCCAGTCATCCTACGCTGACCAACGCTGCATTTAGATCAGAATTTTGTGGCGGCAGCCTTCCAACCTAAGGTTGATCGGCCCTCAAATATTTCATCTAATATGAAAACATGAGATTGAACGCTACATTCACTGCACAGAACGGGATGGATGTGTGGATGTATACGACCGCAGGACTCCGTCATATTTTATCCAAACGGTATGTTAAAAGCGTTTTGTACCCGCAGAGTAACCACTTACTTGGAGATCTGGTGCTGAATAGAAGTTGGGCTAGATGCCGTCTTCCTGAAGATGAGGAACCGTGGAGTCATATTAGTCATCCGAACGCAAGCTGCCTACTGTCCGCCAGACCACCTGACCACTGTCGATGTTCAGTAAATGTTTTGGTAGGCCTAAGACTGTGACAATCACATTACTCATTCGAATAATCTTCAAAATCTCAGTTTAAACTTACTCTGAATGTTGACGTATCAGCTTTAGGCTAATAGAAGGTATTTCTTGTCTAACAGATCCTCTTCTCCAAAGCTATCGACGATGAAGTTGCTCGCAAAATACACAGGGGCGAATAATGAAATGGAAAATTGTGTAGTCCACTCTTCTACACAAAGACCGATTTAGAACACCATGATCTCAAATTCCAGAACAGATGCGGTGAACTACGAAAAAACAATAGGTCAATCGATGAGTAGATCGGCAACAGCAAAAAGTATTGAATTGTCGCGGGACCTTGTGAGCATTAAATGGAAACTTGCCTGCACAACTAGTGTTGAAGCTTCCTCCGCAGTATAACAAAGTACTTCCTGGACTTGGTTTATTATTGTCCACTTTCCACTATATAGCAAAATGGGTGGGTCGTGAGTACCGCACCAAAACACCACCTCATCTCATCGGCTGTCCTCATCATTCATGAGCTATCACCAGACAAACCGGCAATATTTCCGAAGAAACCTTTCAAGGCTGGAAGAAATCTATATGTAGACCTCAATGAAGCCGATTTTTCAGTCCGGATGACGGTATTTGGATGGTTCTGCAGCCTTGAACTCTGGGTGGAGTATTTTCATTCAGTCTGACCAACTTTGGTAGTATCCTGAAGAAACCCAGTGTTATGGTATTATAAACGAATCCCGGAATGTGAGCCTACTCAGGTGTAATTAAATAAATGTGATGAGAGCTGTGCCTGTCGGCAGAAAGCCAAGATATCTGAGCAAACACACCGCGGACCAGAAGTTGACGTCAAGTTGCATGAAGTGTGATTCAATGTTCCCACATCTACATAAAGAAAGAATAATGCACTGAGAAGTGTAAATATGATTCATGATCCCTAAATCCCAGGTCGTGGTGTTCATGGTTGCAGGTTATAAATTTCGATTGGGTATGTAACCGTTACCTAGCTGAGTCTTTGTTTGGCAACATCACAGAATGCACCATCAGGAAGACAGGAAACCATGAAGCTATGTTTGACCTTCGTTGAAGAAACGAGGGATTTGGAATATGCATAAAATCCGGCTTGCCAAATGTAAATCATCGGTTGTCGCACCCAGCTATGAATAGCGATATTGGAGCACAATTCCGAGAGTTGTAAACTTCGCCCTTTTCGTTCTACTCTGGATCAATACACTGAGAAGGTTTATCCACTGACAAAACCTGGCAGCTTAAATAACCAAAAATTTAGCGTTAAGACGAATGTACTGCACACACTACTGAATACTCAAAATCATCCTCACACTCTCTTACGGAAAATGTCGGAAATAATTTGATTTGTTCACCAAGTTCCACAGAATTTAGCAGTATATCATTGTGTTTTATGGCATTGTGAGATGCATGCTTTTCTGAGTATTCCGTAGCTGTGGAGCATCGATATTTACCATTAAAGTGCTTCCTAATCCCAGTTCTATTGTAGTCACTATATAATGAACTGATCGTAACTACACACTGTTTTCCAGGTTGTCCCACATGACAAATGACTGTTAAGTACTCGCCTCAACGAAGGATCAGTGTAATGCAAAATTAGCCACAGTATCAACCCCAAATATCTTCAGTTTTGACAAATTTTATGCAAATCTGTCAAGCGTTGAAGGTGCAAATTCGCCTAGTTGGTTGACGACTAACTGATTTGTCGAATGGCCGTGGTTGCCACGCTCACAAAATGCATACTAATGCGTACTGAACACATTCTCCGAACGGAATTTCCGAGTTCATGTGGCATCAACGAAAGTGCACACATTGGGTTCAATGTCAGGTGCTTTCACAAGACATTCCGTTATTCCTGTTCAGTGTGCCTTCCACCCTAAACGTTTTGCACACCTACTTTTTCATTCTCGTCGTGTACTACCAGTTTATTACATTGAAAGTAGTTCCAAAGTAATTCCACTACACTAATTTTCAACCTACTTTTAGTGCGACATATCTGGTGATTGGAAATTCGCCATTTATCATGAAAGTTCCGTTGCTATCGATGATACGTTGGATATCCTAAGGAGCTATTTATAGGTCCTTTGTTTCCAGATATATATGCTGCAGTAAGTCGCGTAATAGCGCGATTTTGCCTGCTAAGTCAACACATCTCGAAACCGCGTGCTCAGTCATTGGCCAACTACAACGCAGTCTTGCGCGTTTAATTCATGACAGCGATCATTGTAGCTAAGCTGAAGTAGTGAGATATTCGCATTGCAGTTTTACTCAGCTTCCGTATTAAGGCTTCCAATATCTCCAAAGCAAGTTGCTTTGCAATGTAAACTTTGCAGATGCCCACCAATCAAGAACAGCATGTTTTTTTCTGGGTATCGGCGCGAACACTTTAATCCGGGATTTGGTACCGGCCATCATTCAACTTGGTGAAGATGGTACACTGAATGAGTTTGCAGTTGAAAATAAAAGGTATTAATTCGTTCTTTCGTATGAATTTCACACCGTTGAGTATGTTTCAGGTTGGCAGCGTCACTCTTATCTGGCACAGAATACCTTCACAGAATGTAATTGCATTTCTGGTGTTTATCAGCGCACGGCTCTTAGGGAAGACGGCGTACCGACGGAGCTGGCCGTAATCCCTCTTCTGGTGGGAGCACACGCCGTGAGACAGACTCCCGCAGCATTTTCTTCAGTCAGCCGTTATGAGGAAGTCATTCCATCAGCGCCTCTGTATTTCTAGAAACAAATCGCCGGTATAATGTGCAATCACGTACATGTTACAACGGGTAACGCGAGGCGGTCTTTGACCAGCACACCCAGTTGGAGGCACCATAGAGAAGAGATTCAGCTGGTATTCAGCTGTGTCGCTGGTTATCACCAACTCATTTCCCAACAAAGTGCATCATGCTGGGCTCACTAGTATGCTTTTCAGGCATTTCCGGTTATTTCCTTCCGTACCGTTTGTTATCAGCTAACAGAACGTTGCACTTATCAAAATACCTATGGGTAGCGCCAATTGGGAAGGTATTCTAAGCTTTGTTGAAAGAAGAAGGCTGCTTAATGCAGTTCATTTCGAGTTGCTGATTGTGAAACATCTAATCGAAAGTGTTCTTACATCAAACAAATCAATCTACCCAGACTTATATGCAAACCAGATTTCATGGCACATGCTGATCCTTATCACCATTAGCTGAACAGCCGAGGTCTTGGTTCATATAAAGGAAACTAGGTAATCGAGTTTGACGGCCTCAATATTATATGGAGCGCAGATTTCTAATTCATACTTCTGCAACTTAACCAGAAAGCCAAGTTTAATCCGAGTGACCAAGCCATATCATTCCTGAAGAAACGGACGAAGCTTGCTCCTCCCCATAGTCATATCCACGGAATTTCGCGCTTCTTTCCGGAACACACTCCATTTTCATAAAGGAAACTAATCACAAGGCTATTGCAACAACCCACGATCGGCTGTGCCCTTCTTGGGGCTCATCAGGTGGGCGCAGTCCCCGAGTTTCCGTCAACCTTATGTTCTACTTGAACCCAAATTGGACTGTTTTCGACAAACACACTCATTTGCAAATCAATCTGGTTTTCACGAGAGACTCAAATGAATCCCTCGTTTATGATATTCAGTTGAGTCTCTTGTGAAAACCAAACTGATTTGCAAATGAGTGTATTTGTGTTGAATAGAAATTTCCCAATTTTTAATGTTTTGAAAGTTTTGAGCAACACAATCTCATAATAGCAAGGAATATACGAAAAAAATCTAGCCACTACCTACGAAGCAAGCGTTGTATTGATCTGACAGCATGAGGTGAACGATTATAACTGATTTTTAAAAAATAACACGATCAACCTAAAATTTTTCCCAAGAGACAGATGATGCTCGAATCAGAACATCCTACATAGCGGGTGTTGGACTTGACTCCTCAAAAATTGCAACGCCAAAATGAAAACCCTTGTGGTACGGAAGAAATAACAAGCGAAAATTCCAAAAAATCAAAACTAAAAACATTTTCGGTTTCTTTTATAATCTTTGGTGAATTATTGCTGAAATATTACTTCATTTCACACTCTTATGCCAGCGAAGTTCAATGCTCGTGTGCTTGTGCCCTTGTTCTTGTATCGGTTGAGATTCGCTACTTTGGGAACGATATGTGTTTATGGCACCGCCAAGCGTCCCCCCTAAAGAACTTTTGTAACTGGCCATTACTACTGAGTGTTTATCGATTGGAATATTTTGATTCTGAAAAGGGGCACTTTCACACAGAAAAATCTTCCGTGGTCAAATAACGACAATGAAGCTCACGCCGTGACAAATGGGTCGATAAAACGCGACCAAAACTCTAGCGACTTCTAGTCGTGTCTGTACTAGTGAGGCTATTCTGTTCACTGATGAATGAAAATTCGATTGATTTTCACGAGCAAAATCACTGCCCGAATATGCGTAGAGCAAACCATTCGTTAAACATATGATATAAAGTTACGTTGTCGGAGAGCCCCACCAGGATTTCGTCTACATGTTCCCTAATCTCTAAGGTGGAAAACCAAAACGTCAAGCCCTTGCCAACGCACGTCCTGTTACCTAACGCCACTTAATATAAGCGCTCAACTACGGTTAGAAACGGATGGAGTGACCAGGAGCTCTGAAAAAATAACAGGCGACAAATTGCCCTTCCGAGTTCGTCTAATCAATGAACTGGTGAATACAATAGCTCCTCTAATGACAACCTGAATTTTCGCTGTTTGAAAAAACTGCAATACATGAAGGTTTGTAACCTCAGGTGTTGTATCCAAAATGTTATATAGTTGTTTTTTCGGTCAGTGCGTATAACATTAGGAAAATATTTGCTCAGTTTTGTCTAATTCACTCTGAGTCCTAGAGTGCTAATTTTGTCCAGTGCCGAACTGCGAGGTTTCTATCCGCGTTCTCCGTGAGTTCATTCCTATTTAGCTTGCTACCATACCTATTGTGTGACTATACGAAAGAACATTTATTTGGAACAGCCTTTTAAACTAGTGAGTCGCATTCACTTGCCACAACTCTGATATATGCTATATCTGCTTTTTCCCAAATTGTGTCACATGGTAGCTGATATCCTGTCATGCAGACAGGGCTCACTGGTAATACATGTATGTGGATATATGTGCACATATATAATATTATATATATATATATGTATGTATTATAGCATATCGAAATCTCCGGAATCCCATCAACTTTGCCAGCCTCGGTGCAACGTTTGAAATATTCAAACCACAGGTATGGATTTTTTCTTAAGCTGTGAAACTCGCCCTGGCTAATTTGTCGCTGTTCGACGGAGTCAGCGAGTTGCTTCACAGCAGTCAACGAAGCAAATTCTATGCTTCATAAGTTAAAACTGTAGATGCCCACATAAAGCCTAATTTCCCGCAACATATATCAAAACGTTGGCGTGTTTTTACCCATCATTGTTTTTAATTAGAAACTTTCGTTGACCAGTTTTTGGCGATCGGATTACATGATTTGTTATTTCTGGCCTAATGTACAGTCATCCAAAACTAGTTATGAGTATTCGAGAAATACACTCATTTGCGAACAAATTTGGTTTTCGCGAGAGACTCAACCAAATTAGAACATAAGGTTGACGGAAACTCGGGGACTACGCCTACCTGATGAGTCCCAAGAAGGGCGAAACCGGTCGTGGGCTGTCGAAGAGTTTTCAGCAACCTTGTAAGTAGTTCCCTTTGTGCAGATATAAGTATGTTTTTATACTATGCATACTGAATTCCACCCAGCCCATTCTTTTTCACGGTTTCCTTCTGTGCACATTGGTTTAATCACTGTTGGCAGGTAAATTTGACCCGAATGCACCCATTCAGTTAAGGTTATTTATATAAACATTATATGTATGTATTCACATGTATGATGACTTGAATACACACTATACTGCAACACACTTCTGATTGCACAAGTTACGATGACCAGTGTCGAAAATCTTGTCACGCATGAAACAGTATGTTGCTGCAACGCAATCAAATCGATTATCAACGTGCGAGTGATGCAACGGGATCAGCTGTTATTGGAATATGAAAATTTTTTTTAATTGCGATCGTCAATCCGGTACTCTGGTTCTGTTTATTAATACGTGGGTAGTGCAATCCCATAGCCATTTTTTGTTCAGATCGCCTAACAAAATGGTGCAAAACTTCAACCTTACTTAAAGTGAATGCGCACGTTTATTGTAGATGTGTACGCCTTAACAATCCAATTTCCGATAATGTATGCAATGATACAGCAAGTAAAACTGCGATCATTGTGGATTGCGATCGTCAATCCGGTACTCTGGTTCTGTTTATTAATACGTGGGTAGTGCAATCCCATAGCCATTTTTTGTTCAGATCGCCTAACAAAATGGTGCAAAACTTCAACCTTACTTAAAGTGAATGCGCACGTTTATTGTAGATGTGTACGCCTTAACAATCCAATTTCCGATAATGTATGCAATGATACAGCAAGTAAAACTGCGATCATTGTGGAGGTGGGAACCTCACACAACATGTTACCGCGGTCCAAATTTATAAAGGAACACTATTATTGGCCAGTAACAGGGATGTAATATTGACAGATTCGTACGTTTTTGTGGTAAGGTTTGTCGGATCAAATTCAAACGGCTTTGCACACTGTTGAGGCTGACCGCCGATAAGCCTATTTGCATTCATTATCTCAAAGTGAGGATCTCTGTGAGTCACAAAAATAGCCAATCAGATTTCGGACGCTTCATTGTGTAGTCTATATAATGTGAGGCATTCTGACGACATTTGATCAACCGGATTTAACCCACAACAATGTATGCGATTTGTATTGCATTTTTTGTGATTGCCCAGCCATTTGCTTTCAGTGGTGAGCCATTAGCTTTTTAACTGTTTAATGAATTTTCACCACAAAGTACGTAATATTTCGTTTCATGCATTGTGAACATCTAACGCTGCTTGTTTTGACGGAAACACAGTGAAACCTCCTACAAATTAGAATGCTAAATGAATTGAAACCTGCGTCGTTGCTAGTATAACAAAGGCAGTGCACTGGGCTGCCAAATATAACAATATTCATTTAACAACAAGATATAACTCGTGGTCGGATTTTGCTTTCCAACTTCCAGTATTTGAGTGCGAAATTACGACACAAGGAAAGAAGTATGGCCACAAAGGTTTGGTCACAGTCGCGTAATGCAACGTCAAATTGTCTTTTGGATTGATGGAATGACAGCTTGAATATCGGAAAGAAGATAATGGCAACACAGAACTCAGATGGCTATATGGGTTGTAATTCACTGACCCGGTCCACTTTACCAGGTTACTTGGATCCTACACAAGATAGCACACGAAGCCTAAACAGTCAAAGCGTTCGCATATACTGTGTTTGACAGTCTATCATGTGACGTTTAAATGTCGGATCCTCAAAATCTTGTAAAGATTAAATCCCCGAAAGTGATGTTTCATCATTTTACCGGGGACACGTTATTTTGACGTTTATTTCTCGATAAGATAAAAAATAAATGTCCCGAATTTGTTTGCAGGAGTTTACACAAGTATACAACTTCCTAGCAAGTTGACTGTATTTAGTCGGGTATTTGCTTTCGTCAGTCGACCACAATAGACAATAGTTCCCATGTTTATTACATGGTCACAAAAATGAAAAACACGTGGAAACAATCGCTTAGGTAAAACAAAATAGACAATGTGATCTCTCTGTCGTCCCAACGAGACAAGACCATCAACGTTGACTACCAAATGTCGCGATTGTAATGATGTGCAATCAAACATTCGGTGAAAGTATGAAACAGACTGAATGGACAATATTTATCCAGATTTCAGTCGCTTACGATTCAAATCAATTCGGAAGAAGTTTTTGGAGATGTGCTAAACTACAAAGATAAACATCACCTGTTAACCAACTACGCTCGTTGAAAACTTTGTATTGTCCATCTTGCTACAGCATGATGCCTCACGTGTTGACAATTAAGCTGATACGCTACAGACACAAGTTCATCTGGAATGCCTACACAGTCAGGTCAAAGCACTCATACTAACGAACTCAGATAAACAATGTTGGTCTCCTTACAATCTGGACATACAAGACCGTTCCATTCTCATGTGCCACGCTGCAACTACTGCCAAGCAACTAAACAATCCTGTTTAATGATAGGCTTGTGATCTCTTCAGCTGAATAAAATTGCTGCTTATTTGAAATGAGATCTGTTCAATCCAATGGGTAGAAATTTAACACCAGAGCACAGCGTTCGCCTTGATAAAGAACCAGAAAACTTCGATTGTTACGTCTATACAATTCTATTATCCAGTTTTGGTGCGCGACACTCGCACTCCTTGGAGAACGAGCATTTAAAATGAGCAGTTCACCAAAATTCCGTTAACCCAATATGCTACTTAGCCTCGTGCTTGGAATGTGCGGTTCCGCATATCTTAACGTAGCTCACTGCTTGGTCGGTCTTCTACGTCCCCTTTGATTAAATTTATCAGTTCTTAATGAATTTTGTCGGACAACCAAAAGCATACTTGAGGGTTCCATTTGACTGTTTTCTGCTGATTTCAAGCTTTAGTAGAGTACTGTTAAGATGAACTGTTGATTTATTATACAAACGCACGGTCACTCAAACCATACGCTTTCTACTTGTCTCACTGATCAACCTTGTCGTCGTCGGTACAGAGGACATTCGTTTTGCTTCTGAAATCATTTATTATAGTCGGACTGAAAGTTTTACCGTGCTCTCTCTCAATTTTCACTTCTGCTGATACATTCTTAGCCATGGCACAAAGTCTCTTATATGATGACACTGAAAGTGCGAGACGTTACAAACAGTTTGCTGATAGTATTCCGCTGATCTTTATGACAACCTCTTTCAGCTAATCTGTCTCGAATAAACGGTAAGTTAGCATTTTTAGATTTCTCGCTCAATATACTTTCGAATCAACACACCAATCCGCACTGTTCTCGCTAAAACAAATTGAATTAGATAGTAAACGTGCATTTCAGGTTGTCCATAGGTGATTCATAGTTGCGGCCTATCCGAACCATGTTTCCCAAAAGTGAGAATTACTTCCAGTTGACTGAAAAAACTGCGTCACCTTGACGCCAACCCCAAACTAACTGGATCCATTTGAACCCCTTTAGGGTTTTTTCCTCTCGTTTACCGCTTATCGAACCCACCAATGTGTATCACGTGGATGGCTTCTGAAAATGAGGTCAATGTTCACATCAGCCCAATTATGTCCTCACGCCCTTCCAAGTAGTTTGGAACAGGTCCACGCTTTAAACTCACTTGAAGAATAGATATATCAGAGTGTTGGAAGCCATTTGCTGAATGATGTGTGTGCAGCTTCCAGATACTACGGGAACTTCAATAAATCACACGTTTCAGCAGCCTTCAGTTACTTCATTTCGCCGCATTTTATTCCTCTTACGAATGTGGCTTGCGACATCCTGGTGGAGGGAAGAAGGCCTTCGCTGCGGAGGTAGATGGAATGCCAACTGACCGGTTACAGACTATTGGAGAGGGAAGCAAAACTCTCATTTGCATCTTATTTACAAGACCTGAACATCCGCCTTCTCCTGAACGCGTCTTCTTGAACTTTCCTGGATATTCATCGACTCCAATCATTCATTTCTCAAATCCAAGCAAATGTTACAGCGACTCCACAAATTCTGCAACAGATCTCTTCTTTTTGAGAGACGCAAAGCGAAATCCCAAGAACAACACATACTAGTCACATGTCCCCATTAGTAGTATCACCGTTACACCGGTACTAAAAACTGAAAGCAATCATTTCAAATTAGCTCCGCCTTGCCTATCGCCGAAAATGAATGTGATATTTGACTAAACATTTTGTTTTGATTGGCAAAAACTTCCCACGGCATCCTAACTCTCACTCTACCGACAGCTTCGACCAATTGCATCAAATTACATTACCTTTAACTCAGATTGGCTGCGACAAAAGTTTATTTTCCTAAACCTCGTGTCTTTGCAAGACTAATAATTCGACAGTTCCAAAATTTCGCTGGTATGACAAAAAAACATGACCGACTGCTAGTTATTCGCACATTCACATGCGCTTTGTTTTGCACACCGTTTGAGCGATAAGGATCAACGATCTGAACTGTATGCCAATATTTAACTGAATTTCGAATCGACCATGAAGTGTCAATGAATGTTTTACTTGGAAAATCACCAATTTTGTTTCATTGGTGTATTAAATTCAAATGCTACATTCTCATTCCTTAAACGCGCATCGCTCCTCATTTCGACCGAAATATCCACGACTGGAATTGTCGAACAATTACATATACATCAGGGTGACGCTTTAAATTTATGGCAATTGTGATTGAAGTTTGTTCGCTTTTTAGGAAGCTCGCCCATAGGCCTTACCACCGGGGATTGTTACGGTGAGTTCTTAGGCAACTACGTTAACTTTTTGATATGGAATACCGTGATTTCTTTGGAAAGATGAACATGATGAGCCCCGACAGTGATCTTCCTGAGCGTGAGTCACGTTGCACTGATCGCACTTCCTTCCCCTCCCATGATCCACAAAATCTTCGCCCAGAGTTCCTTGGTAACTCCATTGATCAAAGACCGTGAATAAAAGCTGGTTGGTTATTGGTCCACTGAAATGGCAAATTAATCATCTTGAAAACAACAAAGTTATCATTACCAATATCTGATCTACAATGTCTTAGAACTAGTGTCCTGGGACTTATAAAGAAACCGCTATTGTCTGGGGTTTGACATAATTATCACTTCCGCCCATTTTGCTACTAAGGACGTGATTTCTCATCCCTTCTGGTTGGATTTTCGGCAACTTTAATGATTCGCCATCAAATACAAGATCCGTTTATTCCCAACTTTGTTAACACATCCAAGTGAATACAAGCCCATAACACGCAGACAACTTAATGAATCTTTTTAGGAACAAATTAGAAGCACAAATTGAAGTCATTCACCTAATTGAGCACCGAATTCCTTCAGATGCACCTAAAAAGTACCTTCTATACATAGATTCAGATGTACCGCGTAAAACGCGTGGTTTATGGGACCAAATTACAACTTGCGTCATAGTAAACTAGCAAATATTTTTTGTCTCAGAAGGTCTTGGTGCAACTCTTGAAAATACCGGCATGTTGCCAGTTTATTGTTGGGCATGTACTTCTCTACTTATTGTGCATCAAAAGTTTTATTTTGATTTATAAACTATAAACATGGATCTAATGAAAGTCGAATGATTCGTTTTTTCCACAGACACATGTCTCAAAGAGTCGGCTGCCTGCATGCGTGCGTCACCTGTAGCATTTTACCAATGAAGTTCTATGAAAGTTATGGTTTGATTGAATATGTAAATCATATATCTTGATAATGTTGCAGGCAGTTCGGAAACCATTAAATGGACTTCTGGGTGAGGAAAACAACAAAAGGGTCAACGTGAACTAGATGTGGTTATATGAGCCATGTAGGTCAAGGCCATTAAGGTCGGTTAGAAATAGGTTCACTCTGACAAGTACTTTTATCATGTGAATCTGAAAATAGGGAAGTGGGAAAGTCGAATGGAGTATCCATCACTTAACTCTCTGTAAGTATAGGTGAAATGCTAATGTACTGTGCATTGCAATGCGTTCACGCAGACAACCAGTCATGCAATGATTCAAGAAAATAAGTTGTAAGTTGCATTTCTAAAGGTTAAAAGTGCGCACTTGTGACAGTCACATGAGACAGACATACCTCTATTGAATGGCCGATGAAGAACGGAAGGTTGAAAAATGAGTCAAAACATACAATCATTATTAGGCCACTATAAAGAAACCCTCTTTAATCCACGATACCTAAAATGTATTTCAGCAGTCCAACAATGCGGCACTCTTCACCTTTGAACATTCCACCGAAAAAAGAGTGGATATTAAACTGGAGTGAGGAAAATATATGCCGTGCTAAGCACTAACCTTTGTGTAAGACCGTGCTTGGTCTGAACACATGGAAAGCAAGCTAGGGGACAAAGCGGAACGGAATAGACAACGCACAACCGTGTACTGTGTGTGCATGATGGCAGAGGCTCCATTGAGCCTATATGAGATGTGTGTTTTGCTTAATTCCTATGGCTACCGTCCATCGTTAGCGCTACTTGAAGGCCAGTGTGGACGACGAAGAGCGGATGTACAGCCTAAAATTTTCTACCGATTACTCAAGTGGAAAACTGCATTTGATGGGAGATAGGCTAGCAGTGTGTATTTTGAAGCAAGATTAACGATGTGCCAATCACTGCGCATCTCGGCCCAAAAGGATACACTTATCGGAGCGACCATTCGATCAACTGTAGAAAAGTGGAGGCACGAGACGATGGCTTAACCATTGGAATCGACTTTCTCTGCATTGATCCTGTCTTAACTATACGCCAACATTCACGTATTTTTACAAACTCAAAAACAGTTATTCAACAGGATAATTGCTGTTTTGCTGGAAATATCAGCGCAGTTTTTAAATAACAAATGCATAGATTTGGGGAGCACACGATTTACATGGCTTTGATTATTGCATATATGCCATGCTATCCGTGATAATAAAATTATTGGTGTGAACGAATGCAGTCGGTTGGTTTGGCAGACCGAATATATTACGTTCATGCCTGTCACAGCTGCCTTAATTCGGAGTGCATCCCATGGATGCTTCATTTCCAATGCCTCATCGATAGAGACTTCCCAAGTCGGTCCAAATGACATAGGCTCCCCGCGCCGTTTGAAAGTTTTCTCTTCTGTGGCTGTTGAGTAACAGTGGAAAGAACTGCCTTTGCGTGGAAACGGTCAACTAGGTCAGGTAGGCAGGTAATAAGGCAGGATTCGAGTTAGACAATCTGTTAAAGGATTCGGGTAATAGAGTGTTTAAGGATCGGTAAAACAGGCTAGATTACTTAGTAGCCCTAAGTTATCTGATAAAAAGCACGTTCATCTAGGTGTGTCTGATATCTTAAGCAGATGATATCCATAGTTCTCCTTGTAATACAAGTTTAGGGCACCCTAAACTGTGTAGACCTAACCTTACCTTTGCAGCCCAAAAAATGTGTTGGTTACTTTTTGTCAAAGACCTGAGAAATATTTTGCCCCAAATGTCGTCACGAAGAAGCAGATATTTCCGATTGCACGCGTCTGGCAGTCACATATGCATCGAATATCCAATGTTGCTCGGTACCAAATAACACATCAGCATAGAATGCGCACCGCAGCTGCTGCGATAAAGATACGCCATTTTTCGTTTCTAACCAACACTTGAGGATGTAAGATAAATCTTACATGAGCGAATTCAAATCCGGGTGCACCTTATGCATGATGAGTTTGGTACCGTCATTCAGCAGTTTGTTTTAGACCCATGACCTCCCATATACGCACCAAGATTTTGGAATAGTCCATCTTCCTGCAAAGGCTCTTGCCGTCCCATCAATGAATTCGGTTATGACACGTTACTTAACGTTGTGTAAAAGTGGTCTGGTGGTCGGTTTGCATACAAGCAGTACTGTCCGCCAGTTAGTCAACTTCCGTACCGGAATGGCTGCATGGATTTGGATGAGATCAGAAACACTACATGAATGATTTTGTTTTACGCTAGTGTTGTCTGGCAAAGGACGGTTTATTTGTCCGCATGACTCGTCTTTTTAACCTACAGCCAATTGGACCGTAAGGTCTCTATCATGGGCTTCGGGAATTTCAGTGGAATTATCATGCAGTAATCACCTTATCTGCTCCGCACGTTCAGAGTATAGATGACAATCCATTGTCTGTAGATGAAATCCAGAATCCTCATTTTAGCTTAGTACACGATTTCTCTAGTCCAATGACCCATTTCAGGCAGAACATGAGCGACGATATTCTGCAACTTCGGCTACTAAAAAGCAAGAATTCATTGTTTTACAAGTTGCTAAATGGCTAATAGGACAAACGAATGAGTCCGCATAAGTTACGTGTACCGGAAGCAGAACATTTCACTGAGTGAATTAGATATACTATTTGGACACAGTCTTTTATACACATTTAAGATGTTTGACCAGAAGCTCACGTACTATATAGGTAGACTGCTATCTCCACATCAACTACGCTGCAAGGCCTTTGCACATGGCGGTGCTGTAGTGTTTAGAGCGACCAAGTGAGCAACTGAAAGCGGGTAAAACTGAACGTTTGTCAAGCTTTCTTTAATCCACTGAAAGTCGCTGAATCAGTCATGTCTGCGTATTAATTTTAATAAATATAGACAACCGCAATCCCTATTCTTCTCAGCGAGAGCTACGTCTTGACACGAACGCTGTTGTTCGTCTGTACTTTCTAACTCTTAGATTGTGTCCCCTTGTGGTGATTCAATGAAGACAAAAGTTTAGCCCCAGTGCCTGGCCAAAGAATAACTTGGCGTGTTCGGACAAACAAAGTCCTGACTGGGTCAGTCGGGCGTCACAGCCAGGACAGTTACTGGGTCGTCATTCGATAAATGGGGCACACCAACCACATCGCTCAAGTTCGCCTGTTCAGACGTGAAAATTTAGATGCGTCCAACGTGCGTTGGTGGAGTAGTGATTACACGCTCGCCTCGCATGTCGGATGTCCGGGGTTCAAATCCCGGCATGGCCATTGGGTATGCACTGCTGATTCGCTCTAATAAGAGCGAAAGTCGAGTCCAGAGTCCAGGACTCACCGGAATAATTACGCCCGAACAGGAGGACGACCGTTCAAACGAGAGTGGTGTGGCTATGAACAAAAATACCTATCCCGCAAAGTTCCAAAACTGCAAACCTAGTTTAATCCGCTACCCGCTTGAAATCGTACTCGACAACTAACTCATTGTATTACCGGGCGAATTATGTGATCTAGTTGACAGTGTGAGAGCTTATACGTATGATGCTTCATATAAAATCGCTATTTAACCAATCATAGCTTCATGTTGTACTTCATTAACCTATCGCCATGATCCTATTGGTTTTCATGTATTTATTGGACAATCTGGTTTTAAACCAAACAGAATACAAAGGGATAATCCAGTATTCATATCCATCCAGGAATAATCGAGAGTCTACCGGAGGTTGCTACGAACGCGCGCAACCTAACGGTTCAGTGAAGTTTGCATAAATCACGAGAGGAAAGGCGTAAGGTCAAAGAGAAATAACTGGCATCATCAGTATTAAAATTACCTCTACCATTATCAACGAATTCGCCAATAAAATCGTCGCTTTCTGCAACAGTAACAACGGCGTCGTCATCAGTACCTTCATCAACACCGTTGGTGACGAGGAATACAGTGTGGTAGGCTAGCCCTCCAGCGTCAAGAGATTACTTTCATTTATTTCAACACGCTGTTTCAAAGATGGTATTTATGAGACAAGAATTATGGAAGACAGCCTGTTGTCATTCAGCGATGCAATCCATTGACAACCAGCTTCGGACACCTCGAATTACTTTAGCCCTTACGAAATGCACTACTCATAAGGTTGCTGAAAACTCTTCGACAGCCCACAACAGGTTTCGCCCTTCTTGGGGTTCATCAGGTACGCACAGTTCGCGAGTTTCCGTCAACGTTATGTTCCACTTGAGTAGTGCATTACATATATACATGTATCGTAGCAACTGAAACATAAGGTGGCCCGACGCAGTGCATTCATTTTTATGGAAACCTAACAAAAGAGTGATTCAACTGGGTTCCAGGTGAATCTCTCGCAAAATCTAATTTGTTTGCAAATGAGTGCATTTCACTAATTCCACTCTTTTCTGTGCTTAAACTAGTTGGCTGTGGGATCGATCTGCTGATATGTGGTGGTAAGCAAAACTTCTATCCTTTGAGGGCACAATACTGTCTTATGTATAATTCGTCAATACTGAATACCAAAACAGCGTCGGAAAGGCATCTAGTAGGTCTGACCAGACATCCACAGCAGTACGTTCAAAATCTTGGAATAAAACATGTGATTTACCTTGGTGTAGTTCAGGGTACTGTCTATCTCATCAGAGTTTCTAGACTCGACTCAGTCAAGCAGAAGGTTACGTGACGAGTTTCTTTTTCTTCTTTTTTTGTGACTGCGTGTTCAATAAGCCAGAGAACGTAAAAACCACTCCAACTGGTGAATTTAAATCTTAAACGTGGAATATTCAAACACCGCAAAAAACGAGCAACCACTACACTGATGTCTCGATTGACCAAACACTGACAGCTTAGGCTATGACATTACTATTTGGAATATTCGCTGCCATTCCTGAAACCACTTAAGGACATCATGAGTGCCTACTTGTGGGAAGGTGTATTTATTTGTTAACCTTGAGAAAAAACATTCTACAAAGGTAATTATTCTCGTGAACTGGGAAATTTTAGGCCCACAGACTAACACAGACCAATTCATCCGTGTGGTTTGTACATAGCTACCACGCAATACGCAATTCAGTGGTATTCGTGCAAACATTGTGGAACATAGTTGAACATCTGAAGGAATAACGCAAAAAAAGTCGCACACGGGTTTGATCAGAATTTGTGGTCTGAGTCAGGACTGAAGTAATTCGAATTAGGGGACAAATTTGTCATCCAAGGTCCACACTTGTAGGAACAGTTAGCCTTGATACCACCGAATTAGCTGGACAAAACTAGAGAAACCAAAGCTGAGCTTGCTTTTATGGTGCTCCAGTCTTGGGCTTTGCAAACAAGACCGCAACGGATGGTGGATAAGTGCCGTTTTGTGGTTGCTGTTTGTAGAACTAAGTTCCATGGATACCCCCAAGATTCATCATATTAGCCTTGAACAAAAAAACGCAGACATTCCTTGATTACTGCAGCTTAGTGAAAACAAACATTACGGACGATGTGGATGATGCTTGGACCTCCTTAGTTTGCTCAAGCATGTGGTGTTTACAAGTATGATTCGTACAACTTTTTATGTGTACTGTTTTTTTAGTTACCCGAAACAGCTGTCTCTTCGGTCTGCCTCTAAACCTGGCAGCACAGTGTCCGCTTCAAGGACCACTTAGCCGGGCGCTTCTCAAGTTGACACTTTCGTAGGAAACCTTAAGTGATAGGTTGGAGTATTTTGCTACGCAGACGCAGTGTCACCCCAGCTCATGATTTTCAGTTGCAAAAGAGTGAGTTAGTGTGAACCACCAATTCAAAGCAATCATAAAACAATGAGTCTGATGTCACAAACAACGAATACTTGTGTTACCCGCGAAAGGTAAGCATTTCTCATGGCAGTTACCAACAAAAACCTACAAGACTGGTCAGACTGCAAGGAGTGGATGGAGGCAGATGAACAACATGAGTTTGATGAACTCCTGTCAACTTTGCTTTAAAGGAGGCCAGCTGTTTCGGATGGGCAGATGCAGAACCATCCACGCAATCTACCTCACAGCTATGTTTGATGATCCGTAAACTCATGTTCCGGATTGGTGTGTGTGGTCTCAACGTGTTAGGTTGGTGGATCACTGATGGTTTTCCTGTACATTACTTAGAGACCATTCAAGAAAAGTATCGATCAGGTCCCGCGATGCAAATATCCCCCAAACTTCAGGTAGATTGGAAAATGATACTTGAAGTAGAATACTATGCAGAACTCCTGAACCTTGTGTAAAATACAACAGCTGTGTTGTCTAAACCAGGTAAAACGTCTTAGTGTAGCTTAGGAAGGACTTGGGTTTTCAACGGGACTGAGCACACCCCAAGCGGCAATGTATCACGCTGGGTATCGGTTGATTAACGGGCCTACGAAGTCGCTCGTTTATTTTTACATTCTACAATATGTTAGGTGCTTACGTGTGTGTTTAGTCTTGAAACGTCCGCCTAAAAAAATTGCATAAGACCCAGGTTCTCTTGATCGGTAATCCATTCTGCGAGTTGTACACTTTAAACCACATTATGGGATATAATGGATGGGATTTTCGGCTTCCTTTTTGAAATTTTTCAGCCGGTTGTGCAATAAAAAAAGAAGCCTGCGAAAGTGAGTTTCCTCTCATGTCCTGCTTCCAAATTTTGGCTGACACAGTTTTGAAAATTAACGGCTTTTTTGGGAGTCGAATCTTTCCAGCCCTTTTCAACCCTTTATAAGCATGTCTGAATAAAAAATATCTTTTGTTCTATAAATGAAGATCGTGTAATTGATGGAAAGTAAAAGAAGAACAATTAATCTACGTGAGCGGATATCACCAGGTGGCTATCACTAAAGATGAGTCCAAGAATGAGTAACAAAAACAGCTGTCGGTGTGATTTCAAATTTCAGTTTTTACGGCTTTCAGTAATTGTTTCACTGTTATTGGAAAACTGTACGCCTGTATGAGACGCTCAATGTCCACGTTTCTCTTCACTTTCAAAAGTCAAATGCTGATATATCAAACGTAAGTGGGTTTTACGATCAACATTTGTGAGTATATCAACGTTCAGTAGCAGTTAACTATTTTATTGAGTATTTTCATTATAATCGAGCAACATACAAGGTTGCGAACGGTTGCCTCAGAAGACATCTTGTCGTCATGTATAGTGATAAGATAGAAACTCGGGGTGATGTTTTGTGCACTGCTGACCCTGTGCCGGTATAAAACAACAACTTTATCTACTCATTGCGTGGAACGTTTGATTCTGAGGTCGGAGCTTCCAAAGTGAGTCACCTATCTGGATGGCGATCGCTTTGGCCATTCTGAACAATGGCCGGCAGATAGTCTCTGATGGATTAAGCTGAATGACTTGTCCAGTTCGATCCGCTACTGTTTTTCAGTTGGCGATAACTTTTGTCAAAGGACACTTATTCAATCTCACAGATAAGTGCACTTTGATCGATCCTTATAATTCATGAACCATTTCCGAGCAAAGGGATAATTAACCGCGCAGGAATTGGAGGTCGATGCTTTGTCGTTCTAATTCGTCTTGGGCGATCGGCTTCTGCTGAAATGTGTTCTCAACTGTAATGGACTAAATATTTTTCTCAAGCAGCCCTTGAAGAAACAGGTTAGTTTTCCCGAAGACTTGCTAATTAAATAGCAACTGAGTCTATATGAGCTTTCGTGCGATGACCAGCTGTTTCGGTCGGTGACATTGTATATCGTGATGCATAATGACAATGGTGGATAAAGTTTCACTAGAACCATCCCGTATTCGTTGAAAGTTTGTGGTCACAAGGAGCTAAATTTGCGGCGACATGTTGGTTCATCTCGATGCTTTGCAATAATGATCCTTACTTGAGGGACCAAAAGTGACCAACGCTCAATGTGACTTCTTGACTTCTTTTTAGAAAAGAATGAAACACAGTTTCGGGCGTCTGAGTGTCGCTGTTCAAGTGTGAAGTCGTTTCCCGCGGTTAGCAGTAAAACAGCTGAGATATGATCCCCAGTCCATGGAAGGAACAAAGCCTGTTTTGATGTCGATTCCTCATCTACCAAAGATAACTACAAAGTAGTCCCTTAATCGCATCATTTAAGAAAGTCGTCGGTAACAGGTTGGGAAGAATATGGTAAATTTGAATTTTCCAGGCAACGGTGATGAGCTATTGGCAGGTTGCCTCTTATTTTATGTTACTCGTCTATGACGGAAACTACTTTCCCACAAACTACACTCATTAATTTGCGTTTATCCTGCCTATCTGTGTTGGCACGGTTGCAGTTGTCATGTTGTTAGCCAAGATGATGACCGACGTTTCTGCACACCGGAGCTAATTTATGTCGTTCAGATTGGCTACACTTGTCGTCGGCGCGGACTGTTTCCACTGACAAACTACTCATTTCGTTCAAAGTAGCATTTGTAAACAACATTTGTAACAACTGATAAATTGATGTAAATTAGGACCATTGAGTTCATTTTGTTAAAACGAATGTTGTGAAACGTTCAGCGAAGTACACCAACAACTCATCTATTTTCACCACCATTCAATTTAGCTTATTGACGTCAGTTCAACGAAGAGATTGATTTATTCACTAAATACAAAATCTTAAAGTAATGCTTATTCTTGTTTGTCAGCTACCGCTTTGATTGCGCAAGATTTGTTCTTCCCTTCGATCTGATGGAACGGATAAATTATTTCTGCAACCGATTATAGGCTAACTCTTCGCTCTACCACAACGACTCAACAGACTTGGAAAAAATGATAAGAAATAGAAGGAGTCGAATAGTTCTGACTTCTCCGAAACATTTAATCTCGAATTGTGTCTGATAATTTGAAACAGGAACGAGCTTTATATACCAGTGTAACGGTGGATACTACTGATGGCGGGCATGCGAGTAGCATGTTTTTTCGTAAATGCGCTTCGCGTCTCTTGAAAAGTGAGATCTATCACGGAATTTGTGGAGTCGCATTTGCTTGAATTTGAGCAACAGTCACTGAATATCCAGAAAAGTTCAGGCGGATGCGTTCAAGGGGAAGATGGATATTCATTTTTTGTAAACAAGACGCATATGAGAGTTTTGCTTCCCCATCCAATAGTCTATAACTGTTCACTTGGCGGTTTATAATAAGTAACTCCGCAGTGAAACCGTCTCTTTCGCCAGTACTGTTGTGCATGAAATCACAATCCATGAAAAAATAGTTGTTTTTAGTTTGCGGTAAGGTGTTTCACCGGCAATGTGGATGAATTCGTGCGCATTCATATTCGGATCAGTTTTACAACTCCTGACTGTTGGGATGAAACTTCTGTCTGGAATTTCATGAGAGACCTTTTGCTCTCGTTTAATGTATTGGGACTAGTGCCCAAGGTTGAATGTTGTGGTATATACGGGAATTGGTTGGAGGTGGTGAGGGTTCATGACAGTGCGCTGCCACTGCGTGCGGAGAGTGACGGTGTTCTGCCCTAAGAGGAGAGGATTTTGTCTCTAAAACTATACTTAGGCGGTAAAAATAGCTTTCTTTCAAACAGGACTGTTTCCATAATAAGTTCCACAAATCGGAAGACTATTTTGAACAAACCAAAACCGGAACTGGTGATAGCGTATGTTATGACGTAAATTGTCTTGGATGTGAATTTTGTCCCTAAAAGGCCACCCAAGTTAAACTCCGCGCTGGATCGATAGGAACGTATGTCGTGCAGCAATTTTATGGCTGTCAGACCTGGTTGGTTGTCTTAGAAAACAACAATGAGCATACTAATCTGATTTTGCAAGAGTCTTCCCATCAGTTCTACTGCGTCCAAATTGACTCACTAATTCTGCAAACTATACTGAACTATTTGAACCACACAATGAATTTTTAGGTAAACGCGGTACTCTTCATTGCAACTATCAGGAAAATGCTTCGATTTATGGCTTTTGTACATCATCGTTGTTTGATATTTGCCATCACTAGAGTTTCAGCAAGGATTTTTCCAAGGACCCCGTAGATTTCATAGTCAACGACACGTAGAACGGCTGAAAGATGTTAAAACACCTCCAAACAACTGACCGCAAAGTTACGTGTAAAGTTTCATAAAGGAAAATACTCACAAGGTTGCCGAAAGCTCTTCGACAACACACGACCGGTTTCGCCCTTCTTGGGGCTCATTAGGTAGGCGCAGTTTCCGAATTTCCGTCAACCTTATGTTCTACGTGTAAATGTTTTGAATGGGACAGGAAGGAAACTTGTGATTTAAGACTATTCCAAAAAACGAGGAATGTAGAACAAATGCAGAAATCCAGCATAAAATGACTTCATTCGACGCCGAAACGTTCAGATATCAGAAGAATGATGGCGCACAGGATTCCATTGGCAAAAGTAATGTCTAGACTAGATTTTGCGAGTAAAGTGTGGAATGATTTGTGGTGGAAATAAAATATATCTTTGCAGTAATTAGTCCGCCAGAGCCACGCATCACTCAGTTGAGTGCCATAGGCCCGGTGGGTCTGTTTTCCTCTGGACCACTGACGTCAGAATCCGAAACATTCTCGAGCGGTTGCTCTGAAATCAGCAAATTTGACAGAGAACCGCACCAGAGCATCTCCTGTTGATCATCACTATTCCGAACAACAACAACAACGGTTCGCGATACAGTTAGACCTCTTGCCGTGCTTCTTGCGTTTCTTTCTGTTCTCAGTATGCCGACGAATGAAGAATTCTTCACAGTTTTGGGTCACTGCCGGGGTGATTGTATCAATACATCTCCTCGAACCTGTATTGCTTTATTCTCTGCCGACTGAGTACTACCTCTTCGGTGTAGCCACTGAAACCAGCATGAGTAAGTTTTGCGTCGTTTTCCTGATGTCGTGAAATTTTTGACCGCCCATGACCATATTTGCTCCTCTTGGGGCTCATCGGCTAGGCACAGTCCAAGAGTTTTTCTCAACCTTATATCCGGCCTAAACATCAGTTGTACGAAATTTGCGAAATGTTATCACTGGTTTTCCAGTCTGATTGCGACGGAATACTCGACCGAATATCAGATGAAGCTTTCGTCTATGATATAAACATAAGGGTGACAAAGACTCAGGGACTGCACCCACCTAATGAGTCCCATGAGAGGCGAAACCAGCCGTCGATTGTCCAAGAGTTTTCAGCAATATTGTGAGTAGTATTGTTCAAGAAAACACTGAAATATCTCGGATCTCGCAGCAACTGAGACACGAAACGGCCTCTTTGCAGCATATTCCCTTGAAGAATATCACGAACAACAGAAAAATCTCCTTTTACTAGATTACACAATCCAAACACACTGATGAGTTTTTCACATTAAGGCGTGGAACAATGCGTACAATTACTCAATCATTAAAACTACATCACCATGTTCTGTTGCCCCATGAGGCTAAACATGTAAGACACTTGGGATTGCTCAGACAACTGGACTGGATATGGTAATTGGCTGACACGCATCGAGGCAAACATAGATGTTATTGGCGAGTCAAACTTGTGTAACGCGGAGAATCCAATTTAGGCAAATCAGTTATTGGATGTAGTGGTATGGAGTCCGTTGGGCCCTAAAAGAGTAGACGCAGCTAAAAGGAGAAAGCTTGTGATTGAGTAATCAAACTGGTCGTGATGTGCAACTTTGGGAATAATGGACACATACCGAAGCTGTCGCGCTATCAGGTGAAATAGCCTGTGTGTTAGGCATACGAATGAAAAGTGGGCATCAAAACGAGCAATCGAAAATGAACAAATTTGAAATCGTCACAATCGAAGCATCAACACAAATTTATGTAAAAGATCACAGATAAACTGATGGGACCAGATAGGTAGAGGTGAAAGCAGAAATGAAGTTCCGAACGACTTAAAGAATTTCCCGTCGGTGTTGATGCATGAGATCAAGACAAACCACTACAAACATAAATAAACGATTCCTGAAAACCTTGAACAGATAACTTGGAGCTGAATCAACTGTCACGTGCAACTAAGATTTTGGACAGTCCTCCTGAACATGGGTCCCCTCGTACAATGAACCACATTCGGTCCCACCGGTGGTCCCTACGGAAAGGACCAATCTATCTGTCACCCATTTCGGAATGGCCCTAACAGTGATTTTCAGGAAGCACCCATGGGCCGTATACCGTTCCTAAGCCCTTTATTAGTGCATTGCCTACAATGTCTTTCTGTGAGGCTCCTCATTAACAGAAGAAAGAAGCTAAGTGGTGTAAATATATTTAGAAGTTTACCAGATACTACTTAGAATTAAATTTGTGTATACATTCATCCATCGGACAAAAGTGCAAGCAAAAATAGCCAAGTGAAGCAGTCATTTCTAACTCTCCGCCTCCGACTTGACATCACTCTGAAGGCAGTCATGTGCGAGATGCACCGTACGAATGAAAGGCATCAGAAAGTTGCATTCACTTACCATACAGACTGCGATCTTAACCACCAATCATTCAGAATCGACTATATGGGCTTCGTTTCTTGAAAACTGTGTTATTATTCTTCATGCAAGTTAGCGATGCAGTAACAGCGGTAACTGACATGATGCTCTTAGTTCGGCTCCGCAAGCAATCAAACTCACAATCTATGTAAAACTCTACTCATAAGGTGACTGAAAACTCTCCGACAAACCCACAACCGGTTTCACCTTTCTTGGAGCTCATTAATTCCCTTTCAACCCAAGTTAGCGATGCAGTAACAGCGGTAACTGACATGATGCTCTTAGTTCGGCTCCGCAAGCAATCAAACTCACAATCTATGTAAAACTCTACTCATAAGGTGACTGAAAACTCTCCGACAAACCCACAACCGGTTTCACCTTTCTTGGAGCTTATTACTTCTCCTTTCAACCGTATAGTATAACTGAACTCAAATTTCACAAAATCCAGCAACTACACCTACTTGTCTACCGATCTAGTTTCCACGTAAATCCCAGCTGATTCTCTAGTTTATGATGTTCATGTTCGGCTGAGCCCCGAGAAAAGCGAAACTGGTTTTGACCTGTCAAACAGTTTACAACAACCTTATGAGTAACAGGTTATGTTTATAGAGTGTATCACGATGTCATGGTAGCCGTGCTAACTGAAAATTGGGGCAGTTTAGTGAAGCACATTTGCTTAGAGAAGAACACCATGAATGAGTCTCACGTGGAAACCACATTTGTGTGCAAATAAGTGTATATGAGAAACTCAGTATCCTTTTATTGACTGTTAGCCCATGCTTGGTAAATACCGTTCAGTCAGTTGAAACAGGCCGCGCTATTCTTAGAAGCATATCTCTCATAATGCGTACAATTCTGAAGCTGAATAGCCCCGCTCTCTTCTTGAAATAATTTATCATCAAGCGCATTATATGAGGATAGTCACTCTATGTGTAATAAGTAACTGTGTGCTGTTTTCCAGATGAGAGGTGTTGTAAGTAAGCATACCACGGAAGGTATCAGCTGCATTTGCTCTAAGGACACTAAAAAACAAATTTGAAATTCAGAAATTCGCCACTGAATTGAGTACATTTAACAGTCACTTGTGCTTGACTTCGAAACAAGAATCCACGATATGGACGACACGGTTACCTAGACCCCAAAACATGTTTTGCTGATCCACATTGATCTGGTGATTGGTTCTGTGAAAAAAAACTAAAATCAATGACAACTTGCGTAACAATTTAATTTAAATCCGACGACCCTGATGAAAGTATGGTAACATTCAGAAAAACCAACATTAGAGCGTCACTAGCGTTTCATTGACTCGTGGAATAGATGGGTAACAGCTTGAGGTTGCTCACTTATCTACATGTAGACACAGTCAGAGCTTCTCGGAGCCAAGTACAGTTTAAAGGAAAACCGGTCACGGGTTTTGGTACGCACGTGCGACCTCAAGTTACACACAAATGTCAGACTGTACCAAGCTAAGAATGTGCATGCGGGACTAGGCGTGTAAATGATGATCTCAGTCACTCTGGAGATTCAAGTTCTCTTGGACATTTTGCTCCGGTTATCAGCTAAAATCCAATAAATTTTTACGACCTCAAAACTGCCATATCATAACAGGCTTCATACTGGCAGGTTATACTTTACATTAAAATGTTCCGTTATTTTGTGGGGGAAAAACGAAACCAAACGATATCCTACCGCAATATCCACGCGCCAAGTTTTCCGTCTTGTTCGGTTTGAGAGTTTGGCGTCGATTGTTTGCAAAGATATCCAAACCCGAAGAATCCACAATGGTAGATGGTTTGTTCTGACATTTGATAATCTGTATTGTCCCAGATCTGTTGGAGCAGATCGTTTGATGATAAGGCTGAGTTTCGAGTAAGGATTGACACAAGGCCAATCATGTCGAGCACTTATAGCGAATTCCATTACTGTAAAAATCATGAGACCAAGTAATTCACAAGATTCTAAACTAATTTTAGTCACTGTTCACCTGGGGGCAAAAAAACTCTGCGACTACACTTTTCTTTGAGGCTGAAACTTTCAAAAATCATAGTCTTGTCCATCTATTTATCTCATTTTTCGCTGCACCGGCTAATTTGGACAGGCCATTTTTAAAGTAACGTAGTTTGGGGAATCCGTTGTTAATAATGGTTTCAACTTACTTCAGTCCGTGGAAAAGGCGAGAACAAAGCTACGGGGTGTTTTGCTGAGATGTTGAAGATTACTCACAAACTTTTCAATGTCCACAGAAAACCCCAATTCGTATACTGTTGGACGCAGACGCTTTCATAAAAATGGCTTATGAGGAGTCAGTGGAGTTCCTTCCCGAACCGCGAACAATTTTGTCGGAGTAATTTTTGTTGTTGGATCAAATCTGATTGCTGAAGTATATACATGGTCACAAGTATACACATTAGTTGTCAACTACATATTTCATTGTTACACTTCGCAGTGTTATTTTTCAAAAACAGCTCTATTTCGCCGCGAAATCAGTGAGCGATGATCAACTGCGACCAGCTGGAAGTAGTTATCTAGTGTGCCTAGATTGAAATTGCATTCGCAGTTTAAAAAACATTCCTGTAAACAAATAACACAACAACAAAATATGAATGTCCACTCACAAAACATGATAATCCTCAGCAATAATGTCAGCAGAAAAAGCTTGAACATACACTCTACACCCGACATGTGTGTGGACAAAAAATCCATATATTTTGTGCAGTCAATGAGCGGAACTACTTCTAAAGCAGGTGGACAACGGTGGAGGGTGAGAGACGTTCCCAGACCCAGATGTGACAGACGTCACACTTCTTCGACCATCATTAATTTCTATAAGATCAAACGTAACGGCAACAAAAATCTTACCCATCGTGTCATTGCAGTAACTCAGGTTACTAAGGTAGGGCAGGATGAGTTTCGAGAAATACAATAACCGGCATCTCGAACATCGATGACAATCGACGCATTAATTTAGCTACTCATGCATTGTCAGTAGTTCATTGTAATTAACCTTACGTCTCGACGTCGGTGATCACTGCTCCGGAACCACGACCCAAGGCATTCCCCACCACAAGACGTACTTCAGCACATTTTAGGCACATCTACCAAGTTTTCTGGAACATCAGAAATCGTTCACTTGATAACATTCAAACTTTAGTGTCTCATAAACCCTATTGGCTACACAAGCCGCATGAAGTTGATACCGGCAGTTCTTAACACAAAGGGCAAACACATCCGAAATTCAAAGCAATAATGGTCGCATGCCAGGGTTTTACTTAGCTTCACGGAAGAATCCTCTAGGTCTATGGAGATCGAAGGAAACCTCGTGAAGTAAACGTGATATTCACGATCCTAGCAAAGTATGTATGCTGATAACGTAAAACATATTTACCCCTGCACATAAGACCGAGCTAATCCGAGGCCACAGTGGCTGCAAAAAAGAATAACGGGGGATAATCTGGAGTATAGTCAAAAGGAGCGATCTAAAAAATGTCACCGGCCCACTGGTAAGTTAAAGTAACCATGAATCTTTATAAAAGAAACTACTCACGTTTGGTGAAAACTCTTCAATAACCCACGACAGGCTTCGCCCTTCTCAGGACTCATCAGATAGGCGCACTCTCCGCATTTGCATGTTCTACTGCCTTATGTTCTACGTGAACTCAAATTGGAATTATTTTGACAACCACGCTCTTTTGAATATCAAGTTGGTTTTCACGGGAAACCAAACTGAATCTCTCTTTTATGAGGCGGCCCTTGTGCAGCCCAAGCAGCTGAGGAATAGAATAGACGGGAGATTCAATTGAGTCTCCTGTGAAAACCAAATCGAGATTTGTCGGAACCTTGAGTTTATATAAACTTACCGATAAACCCTACACTTCCATAAAAAGTTAACTTCAAGAGTTAAATAACCTTTAAAGAAATGTTTTCGATATTTAGAGTCTGGCGTTCTAGAACTTGTAAAATAAAAATGGAATAAATGAAACACGTGCAGAACTCCGGTAAATGTAAGGGGTAATGAAACGCGCCTACCTGATGAGCCCCAAGAAGGACGAAACCAGTCGTGGGCCGTCGAAGAGTTTTCAGCAACCTTGTGAGTAGTTTCCGTAATGAAATGATATTTTTGGACCATTTATTTCATAAATGATTTGCAAGGATCCACAAAAATCGCCCTTTATGGTGGTGGGGCACCTTGAAGCAGGATCACTGTGTGAAATTATCAAAATTAACGTTCTAAGGAGGAATTGCCGCAGTGTGTGTAGTGGATGATCTTCTACTGAAATATTACTCGACAAAACCAATAGTTAAGTAAATCAGTAAAATTCTAGCCGGTGTCCACAGTTCTTCAGGTTGTCTTGCTCCGACTCTCCCGTTCCTCAGTGAGGCTGTATATTGGTGCTACCGTTAAACGGGCGTAATCTGACCCTAAGTTGTTACTTTGATGATGTGTTAAAAATATATACTCACACAGCCTTTTTTGAGGAGTGTCAAACAAATCACTTTTCATGGTGAAGCTGTTTTCGCCTAAATGTGGGACAGAAGCCTCTGGCTTCTTGACAGACCAATCCGGTATGAACTCTGAATACTAACCACCTAAAGGCATTGTATAAAGCCCCCGGAACATTCTTCACTATCGCACCTGCGGGAAAATGAGTTATATGGGCCTCCTGAATGGCTACTCCCAACCAACTCGTCCCTGGGGATGGCAAATTCCAAAGTGTTATATTACGATTCAGGTCCTTGCTTTGATGCTTCTTCGCCTCCAACTATTGCCTAATTCCACCGTATGAGTCATTTATGTGTCCCTAATTGCAAAACTGCAAGAATACCGAAGATGATCCATAAGACTCCTTATCATGACGCTGAACAACAAGCAGACTGTGTTAGTTGCCGCCATACTTAATTGAACTGATTGGTTGTAAAAGCCGAGGCAACAAATGAGACCAGATTATCTCAGTGTGTCAGACTTAAGTGAATTACATATCGTTTTGATGAATCACTATCCGCTGAACGCGGTTAGACAAGTTCATGTAATAACTAGCTAGCAAACTCAAATCTGCTCTACTATTTGGTAAAACGTGGGCAAACCATACTAGGTTGCGTACATCCAGTAGGTTATCAGCATTGGCAATGCAATTCATGGTAGGCCGCAAAATTAAAATAGGTGCTTAAACAATGTGAATCACATCACTTTCATAATCATTTACTAGCTTATACATTCATGTTCATTTACATGGCCCAACAAGGGAATAGACTGAGGGCGGGGCCTGACATGAAATGTTGCACATAAAACAAAGTATTTCATAGGATTCCTCCAAGGAGTTCTTCTTGTGATAAGAGAGGACTCCTATCTCGTACCATTCTATCAACAAGTAAAGGATATTTGACAACTAAACTCATCTGAATACGATGTTAGTTTTCACGGGTAAATCAACTGAAACCCGTTTGTGATTTTCTTCCTCAGGAGGGTTTCAGCTGAGTCTGCCGTGAAAACAAAAACTGTGGTGTAATTAATTGTGGTTGTCTAATTTCCTACAAATTGGGTTTAAATAGGGAAGGTAACCGGGGATATTGGCCTACCTGACGAGTCCCAAGAAGGTTCAAACTGGCCGTGGGCTATCGAAAAGTTTTCACCAAACTTATGAATACAGTCTTAAGTGCTGTGAAACCTAACTTGCTGTGAATTCATTGTCATTAGCATTGTGGCGCTACAGTGTTCTATTAATGGTTCTTTAAAGAGCTCTCTTAACTCAAGGAATGCCTTAACTCTACAGCTCGCTTTGTAACACAACTCTTGCAGATTTAAGAACACAAGTTGGATTGGTGATTCTGCCTCAAGAAATCGTAGATGCCAGTAGTACTAGTATGAGGGGATTTGTGAACTTCAGTAGAGACTTGATCCTGCAAGTAAAGCTGGTCTATGCTGATAAGTGGAGCTGCTTTACATCATCAGTAGTATGTACCTTGCGCACCTCTAGGACGATTTGAACTCACAACCTCCCTATTAGTGGCTGAATACCTAACCGTTTGGCCACCAGTTACTGATCAGTGGTATGAGCGACTCACACACAGGATATTGTGCCACTCTTCCCCCAAAAAAGGGATCCATATCACGTAATCACACGTGCTCCCAGAATAACCACTTCTGAATGAAAGGTGCAAACTTTGAGTGAATCATATTTCTAATGAGTTACTTCTAGTCTTCTTAGTAGTATTGGTAGAGTTTGACGGTTGCGGGTTCGAATCCACCTTGATATTCGTAAGATGCACATTGTTGGTGATTGTCAATAAGAATGGAACAGCTGCGAAGATTCATCTACAGGATGAACTATTAATGGGAAACTGAGAATCCAAAACTTCGTATATAGATTTGATCAGACAACCTGATTACTGCCAAAAAGTCAGACATATGGGAAGACATCCTGCGGTTTCTGGCGGAATACCTCGTAATTATCAAAATTTCACGAAAATGCCAACCTGGTGGTTGAGCAATGATTTTTCAAGTGAAACAAAAGATATCATGTGATTTGGTGAAAGATTGGTGTGGAAGACGCATAGTAATGTGTTTGAACCGAATGACTTTACGGCGTTCTTCTTTCCTACCTGACACTGAAAACGGGTCGGTCGAATTTCGAGTATTTTCCCTAAAGAAGACTGAACGGTACCACGAAGAACTTCCTCAACACCATCCGCGATGTAGCTGTCTCGTTTTCATGGTGTTCGCGATAAGTGATTCTTGGTTTTTGATTGATAACTTTTTAGTGTCGTGTGATTGAAGTGGTCAGCTATTCATGACTGACCAGTAGACCTAATCAAACTGTCCTCCCCCCTTGAAATCCACATTATTACCCGCGCTTCCACATTAAGCAAGCCCTAAATTCCGTTGGGCTGGAGAAGAAAAACTAGAAAAAATTTAATCACTTTTTTAGACGGTAGCTTCAATAATCTTGAAGACCTGCAATCCAGGCGACGAAATTACTTCTGCGCATAAGGACTAGTAGTTACGGTAAAGATGAGTGATATCGCATAAAGTCGTGTTTCTAATTGAGGCTCCGCCCTGTAAGTCAAGAGGCACTGTACAGCTGATTGTTCCATCTCAAATCTCCTCATATTACCACTAAGAAAGATGCATGTAAAGTGTCATGCGATGAAATATTTCCACGACGTACACTACTGGCAAATGTGTTAGTCCTTTTATCGCAGCAATTACTGAAACATTTTTAAGGGCTGTTATTGATCCTCTGGGAACTTTTGTTCCAATACCTACTTGTTAGTTTATATCATTCTCATCGAACAGCTTCTTTTGATTGGTTCTTCACTCATTGTGTCACGCTTCCAAGCTCTGCATGTTAGTGCGTGTTACACAAGCTTTCCGTGACATCTTTTGTGGAAACAGATAACTGAACCTAGAGTATTTCGACTAGATTGTACTCCTGAGCCTTCTAATAGCTACAAGCCCATCTCTACCATCTCAAGTGAAGCACAGAGCAGCTCCTGGAAGGACCATATTTCAGGAATCTACTCATCTTTGATAGTTGCGTATCGGAAGTTATTTACAAGCCGGCAATGCTTCTTTTACCACTGCCGATAACACTGAACACAGAAAACGGCCGATAAATTGATCCTTATCGCCGCTTTAAGTACATCAAAACGATTTTGAAACAGCTCCCTGGTTCCATTGTGAAAATGATGACAGTACAATGTTGATGGAGGCCGTACTAAGAGTTTCTAGTTAGTTGATCTCGCAGAATTATTTGGTCACGTTTCTGCAGGCATTCGTCTGTCTTGCAGCTTCAAAGAGATAAACCACTTCATCCAAACTAGGATCCTTTCGTTTCGCGTTGTCTAGCTAGCCTATATGTCTTGAAACGGCAAAACTCCACAGTGCAGTCGGACTTAAGCAGTCGTAGTTGCATACTACGAAGTTTTATGAATGTTCCATAGCCGACGGTTCCAGCCTAGCCAGGTATTGTTTCGTTCTCGCCTTGAGCGTAACCTTCAGCAGATGGGACAAACAACTCCGAAGGTCACTATCAGTCCGTTTAGCATTCCTGTATCACTACGATGCGAGGGTGACTCGGCAGATGACTTAACGTCCAAAGAAGAAGACCAGCTGTATTCTGTTTACTGGTAAGGTCATCCGGTAGAGGCGCAACCATCGCTAGTGCTGGATAACAGTGCATTTGTTTGGCTGACCATCGTGGGAACATGCGGGCATGGTTGGTTTAACAGTTGAGTATGGGGAACATTCCATGTGGGTCCTCTGACCCATGTAGTGAACGCAGAGGTATACTGTAGTAACTGGAGGTCACTGTCCACCAGTTCAAAACGATAGGAAACATCGTCGTTGCTTATCGAGCCAGTTAACTAAGGTCACCCCCATAAAACGGTTTATGTCATGGGCTGGTTTCGTGTCTGCAAAATGATCTGGCTACGAAGTTCCTTCCCCTGTGGTGTGGGTATCTGCTGTGCTGTCGCACCGAAAGTCTACTATGACACCGTTAGACACAAGCCAATATAAATCATGGTTACTGTTCTTAAAAGACTTGCTTTCAACACTCCTATTCAGAATACAGGTTACTGGTACATGCTATCAATCAGTACGTATCAATACCGGGTCCATCGATCACATCCAAAACAAGGCTTCGATCCAGCCGGCAAGCGTAGACCAAATAAAAGCAATCGATAGGAAATTGTTACGAACACGCTTGCGTACGCACACGGGTATGCGGATTTGCCTGTCGGTCTGTCTCTCTATCTCTCTCTGTCGTCCACCAAGGCATACCGGCTGACAGGTCCAAACGTAGAATGAGTTGCTATACACCTGGCTTACTAAACTGAACCTCTTGGAATGCATACTTCAGAACACTATCTGGTTAATAAGTAAAACAGAACATGAGTGTTTGTCATCGGGATAGTGAGAGGAAGTCAACCACGAATGGAACGGAAGCAATAAGCTCAGTTCGGTCATTTGTAAGCATGAGATTAACGGAAAATTGAGGATTGTGCCTGCTTGATGAGTCCCGAAAAAGGTTGAACCGACAGTACTCCATCGAGGGGTTTTCAACAATATTAAGAGCAATATGTTGCACCAAGTGGATTTAACCTCTTCCTTCTGTACATGTTCACGAAAGCTAAGATGCTGCTACCGAAAGGTCAGGAGAAGAGGTTGTGAACGGAGTGGACCGGTCATATTGGTCCCATTCTCTTGGTGACTGATTTTCCTTCCGCTTCTCCCAGTGGTAGATATCCTTCTGTTTCTTCACTTACTTGATGTTGTCCTGTCATACTCGCTGGGGTACATTGTGCAACACCGCAATTTTTTATGCTCATTTCAGATGTGTGACGGGATATTTATTTCCCTAGACCAATTGTCCTAACCTGTGCCACGGAATAGACCCTTTCAGAAATGTTAACTACAGACAACGTTCCGGCACTTACCAAAACTCAAGGTCCCCCAGTCTAAGATCGATGTTTTTCTCCTTTATAACACTGATACTGATTCTTATGCGGCGCAAGAATGCGAAACAACCTTGCATCATGTGTTGGAATGATCTTCAGCTAATTACGATAGAATCCCTTAAGGTTATGTCAAGTAGAATGTGCTGTTTCTCATCACTCTAAAGATTCTTGTTGATTCAGCTTACGGGACTGACTGCACGCATTGTAAATAGATAGTGTAGTTCACATCCCCTCCCCTTAGACAAGCCGACTGAAGTGACTAGACAAAGCCTGACCCCTCTGAACACTGATGACTTTCGGATGAAACCCAAAAAAGTCGTGGATGATTTGGGTGAACGTACGGTTATGATATCAGTAAATGTGTATCGTATTCCGCGAACCAGAAGATGCTAACATCGCGTTTTGGCTGCACGATGGCCCACGGTAGGTTACAATGTGCTTTTGTGGCCAGTTGTTTAAAAACCCTCCGAAGCCTTATTGAATTCAGAGTGGAAATTTAAATTTGCTTAATACGTTACTAAAATTGACTAGTAAACCTGCAGCTGTATATACCACTGCCAAAGCATTCAAGTAGTCCAGGGTTCAAAGACCAACCTCCGCCTCCGAATCCAATGGAAGGTGAAGATTACTAAGAGGATTATGAAACCGTTTTTCATTGTTCATTTACTATTGTTCGATAGCCGTTGAACATCCAGCAAAGCCCAAGAGGTCGTCTGAAATTTTTTTTCTCAACACTCTGCAGATGATATGTATACTTTTGTGTTTAAGGGCTTTGCTAATAAACAACTTCTCAGCGAGTTCCATTTTAAAGTCAGAGTAGCCAGGAAAACTGAGTGTCATCCAAGCCATTGCAGCCAAAATTGATTTCTGCCTAGAAAACTAAATTCCTTCGAAGGAGGGTAGGGTGTTTAAATGGTCCGATTTCACATTTTCTTAATTTCCGAAACGAAAAGAGGCGCGAAGCGACTATCTCTTGAGGACATACAACCAGCAGCCGGACACAGATATTATAGAATACCGACAGGGTGTCGTTAGCGCCCAAACTGGTACTACAGGAGTGCGCTAATGAGTGCATCCGAATCGGATTCACCCGTCAACAATGGCCAAAATACTTGTCAATTCGAAATTTAGCAAAGGGAACGGGCGCGATCAAATACCTTCTTGAGGAACTCAGCGAGTAACCGGACACAAATACTTTAGACTACAGACAGGTTATACGTTCATAGTAAGGGCCACCGCAAGTCAACAAAAAATCAATGATGAACAAAATCCCAGCAAAATAATGCTGGGTTAACGAAACCGTAAAATGACAGAGATGTTAGCAAAACAAATTTGAAATTTATCACACCAAGACAATTGGTCTGATACGGCGTTACGTCTCATTGAACTCTTACGTTGCCTGAAACCCTTAGTAGGACTGCGTGACATACTGTGAGTGCTGTCATCCGAATAGGAACTTCTGGCCAAGTGATCAAGCTACGAGACGCCTGTGTACAGCAAGCAACAAATGTTTGAACACAGCCGATTGGGAGCTGGTCGCAAGCTAATGCGATGACGAAAACCCGAGGGCATAAAATCTGTGTGGGAGCGTGCACGGACCTGTGACAATTCAACCCAGTGGCATGACGGTCGGCACGGATTGATCAATACCCGTTTGCTCCAGCTTAAAGCCGTAACTCTTCCGCTGACCGTAATGCAAAATCTGACGGTAGTCCAAATAAGCCTGTGGCTAATGATGTTACAACCACTAGAATGGCGCTAGAAAGTGGAACAAACCTACCTGAGTTCCAGAGGGTTAAGTGTATCAGACGTACCGGTGAGTACGTTGGCGACACAAAAGACCAATCTCACGAAGGCACCTGTGCCCGCAAGTTGCACAAGTTCACTTGGACAAGGCTGAGTTGAGAACAGAGAAAATCTGACATCTCCGATTTTTAATGCAGTTCCACAAATGAGTGTAGGTAAGTTGCTTTTAGGGTGCAGGCTCCAGCCATTCGATACAAGTGACCCAACCAACGGAACTCGTGTTAACTCAGGCAGCATTCAACTTCGACAGCGTGTACTCTTTGGAGGTTTTCGGTGTTTAGGATTCTGTCGCTCAATTTGATCGGAATGATTTTGAGCAAGCCGTGCAAGTGAATTCAATCAAAAACCCAAAAATATCGTTTATGTGACGTCCGTATCTCCTTGGGTTATAGTAATCAAAACTGCACATCCCAGTTCATTGAAAACTTGTTGACTGCGCGCGAGTGATGTTTTCTCCATACTCTGCTCTCATGGTGAGAAAATAAAAAAGCCTACTATTCTAATTCGTGTGTTTTGTTTCGTTGTCACGTTTAACGTTCTTGGTAGAAGTCCTTGCAGCATGCTATTTCATGACTATTCAGTTGAACTGACAACGCTTTAGGCTGGTGCAGGCTGATAAACAACGAACGTTTATCTTTAAGCGAAACTGAGACACCATCTAACTGAGCGCCGTGATTAGATGCTGTATGCATACTCCAGAATTCAAAGACCAGGTTCAATCTCTGCAATAACAAAACAGGGACTTTTGACTCACGACTCACGACCTGAACAGATAATCTACCAAGAAGCACTGAAGGTTTACGCTAATTTCGCACTGCCTCAGATGGTTGTTAAACAGATAGTGAAAACAGGTGGGACAAGAACACAGGTCACCCCGGTATCGATTAGGAGTTCGTTCGGAGTAGTTCCGGAGGTCCGCACTGAGGCTTTCTTCTCAGTCTAAAAGGCTTTAATGGGATCGACAGATTAGTCTGAACAGTTAGAATACTCCACACTTCTCCTCCGTTAAAGGAGTCAAATGCTTTGGTAGACCGTTTTATTCGGTTAACGACAACTCCGTTTGATTTGTCTTGCGGGAAAAATTGAGGCAGTCCAACTTTGACGGCATCCAATTCCCAGCTGCTCCTCGGGACCATTTTCCCCCGGAATGCTGACAATAAGTCGGCCCAGAAGGACACGAGTCCTGTCTTGTCTTATGTGCACAGGAGTCCGATTCCACCGTAGTTGTCCGTCTTCTGTCGATATCCGTTCTCTTTATACAGAGGAATTAATTATGGCTGCAATCTTCAAATTTCAGTTTGTTCATGGCTATTAGCAATTTTGTGGCTTTCAGCGAGTCAGCCAGGTATGTCTTTAATTTGTGTCCGTGAGTGGCCAATATAGTTTAAATCAGCATCTGCTGGTCGGTTAAGTGATGCTCAAGGAAGCAGAATGTTTTTGAGCCAGTTTGTTTGACTTCTGTCCGCTGAAAATATTGTACTTTCGGTCCGCTGAATGTCTTTAGTCCGGTAAAGAATATTTCCACCAACGTGGCTGTGGCTCAAGCCTGTAAGGGATATCTTCCCTTCCCTTCACAAAAAAAACAATGTTACGGGACGGCTAAATGTGCGCTACAAAACCTTGTGAAGTTGAGTGAATATATGTACATCATGACTACCAATCAACCCTCCATCCTGAATAGTTCTGGGTGTCGATATATAAAGCGACATTTTCTCACCAGGAACTACGCCTTGTTCAATATCCTTCGGCTTCTTATTCACCACCTGTAACTGCGTCGATGCCTCTGTTGAGAGAATGGATCTTGGACTCCAAACATGTGCAGGCAAGATACTTCTGAGAAATCCATTGGCCTGATTTAGACTAACACTGTCTTAACAGATTGGAAAGTAACTTTTGCAGTCAACAATAATTTCATCTCTTGCAGTGTTTGGCAACGATCCGTGGTTTAAAATAATTATAAGAGGCTGATGGACTCATATGCAATTGTCCTTCAAAAACTCTTTATCCTACTGCATTATTTCGGCTCAAAAAGACCTCATGATTAATTGGATTTTACCTTGGTCTCTTACCTCCCACAGTTCAACTTCGAATTCCCATTAATAGAAAGTACAAGGTTGAAGTCACAAATCTGAGTGACAATTGCATCAGGAAATTAGAAGATTTCGATGGATGTTGAAATGAAGAGTACGTGTATATGCACTCCTGGGAACGGACTCGAACGGCTAAACCCAGGCGGAACTCCACCGAGCGAGCTGCCAATGTCTCTCGGTCTTTTTCGTCACTGTGCACCCTCATTTCATAGCTAATTCGTTACACATTTAGGCAGAGACGTAACTTTTATCCAGGTTACGCGCATCTGAATCTCTGATTTCAAAATTTTAAAAAGGAGGCAATTTCTTTGAAAGGCACAACTTCATGAGCAAAGTGAACTGGAAATGAACACCCGGCATTCTGTCGGAAATTCAAAATTCAAAGATGAGGGCTGTTTGTCTAGATGACGCATAAATGGGTCACAAACAAGAGAGTAGAGGAAGCCTTACAGGTATGATAAGTTAATCTGAAAGAAGTTCAAAAACAGAACTGATATCTTTCAAAGACGCGTAGATGTCACTCACGCGACCAAATTCAAATGAACATCTAGAAACCCTAAAAACTAGGTTATGACTGACCACAGCCGATCATACGCAAGATGTGCTAAAACAGGCGAAAATTTGAACGCTCCTAAGCTTGCTTCCAGCCCTAACAAGATATGTTTCTTTCGGAACTCGATATGGAAGCATAAATTCAGTTGAAAGTTTGAAGCACTTCTCGAGGCGTTTCCGCCTACAGAGCGGTAGTCTCCTTGTTCACAACAGCAGTATTGATACCTTGACGGAACACAACGCTCAGAAAGCTGCCGAAAACTCTCCTGCAGCTCAGTACCTCACTGAAGCCAACGACAAATCAACTTGAGTCTCTCATCAAAACTAAAGAAATTCGCAAATAACTATCTTCCTCTAGTTATGCGGAATTTGATATTTAATTAGAACATATGGTTGATGGAGACTCGAAGATTATACTTGCCTGATGAAAATGGATCAGTATTCCGAGTGGAATGTGAAGCAGTCTTTGTGTAAAGCATTAGCTTGAAGACTATCACAGACTAGGGGTTCACTGGGGCCTCTCCTTGGGAAAATTGTGATTAACAAATGAGTGTGTATTTCGTTAACAGTCTTGGATTTCAGCCCATTGGATTTGCATGGCCACACTTTTTAGCACATCTTGCTGTGTTGACTGTGCACACACAAACTAATGATAACTAGGCTTTTTCATAAAGGAAACTACTCGCAAGGTTGCTGAAAGCTTTTCGACAGCCCACGACCGGTTTAGCCCTAATTGGGGCTCGTCAGGTAGGCACAGTCCTCAACCTTATGTTCTACTTGAATCCAAATTGCACAAAATTAGCGAAGTAAACTCATTTGCAAATCAACTTGGTCGTGGAATGTCGAAGTGTTTTCAGCAACTTTGTTAGTAGTTTCACTTATGAAAATATACTACGATATCTCGAACATCGTGCTAACTAAATCATGAGGTGGCCTGTGTGCAGCACATTCAGTTGGAGGACATCATAAAAAACGAGAGATTCAATTGAGTCTCCCGTGAAAACCAAATTGATTTGCAAATGAGTGTATTACTCGCAAACTGGGCTCAGTTCTTTAGGATCATGTATTCGCTATTCGATAGATCCTGAAACAATGACACTACTTCTAGCAACCAACAGTAGTCGTCTTTGTTGACCCAAAAGCTGCCTTTGACTTCGTTGACCGTCGAACACTATGTCAGCGTCTATGAAACAACGGTGTCCTCCATAAATTATTGGTCTTTTTAAGGAGGCCGTAAGCCGATCTCCGTGAAAGTCGGTGGTAAGTGCATTTTGAGTTCGCCGCTTCCAATGGCGTCAGATAAAGCTGTTCTCTTCTCTCTTTCCTCCCCAACTTTATCATGGACATGTAAAACAACTCGGTGCTCGTTCGCGCGCTGACTTTATCCACTCGGGGTCAAATCTGCTGCAAGAGCGCGAGCGCAGCACTACATTCGGCGGCTGGTAAAAATTGTCCTTGACTTCTTTCTGTGCGTAGTTTTATCGAGTAGTTTGATCATCGTTCTCTGTCGAATCCGATTCCGAATCCCAGCCTTTCATAACATTTTGTGCAATCTTATTGAGGGTTTCAGGCAACAGACGTCTCCAATACGACGCAAAGCTGAATTGGAACTTGATATTCTTTGAATTGTTTTTGTTGGTATGATAGAACATGCAACCACCACTAGCACCCCAAGGTTTCGTTCCCCTTGTACCAACCAGTTTGCTCTAGTATATTTTAGTAGTGATTTCTCGTTGACTTGTGTTGGTCCCATTATAAGCATGCACCCTGTCGGTTAATTGTCAAGTTCCTCAAGAAGGTGTTAGACAAGTATTTTTGCCATTTCTGACCAGGAAAGCCGCTTCGGATGCAAAACTCTCAGGAGCATGCGCTTACCGAATCGCTGATCGTTTGAAGGTCCATTCTCTCAAACTTTTTATCATCTTACTCAGGAAAAACAATCCCCTCAAGCTTTTCGTAAAACTTCTTTGAACCTGACAGCCAGGCGGATAGGCTTAACCAGAAGCCCATTCTGTTGTCTGTATCGCCATTCTGGAAACTGGGTTTATTTATTACTTGACTGAAAGCTAATATTGATCCACAGTACAACCATAAGGCAGAATGACGCCAGTGGAAACATCCATATTCACGCTACTCAAGCAGTTTGACTGAGGTTAGGTATACATGCTCTTTCCAGCACGCATGAACGTTTTCTACCGATACAGAAGCACACAATTGCTGTCCATTGCTGCCGTTACTCGGGATCAATAATACATCGATCTAGCCTTTGGTTATTTCTGTAGCTTCCAAGAGTTCACGTCTCTGCTTTGCCCAGGATTCAATTCATTTCTTGTTTTTTTCTGTATAAAATAGCCTCCCAGGTAAACATTCCTCATACATCACGGACACCTGAGTCCCATTCAGGTTTACCGGGATAATACAGGTCGACTGTTTTGATTAAACAGCGATGTCCCAGTGACTTCCCTCCTACAAGCCTGAAAGTAGAGCATTTGAGTCTCATCCCAGTGGTTCAGTTCACATGGCTACAGCAGAAGCTGGACTAAGGGCCCAGTCCTTGCAGTTATAATGGTGTAATTGTGACAATACAAATATCCATCTTTAGTTAGCGCCGGTGGAAACTTATATGACCCAGCGGCCAGATGGCGTTTCGAGGTGAGGTCATTTCTCACAAGGATATACTGAGAATGCATCAAAGCTAGCTCAAGTTCCACGTGTCAAATGAAAGGCATAGGTATAAAAGCCGATGGTTCCGAGGAAAGGGTCTTGTCCGGCGTTATAGATGCTATTTTCTGTTACCTTTTGGATCTCATTATAACTTTTGGTTAGCTCAACAAAAAGGGTGCTCTAGAATCCGTTTGGCGGATTAACTGGAACATATTTCATCAGTCTTTTACTACATCTTAATGGGTTTTTCTAATTTCCGTGAGGTTATTATTATGATCAAGAAAACCTTAGCGCGTGTGTTGAAAAAGATCTGAATATGGCTTGAATATCACATCTGTTACCAGTGTCACCATCTCATTTCTTAGTTTCGATTTCTCAGTAACATGACACAGGTATTCCACCTATCATGGTTTTGTGGCTAACAAGAGTGTACGAGACACTACCCTTCCGCAGAACCCGTCTTCTGATATCGTTATTCTGCATGCTGTATACCAGTTTGTAGCCCTTATGCAACTCGCTCGCGCCTTGAAACTATCCGAAATGGTACATCATTGCAAAACCAGTGCTCATTTGGTGTAATTAGTTATACTAGTAATCAACCACAAGGTGAAATGAGTAAACTATTCTGGCGCCCATTTGAAATCATTCACTCGAAAACACGACGGATCGTACCACTTGACAACTTCACAAGATCGAATATCGCTAAATGCTTCGTAGCAGTACAAAACGTCTATTCTCGTCCACCTATTGACTATTGTCCATTAGGCAAGCGCAGAATCGACTGAATCATTTCCAGCCTATAAACTACACGTCCTGGCTTGCGCACTAGCCTACACAGTTGTGCTGTGCCAACTGATTGTTCGCCTAAATGTATGCCGTCCGGCAAATCACAGTATGCTAGCGCAGACGGCTTTCATCTATTTATCGATCTCATGTGGCATACAAATTACGAACGAAACAGCTGCACTAGGCTCCACCAGTGCAGTTCAGCACATAGGGTTTAAGCCATTTGGCTGGTTTACAAACGGTCATGTTTTGTGTGAGAAATTCGGATATGAATGGGGGCAGTGTGTTGACATTTTGTGCATAGTTCCGTGAGAACCGTCCGTTTGCAGCCGCTGCGTTCCAGCATGTATAGTTTCGCTAGTGACACAGCCACGGATAACTGACATAACATGCCTTCAAAATTGAATGACTGCATGACTGACGACCAAAACGTGCAGGAATCTATAGTGCTATAAATGAACTAACTAAATAAACTACAATTAACTGAAAGTCTTTATTGTAAGCTTATATCGGCGACCCTATATCTCAGTGAGTACTTCGAAGGGTCACAGCGAGATATTAGGTTTAGTGAGTTGGTTGGTATCTGTCGCTATGGTTATCACTCAAGGACTTGTCCATTGTAGCTTCTATGATGTTTCTCCTACCTCCCTTCTGTTTAACAATAAAAAAACAGAGCAAAAATAGCACATAAACATTAGTTGTGTGGCTAATTCGGAGGCTTGTCAGGCGAAACCAGCAAGAGGGTTTGCTTGCTCTCCGTCTCCACATTTCTCCTCTGGTAAATCATATTTCTTGCTTTGTTCACCGACTTATGGACAATATGAACCCAGCTGGTTTGTTTCTGAGGAAGTTCCCAAGTACTATTTTATAATATATACCACATATATATTATATATTGTCTGAAAAAGTGCCAAAGTGTCATTTCTACACTAATAAGCCTTGGGAGGGTTTCGCTGAATGAATTCCACCGAGCAACCCTGAATCGTTGACCACCGATCTAACCTTTGGCATATTTTTACCCCTTAAAGAAATAATTCTGTCTTTTCTAACCAACTGAGGAACTATGCTGAAGTTTCCTCACATGAACAACGTTATCACACTGCTCAGTCGTCAGTTGAAAGGTACTCAACACAGCATCCACAAGGACTCCTTTCCGTCTGGACGCCCGAGGAATTCTGGTGTATGTTATGAACTGTGCGGTTCCGCATTCTTAGGTCACCGCAACAATTCCCTCAGTTTCTGGGATTCCTGTGAACAAGCCACTATATTGTACAATTAGTTAAAATGAAGTCCGCACATTTTCAGTACTTCACTGTTTTTCCTGGCGAGAAAATATCCGCGTTCTCGTTTTCGTATTCGGTGAAGGACAAAAGAAGAAGCGATTTCTTCTTGAGTTTCATTCGAATAACGTGGTACATTCCTCATAGAGAACACGCTTCACGACTAGTTTGAACCAGACGTTCAAATGGTAGAAATATTTCAAAATATCCGGGTGTTTTGACTATTCTTGGAACCTTCTGGCCACACTAGTTAACTTACTATTTACACCACTCTCATTCGAACGGTCCTCCTGGTGTCCTGGCACACTTATCCTTGCATATTACTGGACCTGAGTTTCGCTGTTGTTCACCAGCAGTGCACGTTCTTGACCGTGTCTGGGTTTTAAAATTCCTCCCTGAGGTTTAGACCCACCATAATAATTGTACCAGAACAGGATGAGAACGAATCGGACGAAAGTGATGAGGGTGTAAAATCTACAAATCCCGCTACGTGTGGTAGTCACAAAACCACTATCCAACTTGGTCTGTAGTTCCCTCTGAAGGCATTCTGTTTCACAAGGTATTCCACGTTCGAACTAGGATCTTAGGACTGCAATACGGGGTTGCATCTGCACACGCCTCAGCTGTGGTTGTGTCAGATACAGTCAGTTCACCCAGGTAAGGGTTGAAAGTCCATTATTGACTCAACTTGTCCGTAGATGAACAAAATTATGAGCAGATGATTGTGTGGAACACAAGGTCCGTTGATCACCCCTCCCAAGAAGTAACACTGCCACTGAGACTATACTGTCGCATTCCACAAAGGTGCCTCCCGGTGAATAGATAAAACCGAATGTTATCTGGTTAGCTGCATAAGGCGAGGGTACCGGTTGATTATGTTCGGCCCTTTCAAGAATAAATGTATTTATTATGGAAATATTTTGGCATTTTGCGAAAGGAAAGCTTTTCTGTTCCGAGTCTTGATCGATTTCTCTGTCTTCTCGCCACATGACAGCAAGTTGCTGTCTCAAACACTTTGGATAGTTACAGTGTATAGGCTGATGTAAGCTTCACTGCACCTACGAGTGAAATGTTATACCCCAAGTGTGGTAGACCAGTTTGTTGCAGTACTCAATGCTTATCTGAGTGGCGTGAGAGAGAAAAACGCCGTCCTACCGTTCAGGCGTGATTTGGATAGCGTTTTAGTATATGGCCCTTGCTGCCCACTATGTGGTCGTCCCCGAATCGTAGCTTTGAAAACGTTGGTCTCTCTATCTGCAGCACAGCGGCCCCTACGAATCTCACTCGGCTGTGGACTTCCGGATATCAAGTCGACACGCTGTTCTTCGTGACAAATTCTTATTTGGTTTACTGGTTCACAGTACGAGGCTGACATCTTCGGATTTACCAATCAGGGGCGGTCATGTGACCACCGAAATATGTCAATTTTCACTCAGCACCCCTCACTCACAGCCTGGAGAACTTCGCTGAAAGAAGTAGCGGGACCAACCACTCTATCTCGAACCTTTAATTCGCAGTTGCGGTAACAAAGCGGCAAAACAGAACCATGCCTAAGCCAAGGCCCATTTTAGAAGCCATTTATCTTTCACCTCCCCCCGAAAAAATGACTGAGACATTAGCTAGCAGGACCGACAAAAGGAAAAAATTAGCGATTGTGAGAACTTGCATCTTCATTTCGTCTTTTGATCGAATATCCGTTCGGATTATGATGATTCACAAGAAACTGCTCGCTATTTGTTTTGGGCATTTGGTCCGATCGTTTACTTTTTTCAAAGGCATCGTATGAAATTATTTTGCTCTGTCCAGCATACGTTAGTAAACTATGTACGCAGCACACTTTCGACTGGCTTTTAACTCTGTCTTTGCAGTTGTTGTAACATGAAAGTCAGATTCCTAAAAGCAACTACTGAATGTCCGAAATCTACTACTCTGCTAGATGCTGACCAGGCAGACAACTCCCCCTGAATATACGGCGCGTCACAGCCTCGTACCAAAACCAGACCGCGTGCCTCAGCATTTGACCAAGCTCAGACAGTGTCCCTCCAATAAGTAGTTTGAGACCGCCGTATTTTCGCACTCACACTCGTTTGTTCGGAATATAGCTGCTGTGCTCCCTTCTGTGAGTCTTTTTCGACACTGGGCACTGGAGAGGGCGAATTGGTAGATAAAACTAGAAAGTATCATGGGAAAATTGGGCCATTGTTGGTCATTTTCGAGGAGCACCAGTAATGTATTCACAACACCTGCTTTATAACTGTACTTCCAAAAACTTGCTGCATTCCGCTATTATAGCACAGCACCTTGGTTTGTTGGATTTTCTTTAATCACACTCCGGATCCCAAATGGGCAAAAAATGGATTGCAAATAACCTCAGTATATTTGTTCAAATGATTGGTCGTAACATTAGTGAATTTACGATCTACGATCACTATTAGAACTACGTAGACCCCTCGGCTTACGTGAGGATTTATATTAAACCTTGCATAGTTTTAGGGTGCTATGGCTTTCCTGCTCGAAGACGTCTTAGCACAATCTGCCAATCCTTTAAGAACACAGACTAACCAAAGACAAAACTTTTGGACCGTCAAATTAGCCACGATCTGTAGCTAAACGCACTAGAATTAGTACACAGGGAAAGGTTTGTAATCACTCATTGCCGTGTTAGGATGAGTTGACCGTGACCAGTGAATGTGAAGGCCAGCTTAGCGCTATTCAGATCATTCAAACTGCTAAGTTTGAGGCAGTGGCTTAAGTAGTAAGTACATCTTTCATCCTTATAGAGTGCACACCACCTTGGTGGTTCGATAGTGAGTCATCTGGTGGCTAGATGGCACTATAACTAGTTTGGTATAGATCGTCTTCATGTAAACGGATCGATATACATGTCAATACCATTGTGAATCTCACTAGCACCAGAATTAAACCAGCGAAGCGTTGCACAGGTAGAAGGGGTAGGTACTTATTAATCTGTCCTCAAGGTCATGGGTTCCAAGGTTGCCAAAAGTGCGGAACGGAAAATTGTTCAATTAACTTTACTCGAACAAGTCCCCTAATAACCGGTCAGCTAAATCTTTTCGACCTAAAACAAAATCAGCTTGTTGTCGAGATTTGAATCGATAGCCCGATCGAACAAAACGTTTGTACACCTGTTGCTTCGCTAAACGCTCCCAACCTGGCACGCTGGCACGTCACTTGGCAAGCCATAAATCTTAACCGACAAAACGTTCACACCGGTTGTTTTGCACGTTAACTGACAACGCCGTTGTGGTAATCGATAATTCGCTACGAAAGAAAGGCATGAAAGAGCGTTGTTTCGATTGAATTGACCAGAAACGTTGGACTTGAGCTTGATGCAGTAATAGTACGATGGAGCACCGAAAATCGATTGTTTAGACGGAGAATCGATCCTAAGGGAGACTTCATAGTCTTAATGAGGGACGGATCTAAAACTCACCGATACATTCATTCTTGTTTACTCTGTCATTCGGTCACTTCTGACCTACATCGACGTCGTTCCAACGCAGGTTGAATTGGCCAAAGTGAACCTAAGTCAAACATTCATACGCACCGAAAGCCTATGACTGCTGCTGCGAAAACCAAGCTTCACTCAGTGCGGTCAACTTCGTCTTTACTGTTGATTTCTTCGCGCCCACAACCATCGTCTACGAACTTTGTACGAACGTACAAATTACAACTAATTGAAGTTTGTCTGGCTATTGTTACCGTAGTACGTGTTCGACGACGAAGGGATACCGACAGATTCATTCCTATCCACCTATGAGTATTCAGTATTTGTTTTTCTGCTAATGTGTGGGCCTAAAAGCTTGGGAATGCATGCGTTCACTCCGCACCGATATTCGGACGACACAACAGAACGAATGAACAGTTTATAACTCTGGGTGTGTTATCCAAAAACCCAATGTTTCACTGTCGATCTGCACTTTAGACACGAGTTGGCGCTCTATTCAGCACATGTTTCCGGATGAAACCTATTGCATCCCCTGATATGTTTTAGGCCACTTGCAACTGCGATGTGGTTTACTCACTCTTGGATAAGGTAATATTTGCATAAGTTAACTCCTTAGAGAACGTTCTGTCTTGTGGGGTATTCTCTCTAAAGAGGATTCAGGAGGAACGAAGGCAAAGAGCAAAGCACATCATTCACGCGTGTTAAGGTTTCTATGTCAAACGGGATCATTGTGTGAACAATTCATAGGGGCCATACTTCATTTGTTTTCCTCTTCCAGTGAGGGCCCGAATAGCCCAGTAAACAACACTACCGGCTTGATTTTGGAAGAACCGGGTTCGAAATTCTCGTGAGGGTTACTTGATTGGCTGCGATCTCCCACAACACATCTCGCACATGTACACAGAAAACACGTAGAAGGTGCATTTTAATCAACATTCAAAGTCTTCGGACCTGGTTCACTTAGGTATCGCAAGGGTTTATTAAACCGATTATTCTCAGTAACTGAGAACCAGAACTACAGTGCGTTGTGTATATTAGGCTCGCCGCCCCCATTCTGCACCTTTTTCATTTCGACATCCCTTGAAACGAATCCGAAGATACGAAGTTCGGAATTTCAACAGGACACGCAAACCCAGTGATTGGGGTGTCTTATCTCTCTCCCATTGGGACATCTTCCAAATCCAGTCGAGATGGACACGATTGGTTGTTCGCTTTCAACTGGGATGGCAGACGGCATAAAATCCTGAATGAAAAAGAAACTACGATCCACTGATGAACGTACCTAGTGGAATCTACCACTGTACTTCTTCAGCCTCTCTTTTCTAAAGCTCCCACGCCAAAGGTTCTCAACTACTCACGCTCGATTTCTTGCTAATGCTGCCAGCTACTAACCTGGAATCTGGATTCCCGTCTACGTTTGAACAAAATTCCTTTGGGTTGCATATCACTGGTACACCGACAGGGCACCGTGGCTGAAAGGTGTGTCAGAAAAGCCTAAGTGTAGCAGCGCAAGTAGCTGGTTTTGATAACTGTGATACCCTGGTGGCAAATAAATCTCCAGTCAGAGTGGGCCGCCTTAAAATTCAGTCACGATATTACGCTCAAAAGCGATGAGGTAGGACCAGTTGTCAGGGATACACACTGGGAGTAAAGGCTATGGGCAAACTTTGTGGAACTGTAAATTGTAATGTCCTCATTGTCCAACAGGAGACGCGACCAAATGTCAAACGTGAGTCAGCGACTGCATCAATGAAATGCTGAGCAAAAGCAATTGGTACGGAAGCTCAAACTCAACTTGCCGATAACCAGAACAGAACTCTGATCGTGTACTGGTTGAAAATGACCTATTCTCCAACTTTCGAGTGATTCATTTTCCATCGAATCATTGTCAGTTATTTTCATTTTCCATGTTTATGAACGAACTCTTCTACTTACGACCTAGAGAAGCTTCACTGTGCAACGCAATTATTGTCAACCGGGCTCAGTCCTAGGCACCTACTGGATAGTTCAGTATTACAAACGTTTTGAGAGTCTGTCACTCATAGGTCGCCAAATTCAATGGCTCCATTGGCGTTGGAAGAATCCTAGATGTCAGTGCGGCCATAATTGAAATCATTGGATTCAAGAAAAAAAGCAGTCTAGACTGATTTCATGAAAGCGATGCACTTGGAAAAAACAAACGGCAGTTGCTCAGCTGTGGCATCTTTCCGGTGAATGGATGTCATGCAGCCCAAAGGAAGCATGATGGGGGTCAAGAAGCAAACGTGGTTTTCAATACACGGACCTTTTGACCGAGCCTTAACCACTGAGCTATCTCGAATTCATGTAGTTATACATTCCCTCATCACAGGGAACAACGTGCTATTATCATCAAGCGCCAGAAACTGTTGAACCACGTAGATCTACTGGCTTTGTATTGTGCGGACCAAACATAACATATGGACCTTCTATGTGGTGAAGGATGAACGCTGCATTGAAGAGCCAAAAGATCCAACCGTATACAGGACGACGACGTAACATGGGACTCTTGAAAGCACTTATAGGTATCAATAGACCGAAAATAAAATACCTTCAGGACATCCGGAACATCCTCACTGCACAACGGTTCGAATACATTTTGGCTATTCCGGAAGCAAATAAACAACCCAACCAAAATAGATTTGGACTACTTTGCAAATTGGCCTTAAGCCGCTGGATGTATGAAACTTTGAAATCCACCAAGGAAAGCTAGACTTCGAAGGTCAGAAGTCGGATAGACTGACGGAGGAAACGAGCTACCTGCCGAAGTGCTCGAAAGGGAGAAGACCAAAACTGTAATGCGAGACACCGAAGACGTCTCACACGGACGCCACAATTATATCACTTTTGGAAGGAAGCCGACAGAAAATGAACTATCGAGGAACTAGTTATTCTGCACTGCAGACAAAATCTTGGAACGCAACCTGATCAACTGGCAGCGAAACATCAGTGTCAACACTGAATGTTGCTACCTCTGATGCGACCGGGTGAACTCTGAAGTCCTAGATGAAAATATCCGTGAGGATACTGTGGGTTACCACGAGGAGAGTGTGTTTTACCTCATCTTAACGGCGCACCAGCTGCAGAAGGATGCCATAACGACCCAACCTTTATAATCCTAGTTCATGGACTTCACTGAAGTACCCGATTCACTTGACAGGGAAGCATTGTGGACTGTTCTCCAAAAGCTCAGCTTTCCCAGAAAACATTGAGTAATCCATTCACTCAATGAAAGCGCCAGAACGCATCTAAGGAACCGCATTTTTCGGGGATGAGGCAAGGTTCAGTTTTAGCTCCGACTTCATTCAGTCTGTGCTGATCTGTACAGAAGCGTTTCGTTATCCAGGCAGCGTTCCGATCTAATGAAAATAAGGAGTCACCTCTTAAACTCAAAGGGCTTCATGGTCAAAATGATCCCTGCGTCTTACTAGCATAGTGGGACGCGAAACTGAAGTGAACAGCTAGTCTCCATCTCGGTAGAGTTTAGCTTCGGTCTAAATAAAAATGTCTCCAAAACGCTCCTTTTATCGATTTGTCCCAGATTCCGCTAGCTAGGCAGCAGCGTCTGCAAACTCGAAAATCGATATTGAACCAAATTTTCAGGTTGCCAGAGCAAGAGCTGCATTCAGTTGTTTGTGTAAACGCGTTTGGAGCAACCGGAATGCTGCAATACACCGAGCTGCCTTCACTACTGTATGACAACGAAAAATGGATGCTACGCCAGCGATGAATTCACTCGCAATGCCCGCGGAAGATATTTCGGAATCAATGCCCCGAACAACAAGGTCCTCGAACTGAGAGCCCCTTGGTGCACAACCACCCAAACTGGGTGGATCACGTTAGACGGAGGACCGACTTGAGGTCAACTGAAGAGGAGAAAGTGGATTTGAGGGCAGAAGAAATTCTTCCATCGCGACGTCAGATTCAGACTTTGATGGAGACCTGAGGAACCGCCGTCTACCCAGGCTTGATGAGCTTCGAGCCGCAACGTATCTTAGTGCTCGAAAGCAGGCGCGTTCTTTGGGACGGCCATACGATGCTGGGGGGGGGTGCACGTGCTGGACTACAATCGGACTCACGAGTCACCAGCGTACTCACTGCAAGCCACCGTTGAAGTGAATCTTCTGCTCCCATTTGTAGTCAACACCGATTCGACTCAAATGTCATACCAAGAAACCATAGTACAGGCAACCTCCGACGACTGGTTTGCCGCCTGACTATCCATTCGCATCCGTAATAATACGGTAATAGCCGTGCCCCAGAGATTATTTGTTTCAGAGGGGTTGGTAGCTTGGCTGAAACACCAAGGAACCGACGAAAGGAGCCGGGGAATTCATCTCCATAATCAGAAATGGCAACACACCGGTGGTCAAAATTGGTGCTTAATTGCCATAAAGCTGACGGCCTCAGAAGAAGGTAAAACGGGGAGGAGCCTTGTTGCACAAATTCCCATTTCGCCAGAAACACGATCAATAGCAAGGTACCTACACCTCACAAAGACATTAGAACAGATGCACGAGTGTCGGGTCAGGACACCACCAGAGTATTTTGCGAAACCCATCCAACACAAGTCAGCACACAACAGCGGACTAGTGTAAGCCAAGCAGTCCTGATGGGAGCGAGTGCTCTGGTGGACATCGAAAGCTCAGGAGATGGAGGCTTTTGCTACCGGAAACAGCCGCGCCCCATATAAACTGATACGATCGACTAGCCCTAGGGAAACAAGTCAGCGAAACGATAAATGAAAAAGGCAGCTAATTAATTTGCTCAAAAAGACGTCGACTGGAAAGACCGTCTCAACATTTCGAAGTCTAACTGGCCTCCTGCAACACAGCCTCTGGAAATAGTGCAAAAAGGCGAATAGAAATGTAAGTCTTAATCGCCCATTAGGAGAAAATAAACAACATCCACACTGAAACGTGAGAATGACACCAGGACCAGGCGGTCTTTATCCAGTCCCCCTAAAACAAGGCAGAGAACCCCCGGTGTGGAGTGAAGAGAGACCGCTCGCATGTGTAGCAGATGTCCATCAGTCTAACCTGACAAGTTCCACGTGTTGTTAAAGCGAAAATGAATCACATCCTACGACCCGCTTAGACTATTTTACTAGGGACAAGTTGCAAGCACTTCACGCTTTTATCGCTACGGGGACTCTGGTGGTCGAATATTCGAAATGCCTGAGGTAAACTGGTCAGAAGAGTAGTCTCTTGTAACACCGCTCTCAAGAACGTTTTGCGTGAAGTCAAAAACGAGCGCATTGACTATGATGAGAACTGTAACAATGGACCTTTTGCACAGTTGAACATAAAAACTAGCTCAGTAATACAGAAAGCTCAATAGCTTCATTCTTAATCAAGAGACGGTTTCCCGAAATCACGGCATCGTGCAATCCTCCGATGGCATATTCAAAGAACTTTCCTGCCAGATTGTCCACTGTAACCTGATACAGTAATTCGTGTGACGCGGACCTCTCTGTTTCATCAAATGGCCCATTGGTGTACACTACCTGTTATCGCTGCGGGTTAGGTTCGTTCTAGAAAGTATCCGCGGCCAAAAATGCACCTGAAATCCCACTCATATGAACAAAGAGTACGTTCGGATTTGCGCTTTGCAACATAGATGCCTAGTGGTAATTGGCTAGGTAACGCCCAAGTATAGACGTTACCTGGCTGCTACCGAGTGAAGGGCTGCAACCGTAGCTATGACAACCCAAACCACACGCCCATACAAGAAAATATCCCACCAGGTCGGAGTTGAAATGGATTAGAAACGTAGCGTATCGATCACGAAACACATGAAAATCGCACAACAGGACGGTTGTGTGGTAAACAAGGTGACTAGTGCGAATAACGAGGAATCCAAAACAGGACAAATCAGCCACGGTAACTGTAGGCCTCACCAAGAAAACACTTCAAGAGGAGTAAACGCATAACCATAATGGGGATGAACAACACCAAATGGAAAATTTGTTAAAGCGCGTTGATTAGGGTAGAAGGAATTTTACGGATTCATAAAAACTGAAGCGACAGAAGTGAAAGAAAAAGCAAGAACAAATATATATTCGAGCCGAATGACGAAACTAAAGACTGATGAAAAGCCTCGAGGAAAACTATTCCGAATGTGTGTGTTGCGAGAGTTGCGCATCACGAAAGGAACACGAAAGTCTGATTGCACGAAAGCAAGATAGAATGGAGAACGGTGGCATCAGTTCTGGAATAGCTGCCTCGTAAACGCATGATAGTCGTATGCGTCTGGAATAGGCTGACCTCCTTTAGTGTAGTAGGGCGGCATAACTCGACAGCAATAGTCTGCTTGTTCCTTGGAGAGGTTCTGTCAAAGTTTGAAAACAGATAATGTGATATTAAAAAATACAATGCAGGTAATCGAACTGAAAAGTGCGGGAGACGTCCCTGGCAGTAACGCGGGACGTATACAAACTGTTTAAGTAGGAAACAGGGTCTACATTGCATAAAACCCCCGAAATAACGTTCATCCAGTTAGTTCAAATACGCGGACCCAACACTGAAAGACAGACTTTCGGACAAGTATCGTGCATTAGCGTATCGCAGCGCGCGCGAGAGCCTGTTGGTCGACATTGCGACCCTCAGATCAGGTGGGAAGACAAAAGATAGAAAGTAACCTACCATTATGTATGTGCCCTTTTGCTGTGTAGTGTGTGCAGTGTCTTAGGAACACCAGGTTAAGCGTGAAATGGGTTATTTTAGCTGGGGACAATTGTGTGCAAAACTGGCCTACAACTACGATGAATACCAATTCGGGAGGGCGAGTTGAGTTGTAATGAATGATATGATGACATGATGGGCAAACTTCAATGACAGAACAGGAAGTCTCTGTAGGTACTGTTGGAATAAGTAGTACTGGCGCAATTGACTCAGGATTACCACCTGGCATTCGTCCAGAACAAACGTGCATTGCCAGAGGAGTAACTAGATGAGGCCTAAAACAATGAGCTTAATTAGTTGTTGAAATTACGGCGGTCAGGTGTAGGATAAAGGCGTTCTCGAGGTTTTCGAAATTAACCAACGTCTTGATGACATAAGCCTGTCTCTAAAGGCACTGTGAACACTGCCTTATCCAGGTTCTGCAATTAGGACCGACGAGTTAAAAAGACAATTCCACAGGATTCTCAAAATGACAGTGAAATAAGTGAACTATGCTTAACGATGTGCTCATAAACTATACTAAACGAGGGGGTACTGTGGAATTATTCATCTGATGTTCTCGAGGTAGGACGTGACAGGAAGGTAGTTCGATAGCCAAGAGTACTAACACTGTTGGGCTGCCAAAATCAAATGAAGATGCGGTTGTTGTTAGAGTGATTATAGCTCACCGAATAGAGTTGCTCCTTAGTGATGTATTCTTTCCCATCCTTCAAATACTCCTTGCCTTCCTTCGTCAAGGCGCGGAAAGCTTCCTCTACCTCTTCTCTGGATTGAACGTTCTCAGTTTCTCGGCTTATCATGAAAGCCATGAATTCCTGGAGTGTCACGAAGCCGTCACGATTTGGATCCACGACGTTCAGGATGGCTTCGAATTCTTCATCAACCTGGCCTTCGCTAACTTCGTGCAGATCGTGACCCAGAGCACGCAAGCAGGATTTAAATTCTCGGTGATCAAGGCGGCCAGATTTGTCTTTGTCAAAGTGTTTAAACATCATGGAGAATTCACGCAACGCTTCCTCACTCACACCACTGACGTTTCTAGCCTGGATTTGCTGTTCCAAATTGTGCTGCATTCGCATGGCAAGTTGGTTCAGTTGGTCCCAAGCTTGGCTCAGACCGACCTATTAAAGTAAAATGTCGAACGGTGAACTATTTGCTTTCAGGAGAAAAGAACACACAAGAATATGCATATTACAGCACAAACTTACCGTACTGTGTTCTGTGTAACGATTATCAAGAATAAGTCGCTCCTCAAGCCGAGCACCCAGTTCTTCAATTTCACGCAAATCGTTTTTACGAGCATTGACTTCATTAGCTTTGAGACGAGTAGCTTCCAGTTGTTCTTCCAATGTTCCACTAGCCTCCATCATCGATGTTCGGACACTCTGTACAGAAAAAATGGCTGGTAAAGTTTTTCCTCGCCATTTCATAACTGGTAAAATTTCGCGAGAAAATATTGGGAATACGCGCAACGACGAATGAAGTCGATAAAAAAACGGAAGGATGGTGAACATTAAGCCACTGAGCAAACAGGGGCATATTACTGCCGGTAAGGTAACTATGGGAACAATTTGTAGCTAAGTTCGAAATGGGGGTGGATATGAACAATAGAAACATGAATGATGCGGAATACTTAGGAGATTGCAAATGAAGTGCACGCCCCAGTGCACATGAATAGTCATACACTACAAGAGCATTGGCAGTGATCTGTTTACCAGCCTAGCAATTGGCTTGCAGACGTTTCGTCACCATACAATGAGATTTCCCTAGTATTTCCTCCACTTGTGCTTGCGTCTACATGGTTTCTACGGTAAATGTTGGTTGTTAACAATCGGCTTGTATGTTGTTTAATTGATACGTTTCGTATTCGTGATGTGCTGTGTTCTGACACTTGCATTTGGTGGGTCCATTCCGATGGTTTTTCAATCCTCCTTCATTTCAGTAGTTCTCTTACTTCGTTCCCATTGGCCCATGAAGCACCGACTCTTAGTTACGGTACAACCGTATCAGCTAATTTAATCAAGGCCTCTTCGAAAATATCAGAGTGAGAGAAACGGCTATACTGCTAGCTCACCATCGATATTCCCAACCACTCACTAGGGCAACCTGGATAGTTAACAGAAAGACCACCTGTGGCAAGAGTTCACAGTGTCTCATGGTCACATGAACCGCATCCTGGAAGGCAGATTGCATCAACACTCATACATTTCGCAATCTTCAATACCCTCTTCTGTAGGCTGTTGCTTGGGTCTGCGTGCCCTGAATTGGGCATGGAAAGCATGCTTTGCTGAGCAGATAAAACTTAGTAGGTGCTTCTACCACTGCATTCACTCCCAGGCCATGTACCATATTGTGATCTCATTGGTACGGGATGTAGTTCTCAAATGCCCATCAAAGACGCACACCCAACGCACGCAAATTCCAAAGCAACACCGAAATACAAGAACGGAAACCCGCGTTGCTTCATTCTTCCTGCCGTCAGTATCCTCAATGGATAAAAATACGCTAACCCGAAACCGTAATTTCTGGTACAGGCTACAGCAAACAAACTGGATTTACGCAACAAATGGTCGTTACCTGTAGCCATTGATGGAAGTTGTTTGCCACGCCAGCGAATTCTTGGCGTAACTGATCATTCTGAGTTTGTCTGAGTGTTTCACGATGCAATTCTGCGTCACGCTCCAAAATAATCTTCTGTAGGTTTCTCCACGTCTCCACAAGAGCCTCCATGGTGAACCAGGTGTATGGGTTCATACCAACCTGTGGAAACAGAAATTAGGTGTTTGGTTTGGAACAAGTCTACACTGATGTAAGTGATCTATGGACACAATTGTTACAGCTGTTACTCGAGGATTATTTGAATATCGAACCAAATAGTATTTAGAATGTTCTGATATAATAAGGTATTTTATTTCCATGTCCGCCTGATTCAGATTTACATGCTAGACCGTCAATTGAGACAAAACGAGAGAAACTGAGCTTGATTCAAAGTTACCGCTCTGCAGTGAACACCTGTGAGACCTTCCAGTGGTCGTACCAACAAGCAGAATGCTGTGTACGCAGCACACAAATTTAATTCAATAAAGTAGCACAGTAATTTAACGGCGCATTTATGTTTGCTATTTATTGTCAGAAAAATGCGGTTATTAAAGGCAATGTGGAGAAAACGTGGTCAAAATCGTCGTCTACTATGGGTCTCACCCAGGTGATATTCGCTCTGGATGGAACTGGTCAAATCAACCAAAAACAACACTGTAGAGAAATTCTCGTTGTAAGAATAGTTTATTGTACCTCGAAAAACGTCCTCCTGGACCCAGAGACGGCAAACGTTGCGTAAAACGTCAACTGCGCAATCTTCCGGGGTTAAAAATGGTACTAGAACTGCTTGCAGAAGGGTTCAGTAGCAATAACCCTCAAGTGAAATGCTTTTTTTAATCAAAACCCAAACGCTATCGAGGACAGTCAAATGTCCTATTTTGCGTTTTTCGTACTATAATTTACAGTTGGCCAACTGGAAAATAAGTTAACTTACCACTTGGCCCTGTGATCTAATACCATCACCAGAAGGTATTTCGCTAACTCTACACAACCATATTGAATCTTCATGAAATTCTGACGACTGTTCACTTATGAACACAAAAGACCCCAGCAATCTTTAGTCTAAGGACCGCTGAACAACACATGAAACCAGTTATTGTTCCAACTAATTTACGATTGCTAAAGCGAGTCCAGCAGGCAACGAGTAGATCACTGAGTGAGAATAGTCAGCTACCATTTGTACACACCTTTAGCATAAGACCAGAAGGCCTTGGCCTCCGCATGTACCGTTGAGCCGATAATCTTTACCAGCGCCGATTAAAAGCTGCAATACATCGTTCACGGCTAACATTCCCTGGAATTTACAAGGGGCAAAAAACTCACCCCATAGCTTTTGATCTCGTGATCCAGTTGACCAAGTTTCTGGAAATCCACTTCGGCCGCCTTGAGAGACGCTTTGAATTGTTCCTGTGCTTCACAGAGAGCTCGGACCTCATCAAGCGAATTGCACCGGACTGGGTCAGTCAAGTCCTCTTCAGCGTTCTCGAACCAAGAGTTAAATGTAGAAGCACGCTTAGCAAATGCTAAGTATAGCTCTTCAACTTTTTTATATTGTTCCTGCAATTGAAGTAAATCAGCTTTCCGTCGCTCCGAGTCGCGGCAGAGACGGTTCCACCGGTCCATTAGCGTAGTGAAGCTGGTGATTACAAACAAAGCAACAAGGATAAAATAAAAAAAACTCAAACTAACAATCAACCTGAAAAATAACTGAGGATATAAACCGATACAGTCTCTTTTTCGAGCACAGCATCCAACCGGTTGACCTATAAAAGTAAAAGAGCTCGGTCGTTATGTTATCACAGATTATTCATTTGGTAAAAGGATCAAGTCATACGGTTGTATCCATTTGGCACGTAGCTGCTGTTCAATCCGTACAAAACGAGGCCTGAGATATTGCCAAATTGCCCAGATTTACACAGTAGTCGGGGTAAAGCGGAACCGCAGACCTCTCAAACACGTACATCCAAAATTATCTATTCTTCGTGCTTGGCACCTTTCACGTTGCATTTGATTTAACAGCTACCTGTAGTTCATAGTAGAGAGAAAGCTCCCGGTTAAATAAAATTATGGGTGAAACCTTTAGATCATCATCATCATCAACAGCATGACATCAGTGTTCAACACCGATGCTTCACTTCAGGTAAGTGACAGCAACAGAACAGAGCATTTGGGATGCTTTCATCCAAATTCGTCATTTCGCAAGAAGGGCAGTAGAAGATAAATACAGAAAAATGCAACTAACCGCTGTTGAATTGTCGGTGTTTGCGCATGTTTCGCTTCAATCAACTGTTCATACAAGGCGGTGATTGTTTGGATGCCCTCTGTACGGAAGGATTCAAGAGCAGTGTCGAACGTTTCATGTTTCGTCAGCAGCGTCTGCACACTGCTCAGATCACGAGCGTAATCCTCACTTCGAACCTGCGTTTCACGGTCGGCGATCCAGGATTCGACGACATCCGTTTTCCACATAAATTGCAAGAAAGCAGAATTATCAGTCAAACTGGCTTGTCGGCGTAACGCAGCACGTTTCAAAGTCCCCAGTTTTTCTTGGAGCCCCTCCATCCGCTGCCTGATGGCCTGGTGGTTGTGGTTATCAGCACTAATTAGTTCATCTCCTTTCGCGCACAGATTTGCACATTTGTCCTCGTGAATCTAACACGAAGGCAGAAGTCTTTGGTTAGTCTGTCGAAATATAATCGAGTTTGGTATGGGAAAGAAAACCAATGAGAATTAGTTACCTTCAGATCAGCTTCAAAGGCATCATGCTTCTTCTGCAGCCCTTGAACAGCGGCCAGCGTATCCCCGAAATCCTCGCTGCTCAACAAATGCTGCTTTTCTAGAATCCATGCCTCTTCCTCCTCGACACTATCAAGGAAATCTTGATAGGCTAACGAATCTTCGAGCTTCTGGCGCCGAATGGCGGTGAGCGTTTGCAGCTCGTCCCAGGCAGCTTTCAGTTGCTGGGCACAGAAAAAATGAATACATGTGATACAGGGCGGACAGCAGACGTGCTCATGTCGAATATGTGCCACATCTTTGTAAAGGCTACAAAATGTAAACCAACTGTAACAGACAATACAATGGTTGTCCTGGAATTCTACGAATCTACGAATTCACTACGCAGCAGATTGAAAACAACGCCCGCACCGACCACGAGGCATTTTGGGTATGATCACATAACATTAACGAAAGCGGATGTGTTTATAGATGATTGCTGCTGCAACCCGCTTGTGATTACATTATATCAAATGCTTCTTACCTCCATCCTGTTATGTACGATCTGGGGGTCAGTCAAAAGTGTACCAACGGTAAGCTCCTCGCCTTGCTGCAACACCTGACGGATGGATGGATCGTGAGCAGCCACTTCGGCCTCAATCCGTTGATGTTTCTTATTCAGGTTTCTAACGCCAATGAGGTCACGACCGTAATCTTCCGAACTGACAAGTATTTTCTTCTCACGAATCCACGCTTCTTCATCATCCATGTTGCGGTAGAAATCATGCAGCCGTTTGGCTTTTCCTAATGTTACAGCACGATTTTCCGACTGAGCCCGTATCTGGGACCAAGGACACAAGGGTAATGAAGTTAGCAAAATAAACCGAAAACAAACGATGAGATGAACTAAGGACAGTAAGAGGGCGCCCAGAACCCTTCGACTGGACACTTTTTGGCCGTGTACAACACGCACAGGTAACACAACCAGGGATAGGTACCCTACTCAATCAGTCCAAGTCATCACCATCAACAGCAATACAAACGTGCTTAGTGATGATGCTCAACTGTCACATAACCATGAAGAAAGCCCTGGTAAAGAGCTGAGAGAAAGGATGGAAACGGGTTAAGAACATCAACGACGTAAGCGCACGTGAGCACCGGATGGTAGTAAGACACCAACGGTGGGGTTTACATGGACTGTGCGAAACTCATCCACAACGATAGACTAACTCCAGCTAAACAATCGTACAATAAATCGGGGGCGTAAACGTAATCGGGACCGGTTAAGTGCCACGTCTTGCAGGGTTTCTAACCACCCGCACGGGGAATGACGTGAACCTGAATCACAAAGGCGAGAAAATTCCACAACATCCAGTTTGATTGTGAAAGTCTTCATCTCGTGCGGCCACGTCATAGCCTGTCGTTCTAAAACCTTTCGTTAGCGTGGGTCCGGACTGAAGAACAGCGCTCTCTCTGATGAGCGGTAACTGGGCATGCCTGGTAGATGTTCCAACGACCTTAGAATTCCCTATTGAATCCACATTGGTGCCAAGTAACTCTTAAACATAATTTCGCTCAGCACATGCCACAACCAGCTGACTCCTATTGTGCCGCGAAAGTACCTGTGATCAAACGGCTGAAGGTTGGGGAAGTTTCCAGAACAGAATATTCAAGTTTCATAGGCATGCAGAACGAACTTAAAGTTGCTCCGTATACAAAGTACTTCAGCCNGTTTGGTACCCTCGAATGTGTCTGATGTGCCGAAGTCAGGAATCACAGCATCTTGGAATCCATTAGCCACGTTGTGGCGGATGCCACGCCCATGCCTCTGTGGTTAAACCAGTGGTCCCCGGTACTCTTCTCAAATGAATATATGAAGACTGGTCGGCTCCATTCCTATTAAACTCACTGTTGTTCCGAAACAAATTCGAACAAAATTGAACGTGAACACAGATTCACCACCGGCAGAACGGTGGTGCTTCAGGGCGGGATGGCACAGTAATACTGAAAAAAATAAATCGTTCAGCTGTCGCACCTTTCGGTGGCCTAACTGCCATGCCACCCGAAAGTTGCACGAGGGCTGGGATACTGCCAGGTTGCCCAAACCTAGACAAGGATAGTCGAGAGGCCGAGGTCGGGTTCGAACCACGGACCTTCCGGTCAGTAAATTTGCGCTCTAACTACTTGGGCCATCTCCCCCAAGCAATACTGAGGAGACCTAGAATGGCACACCACAGCCCAAACTGAATATGATTTGAGTTTTAAGCTAACGTCAGTTGAGATCAGAAGTGTTTTGAGTTGGGCCAATAATTTTTGGCGAACATGTTACATCATGTTGAAGCAGAAATTGAGCATGGGCATTGCTATTCTGAAACGGTTTCATGCCAATTATTGCAGCATCTTGGAATCCATTAGCCACGTTGTGGCGGATGCCACGCCCATGCCTCTGTGGTTAAACCAGTGGTCCCCGGTACTCTTCTCAAATGAATATATGAAGACTGGTCGGCTCCATTCCTATTAAACTCACTGTTGTTCCGAAACAAATTCGAACAAAATTGAACGTGAACACAGATTCACCACCGGCAGAACGGTGGTGCTTCAGGGCGGGATGGCACAGTAATACTGAAAAAAATAAATCGTTCAGCTGTCGCACCCTTTCGGTGCCTAACTGCCATGCCACCCGAAAGTTGCACGAGGGCTGGGATACTGCCAGGTTGCCCAAGCCTAGACAAGGATAGTCGAGAGGCCGAGGTCGGGTTCGAACCACGGACCTTCCGGTCAGTAAATTTGCGCTCTAACTACTTGGGCCATCTCCCCCAAGCAATACTGAGGAGACCTAGAATGGCACACCACAGCCCAAACTGAATATGATTTGAGTTTTAAGCTAACGTCAGTTGAGATCAGAAGTGTTTTGAGTTGGGCCAATAATTTTTGGCGAACATGTTACATCATGTTGAAGCAGAAATTGAGCATGGGCATTGCTATTCTGAAACGGTTTCATGCCAATTATTGCACTAGCCGAAGGTAACCAGTATGAGTTTCAGGTATCAAATGCTGCCAAAACCTGAGAGTAAAGTACCAAGGTTTACAGTTCATGTACTCCTAGGAAAACATCTTACCTTCTCATAGCGTTCGTTTATCATTTTTTTGCGTTCTAAAATAGTTTCAGCATCACCAGCGCCCGATCCAATGAATTCATCTGCACGAGCATCCAGCTCTCTTATTCGATCCTCGTGTGCTTGTATGTCAGTGACTAAAACCTGAAAAGGATGCGAAAACACTGTTAGTGTGTCACCTCAGTAAAATAATATTAGGTTCGTTACAAGCACAGATCACGGAGCAAACAGTATGCAAAAAATGATCAACGTACCTGATGCTTCGACATTAGACTGTCGACAGAAGCCGAATCTTTGCCGTAGTCCGGACTGGCTAATGTTGTTTCCATTTCGCCGAGCCAAAACTCAATATCCTTGATTCCAGCATCATACGCTGCCTGACGATTGGCTTCTTGAAGCTTCTCAGACTTTTCCTTGGCTCGAGTCACTAAGTGATCCCATTGATTCGCCAACTTTTCTATGCGCTCTCGTACAATATCTTCCTGTCCCTTGCATTGATCTGAAACCCACAAACCAGAAAATTACCCGCTAACTGGTAGTGCACAACTTTGTGCACCATAAATGAGGGATTAGAAAGGGTCACTTGGTGTGTGGACCAAGCGCTCAGTTCAGCCCAGCTTAAGTCATCGGCATGATCATCATCATCATCATCATCATCATCAGAAAACACATCAGTATTGACATCGATGCTTCACTGCTGTACAACCATAGGTTTATCTAATTATACTGAAAAGAGAAAAAGAATGGGGGAGGGAGAAGACCCAGTGCCGGTCTATGCCAAGCATTCTGAGGCGCCTACACTTTCAAGCGCTCAATCAATCTGGAAAGAAACTGACAGCACGAACACCACTGACATCCGCCATTTCCGGTAGCATCTCCAGCCAAGCACAGGTGGGGTCACAGTGACCCTATTCTGGAAAACAACACCTAATTTCTTTCACACCCTTCTGCCAAGTCCAGCTCGTGGTTTACGCCATTCTGAAGGAAACACGGAGAACACTCGTCTTGGTAAACAGTGCTTCGGCATGCATAGCACATGACCGAGCCACCACAGCTGATGGTGCTGGATGTTTTCCGCGATTGGAGTGCCCGCCGTACGACCGAATACCCGTTTTCTAATCACCTCGTCACTAATCCATTACCGCCATCAAAAAAACAGCAGCGCTTCTAATGTGTTCGTGGTCAAAAACCTGAAAACGCTACATATCATCTGTCTGTAGAGGTCATGTTTCGCAAGCATACAACACAGCCCTCACTGTAGCCTGGTACATGCGACTCTTAAGACCCTAGCGATATGACCTTTTGATGCCACAAGTGGCGCAAATTAGCAAGAGCGATTTGGGCCTTTGAGATTCTTACACGGACCTCATCATACACACTGAGGTAGGAAAAATTCTCCACAACCTCCAGTGGTTTTCCTTGAATTCTAGGGTTATTTTCAAGGAATGCATGTTACGAAGCGTGATTTCGCACTTTGAGAGTGCAAGCGGCATGCAGAAAGATAGTATGACGGTGGTCATTCTATTCAAACCATGTACCGAGGGTACGTTAGTTCCAGCTCCTGCAGTTTCGGTCACCGGAAAATGGAAGCGTGGGAGATACAGTCAAGCAGTGGAGGCGATGGGATGGTCATCTAGTTCGGGACCAAGCGTTAATAAGACATCATCGTCATCATCATGTTCCGTAAAAAAATGGTAATGTACTTGCATTTCCAGCTGAACACTGCTGCCTTGCAGTTAGGCTTTTGAGCCAAATGCTTTGGTTGAAGACCCTAATCGTCCTCCTGTCTGGGTGTGGGCGCCCTGGCAGTATCCCAGCCCACGTACAACCATGAACTGAACATATACAAATAAACTCGTGTAGTGTGGGAGATGAGGTCAAAGCACGAATTGCAAGGCCCGGGTCGCGTTTGCTAATTTGAGACACTTATGGTGTNTACATTTCGGACGCCAGAAATCTGATATAGACAACATGCCCCGAATATGTTTATCGGTCAAAAAACAGTATACTCCACATTGGCACACTGAAAATGACAAGTTACCGTTCTGGATTAGTCTCTGTCCGGCGGCGATAATACTCTGCAAACGTTCTGCGTTAGCGGCTAGTTCAGCTTCAAAGGCCTGGTGTTTCTGGTGTTTCGCCTGTACGTTGATTTTCGGATCTTTATAGGATTCATCCATTGTTAGCTGCATCTTTTTGGTGATCCATAGCTCCATTTCGTCAGCATCTCGAATGAATGCTTGGAAGGTTTGAACGTCTCGCAGTTTACTACGATTCTCGATCATAGCATCTTTCAGCTCCTTCCAACGGCCAAGGACCTCTTCAAGTTTGCCCTTGATGGCATCCGCATCGTAGTGGTCTATTTCAAGCAGTTTCTCAGCACCAACTTGGAGCGATTGTATTTTCGCTTCTTGCAGATTGATCGCTCTGTTAAAATCTTCGTGCTTTTTTATCAAAGCATCTACCTTGTTCCCGTCGACGTCATCTCCTTTGAGCGAGCTTTCGCGGATAGCCATCCAGTCTTCGGCCTGTTCACAATCGCGTAAGAACAGCTGTTCTTCAAGGCACTGTTCAAGGGTTTTGTTTCGTTTCAGCCAGTCGCTGGAGAAGAGAAAACACCAATTGGCTATCTTATAACCTCTATAGGATACTGGCAGGCGATAGAAAACTTCAGCCTTGTCATACAGTATTGGTGTTCAACATAACGTCTGAAAAGTGGCTGGCGTATAGCAGGGGAACAAATGGGTTAGTGAAAAGAGTGTAAGTCCAGGACAGTATACTTACTTGTCAAGCACTGAACGTGCTTCTGCGATTTGTTGCAACTGCTCTTGGACGATCGGAGATGCATAGTGTCCGTGGTCAAGAAGTTCCTTGCCAAATAATTCCAAATTCGCGAAAGCCGGGGAACGTGCTTCAACTTCAGTGCGGTAGTCCTGGAATATTTGGAAGCAATATGTAAACGAACTAAGCAGCGAAACTTACACGATGCCTTTCCAATAAGACCTCAGCGCTGGTGACATCCTTGGCGAGCTCATCAGAGGATACCAGGCCATCCATTGTACTAATCCAAGAGGTCAAATCGCTGAGTGGAGATGAGGGAAACAATTCAAAATGTGATGGAATATGACAGCACGAACTTGGCGTGAAGCACTAGGAAGCGGCGAGTAGCCAACCAGAAGCAACTTGTAATATTTCTTCAGCTCCTACGACGAGAAACATTTTCATGAAGTGGATCTTAATTATTCGTACTCGCACAACCCTAAAATTTCAGTGTTCTTCTTAAACACAAATGGTGGAAATTCCGCCCTCACTGCTGTTTCCAAAGGTCTTAACCATGACACGTTGGTGATTGCAAATAGCCAACATGAACTCTATAGTGGGATAGCATGGAGGTCAACATAGGCTCCTAAATAAATACAACGGCCGGAAAGTTATCTCAAACGCCTCATAAGTGATTTTGTTGCATAAACCAGTAACAAACAAAATGCGGCCGTATTGCCAAAACTGATATGAGTAACTGAAAGTCGTACCTAGCAGATGGCACTAGTGTGTAGATGAAACGAGTTGGGGTTAACTTACCGAGCATCAGCAAGAAACTTTTGTAGATCAAGCGAGTCCAAAAGTCTCTCTTTCCTTTCCTCTGCCTTTGAAGCCAAGGCGTTCCAAGATTGATTGAGCTCCTCTTGATGGTTACAAATGGCCTCGGCCTCCTGCGGATGAAGTTGCACCAAATCCGCCGCTCTAGTGTCCAACTGCTTCACACGTTCTCCAAGGGCAGTTAAGTCACCTTCCAGAGCCTTGTGTTTTCTCAGGAGACGTTGCACAGATGTGAGGTCAGTCCCCAACTCATCTGCGTCCAGACGTCCCTCTTTTTCAGCAACCCATTCCCTGGCTTCATCGCACTCCCGATGATATCGTTGCACTGCATCGATATCCTCTAAGTCTTTTGCCTTTTTTGTCGTGACCTGCTCCAGTTGTTCATACTTTTTCTGGAGTTGCATAATAATACCCTCAATCTTCTCCACTGCTTCTGTGGGGCCGCCACGCTTCAGCTTATCCGCCTTGGCACACAGCTCCGTCACACGAGCTTCACGCTCTTTCTGTTCAGCAACCAGATCATCTACCGCCCGCCTGGCACTCTCAACCTCTTCAACTTTCCCGGGTACGATGGTCTCAGTTACAGCAACCAATTCCTTCTCAACGACCCATTGATGTAAGTCGTTAGCTTCACGCACGATATGGTAAGCCTCAACGGAATCTTGTAACCGTTCACGCCGATCACGGCCGAGTTGCAAAAGGTACTGGTACTGCTCTTCAAGTCGCTGCTGTTGCAAAGCCACCGTTAAAGGCTTCTCCATTAGGTCAGCCTGACTGTCGGACAAGGGTGCGTCAATTTTCTTCACATAAGCAGCAGGAACGAATCCCTGTCGGTCGTTTATTTCGACTTTCCACCAATCCTTATGATTGCTCGCAAGCAAAGTCAAAATATCACCCTTGCGCATTGATACCTCCCTCGGAGATTTCTCCTGATAATCGTACAATGCCATTACAACGTCCTTACCGTGAACACCGGTGATGGGCGCCTCCTGCATGCGGCAGGCACTGGCCTGGTTGCCCAGCGCCTCAATGGTAGATCCATAGGCTTCGATATCAGCCATAAGCGCATTATGCCTCTTGAGTAGCGACTCCGTCGAGTCTTCATCGCGGCCGAATTCAACAGAACCAACCAACGGCTCTTTTTCGTGCATCCAACTCTCCGCTTCACTTGCGTCCGCAAAATATTGTTGGGCCTGAAGCGAATCGTCCAGTAGTTGTCGGCGTCGGTCTGTTTTGTCGCACAATTGATTCCAGTCCTCTTCCAACTCTTTGATACGTTTCGCGATATCATTGGCAGCATAGTGGTTTGCGGCGATCATCGCATTTCCCTCCTGGATAACATCTTGTATTCTTGGTTGATGGCCAGCGACCTCAGCGGCAACTGCCTGATGTTTTTTGATGAGGTTCTGAACGCCAATAAGATCGCGACCTGTTGAGCAAAAAGGGACCAGTGCCACTTTAGCGGACCGAAAACTGTGCGGCGGAACTACAACGATGTTCCTAAATCAAAGGCGTTTATGCTAAAAAAAATCGTAGAGATGAATTACCTATATGTGAGGTCCGCTCTTCACAAGAGGCGACGTGTTCCATCGAATAGCAGGCAGAATAGGCATAAGTAAAGCAATAGCGGAATGTGTAAATAAGCATCCGAGCTCCAAATCAAATTAGGTGTTCAGTGCTGCCATGAAACTTCACCTAGCTCAACCCCCTTCGATCTTGACATCCACTCTACAACAAACTGTTTTTAACTAAAATGTGAACACCTGAACGTCATCCCACTCCTGATACAAACCTTAAGGTGCAGCAACCCAACTTACAAACAGCACTAACGTTTTCATCTAAGGATAGATCATAAGTGTATACCCTATTAACTATCCCGTCCCTTAAGTCACGTAATCACGAGCTTCAATTTTATGGATGAAAAAGTTATCTCAATATGGCCAGTTATCGTTCTCCTCAGTAATGAGAGCAAAACCAGTTAAGGATAGCGGTGCTTCATCATCGGTGTCGGCAGAAAAAGCTGTAATGAGAAACGGAACAAAATGGGATAGGGACCTTGCACTAGCCTGGCCGGATATTCTACAGGCTCCCAACAGTGCAAGTTTTCGTTCACTATATTGCCACGATCGCCGGAAATGCGTACTGACCGGAAGGTCTGTAGTTCGAACCCGACCTCTGACTCTCGACTTCCCCTATCTTGGCTTGGGTAACCTGGCAGTACCCCAGCCCTCGTGCTTCCTTCGGGGTCATGGCAGTTAGGCACCGAAATGGATTTTTTGTACGGTACACGTGAATGAACCAAGAGCCAACTTTAAACGTGATTATCCAGCCGTCCAGAGTTCATAATCAAGCTCATGAACTCGAGGAGAATGAGCTCGAGACAGCTCAGCGCGAACTTACTAACCGGAAGGTCCGTATTCGAATCCGACCTAGGTATTTCGAAGGCTCCTATCTAGGCTTGGGCAACCTAGCGACGTTCCGGTCCTTGTGTTCCATTCGGGTGGCATGGCAGCTAAGAATCGAAAAGGTGTTACAACTGAACTGTTACCATATATTACTAATTAGGAATTTTCACAAGTCTGTTCCACCTGCAAGAAAAGTAAATCCAAGACAAACAGACGCAGGCAAATTTCATTCCTCTTAGGAGCAGCGCGCACCTCATTTCTAAAGAGAGGGCTTGAAACCACAACTTTCTGGACGGGTTTTTGAGCACTGGCTGAGTCACCTGCACGTAAGCCTATACGTAGAGAGGATACGGCACTACTCTCCATCTTATCATACAGTTCCCACTATGTGATCTGTTGTTGACTGGCACCGTGATGTCTCAAAAGGAAACTGTATGCAGACCGTAGAGATCAAACACTTGCGTGAACAACCACCCTCTTGAAAAGTTGCTGTGGAAAACTGACAGTAGACGAAGCTACACACCACAAACGGAGACAGGAATCATGGGTGAGAAGACCTTGGGAGAACAGCTGTATAGGGACGAATTAGCAAAGGATGATACATAATTATTCGAAACCGAAGGTCCAAAAAATCGCAGCGCTCACTTCTGCTAGTGAACCGAGAGCATTAAAGAGTACTCCCATTAAAAACTTGTCACCAAGAAAAAAATTGTTGAGCTGAGGATCACATATGCAAAAACATTAAATCTACTTAGTTTAATTTGCATGCCAACAGAATAAAACACAATAAGACAACTGCAGCATAGGTACAAAACAGCGAACAAAGCCTGATGAAATGTAAAACTAATTAAGGCCATATAAAAAATCGCAAGAAAACCGTTCAGCTGTAACACCCTTTCGGTGCCTAGCTGCCATGCCACCCGAAGGTTGCACGAGGGCTGGGATACTGCCAGGTTGCCCAAGCCTAGACAGGGGAAGTCGAGAGGCAGAGGTTGGGTTCGAACCACGAATATTTCGGTCAGTAAATTCGCGCTCCAACCACTTGAGCCATCTTGCCCCCAATTAAGGCCATGAAGATTAGAAAATGATGGTGACTATAGGTTAGTGATACTTCCTCCAATAATCGGACATATCAGCAAGTTTGGGGTTCTTTGACTAGCGATGAAATTTAAATCTGAAGACTGAAAAAACGGAGCGCACATCCATCAGTGGCTAGCAGCAGTATTCGGAGGAAACATGATTACCTTTGTTAGTGTTAGCCAACTCGTTTCCAGTCTGCCGATTCCACCGCTGTCAAATTAACGTGATCGTCGAGCTTGGACGTTATGACGAACCCTCAGGCTACGTTGGCTGGAACTTCGTCCCACAAGGTGCAACCATTCTAAGGTAAAAAGGTAGCCGTTAAACTGAGAGCGGAAAGCGTTGTTCTGTGAATAGCCGTGTTACCAGGTGGTCTGAGCATAACCATTGTTGTCTTCTGCCATAGCAGAGGGAATGCATGAAGCTGTTTGCTTCAGATGATTAACACGTCTACAGTCGAGGAAGCGGCGAGTCTCCTTCCTCAGCAAAGGATGACGTAGAAAAGGTAGGATTATTCGGATTACCAAACGTTTGGTCATGGTCCGTGTCCATTTTTCAAGTACAATTGAACTGCAAGCAGAGCTTACCATGATGCGATTCCAAGCACATCTGCTATGAGTAGTACCAGGAACAAGACATCTACGTCTTATTCCCTGAGCTCTTGGGCTAGGCCAGTCCAAAGCAGCCAGATGGGTTAGGCTGTCATCGGCTCCAGATAGAGTCCCACAAGAAAATGTCACCACGCAGCAGATCAGATTGTCAGAGGATGAGGGTCGGGATCCCGAACAGAACTCGTCGACTTCCCACTACATTGTGGGCGAAACTTTCGAACCCAAGACTTAGGGTGGGCTATCTCATCTTATCTCCCTACCCGGACTATTCAATGGGCAAGTACCGTTTGCACCCACAATACTTTGCTTATCGATGTCCCTCGCCAATATTTGCCGCTCTACAAGTAACCGTCATGGGATCACTGAATTTCCGTTATCTGACTCGATGTGTCAGAAAAAAGAAACGAGATCCTTTCCACACAGGAGCCACCAAATTCTGTAGTGCGTCGAATTCACAAAAAGTCGACGGCCATTCGAACCTCATGTTCTCTTGATGCTGATGCGTGCCGGTGCTTCGAAAAAAGCACGAACTTGAATTTGTCCATGCACCTAAAGGCGATCAGGACAAAGTTAACCCATTTACAGTTTACTTTCCGGATGTCTGATGACCTTGAAGGCTACTGGTATAAATGGCATATGAGTAAAACTCATCCTCAGGGCTGAACGGTACTCGCTGGACTGAATGCCAGTGAACAGCGTCGCTCCACTACCCAGCTTAGCAAAGCCCAATGTCACCTGATATCAAAATTGGTACGTCTGTGGTAACAGCTAACAGCAAGACTGAACGCAGTCCGAACATCGAGAACTACTTCTGTCGGGATTTGTCCGGATCGATTCGACAAACCAGAGGCAAGGATAGTCATACTAGAAAGTGATATATCATCTGATCCCTGTGAAATCAAATCTGAGTGGTCAACTCGGGGTTTGATCGAGACACACACAAAAGGAAGCGACACTTTCAGTTATGCAGTGACCACCAGTTGTTCCCGGCCAGCACGAATTTTTGATACAAGTGGCACTTGATTGCTGTACAACCATGAGTAGAGCCTTAGTGAAGAGTGGAAATAAAAAAGGCATTAACTTAGCGGAAGTTCCATGACCTTAAAGGACACGATCTGGAACAAGGTACCTACACCTTGTGACAGCATTAAAATAAACCTCAGATTGAATCAGGGCATAATTTGCAAGATTAATCCAGCGTCCACTGCAAACTTCACCCGATCTAAACCCAGTGCACAACGACGTGAGCTAGGCAGTAGGTACACCAAATGGCAACATGTGCGCTACTGGAGCCCGCTGCGTGCCATGTCCTGCGGGATTTCTAACCAACTGCAAGCAGGATCACGTAGGTTCTGGTCGAGAGGCGCGAGGATCCCAAGGCATCAAGCGCGATTGTAACCACCTTTACCTCATATCCAATCACGGCCATATCATCGCCTGTCCTCCGCGAACCTTTTACCAACAATTGCTCAGGACGGAAAACGCTTAGGCGCACTGTCGTTGGGTATGCGTAATACATGCCCCAACCACCTTAACCTGGTAAGTTTAATCTGCCGCTCCAATAAATCGAATTCGTTGCCAACTACCAACTTACACACTATTTCGCTCCGTACTCGCTACATCCGGAAAGATGAATCGAGAATTTTTAAGAGCAGTTAACCTGATCTGCAAAACGGCTGCTCCACCCGAAACAAGGCTGGGTGGAGAGCGTTCTACGAGGCAAACCAATGTTTCATGGGTGGAACTACACTACTATACAAAGGGAACGTTCCAGAAAAAGTCTATTAGAGGACGCTAATGGGTCTTCACTGAACCCGGCAGAGACATCTCTGGAGACGAAGCCTTCAAGGAATATGAAGAACATCGGTTCTGTGGGCCTCAGCAAAAGCCAAGATTCCGACTCACGGAACTTGATGTGAACTGAAGCCAGTAACTGTATGGTATGCAAAACCGCACATGTCAATGGGCGGGGAACTAGTACCAACATAAAGAAAACGGGCGACGAGAATCACTCACCAACATTGGTCGAGCCGGCGATCGGTTCCTTTTCGTGGATCCAGTCTTGCTCATCCTCTACATCACGGAAGAACTGATGCAGCTTATATGCGTCTTTCAATTTTTCTCGGCGGAGTCTGATGGGCTCAGCTAAGGCCATGTAGCGCTGAAGCAACTCCTTATGTTTTTGAGCAATCACTGGCGCGTCGAAATGATTCTCAGCGGAGAATGCATCCACCTGTGCCTTCAAGGCATCTATTCTGTCACGATGCGCCTGGACATCAGCCTCCAATAAGTTATGCTTTTTCTGAGCATTAATCACACCGTTCAGGTCACGACCAAGTTCATCAGATGTGATTTGGGCCTCAACTTCTCCTAACCACAAATCAACATCTTCAACATTCCGAACAAACTGTTGTTGGCGATTAGCTTGATCCAAATTCGTCTTCTTTGTCGAAACGGCCTGGATCAAGCGTGACCATGTGTCGTCCAACTGCTCTATGCGAGCCCCGATCTCTGGTGAGTTAAAATGGCCTTCTTGAATGAGGTCATGACCCATCTTTTTAATGCCGTCCACACGGGACTGGTTTGCCTGGATTTCAGCTTCGAAGTTTTGGTGTTTTTGGACTTTGGTCTGGAGGTTTGTTGGATCTTTATAACTTTCATCCGTTGCGCTTCGAAATTTCTCCCCTATCCATGACTGCATTTCGTCAGCATCACGATCAAACATCTGGTATCTGTGGGAATCCTCCAGCCGTTTGCGTCTGTCGGCGGCTTTCTCTTTCAGCAAGTCCCGGCGGTCATTGAGACTCCTCTGTAATTCGGCGACCTGTGGGGAAGCATAATGATTATTCTCTATCAATTTCGAGGCAAATGCATCGATGTGATTCATCTTTTCTTCTTGTGCAACCAAGGACTTTTCGAAGTCTTCGTGCTTGCGTAGTAGCGCTTCTACGGCATCCAAGGAATCCCCCACATCTTTATTCTCTAACAGTGCCTCTTGCTTTGATATCCAAGACTCCGCCTGTTCTACATCGCGGTAGAATACTTGCAGATCCATGCACTGCTCATGTTGGACACGCTTCCTCTCAGCTAAAGCAAGAAGGGCGTCTCTTCCTCGCTCCAGCTCCGACAACTTAGTGGCGATATCTGCACTGTCTGCTATGCCTAACTCGAGCAGGTGCTGACCTTCCTGCAGGCAAGTGTTATAATTTTCTTCGCGGGAGGAAATTTCGGCCTTGTGCTCATAATGGCGTTCAACTTGTGCCTCTGCACCAGCAACGTCCTTCGCCAACTCATCGGCCTCAATGACAGATTGCATGTCTGACATCCACAGGCTTAGGTCACGATAGTCGGCCAGAAATCGGTGAAGCTTGAATGCTTCGTCTAACTTGGCACTTCGTTGGTCAGCTTGTGCTTTCAGTTTCTCCCAGGCCGAAAGAAGTGTTTGATGTTTTTCGTGGATTGTGTTCTTGGAATCGGGATGCTTTTCTGCAAGGTCCTCTGCATCTTTCCCCAGTTGTCCCAGCTTGTCCTTCAAAGCCGCCAAGTCTCTTTCGAGGGCTTCATGTTTGCGTTGGAGGGCCTGAACGGAAGCCAAATCACGTCCACAGTCTTCTATGGAGAGCGGAATCGACTTCTCGTTAACCCAAGAAATAGCTTTGTCGGTGTCTCTGAAGAAGCGCTGAATCTCATGAGCCTCATAGAGCTTATGACGCCGGTGGTCAGCTAAGTCGTTAAGACGTCTCAATGCCTCACGCACTTCACGCGACTTCTCAATAACCAAAGCATCTTCAGGGAAATCCTCTTTTAGAAGCTCTTCTTCCTTGGTGTAGATGTCTTGTGCGCGTTGCTCCTGGTACTCAAGGTCCTAAAACAACCGTCAGCGAGTGCGACTTGGACCTACCTTTAGAAATTCCTCAAACTTCAATTGGAGTGCTTCAACATGTTCCAGGTCGCTGCCGTAGTCTTCAGAGGTTACAAAAGTCTCCTTCTCACGAATCCAAAACAGCAACTCATCGGCCTGACGTAGAAACTGTACGAACTTAAGGGTCAGGTTAAGTAAGCGAGATTTTTCCCGTAGCATTGCCATCAGCTTATCCCAGAGTGCATGAAGTTCGTCCAACCGATTCTGAGGGGGCAGTTAAACCAAAAAAGAGGAACACAAACCTTAATGATCTCCGAGGCATAGTGCTCTTCAAGAATCATATCTTCGCCCGATTTGTCTAAAGATGCGAGTGTCTCGGCATGTGCTGTCACTTCCAATTCGAACGCTTGATGTTTTTGTTTCTTAGCCTATTCCTTTATTTGCATCACGAAATTTCCGGTTACCTGTAGATTACTCAGCTCTTTGAAGTCCTCATTTGAGTAAGTTTGAAGCTTCTCCAACATCCAACTTTCTAGTTCGTCTGCATCGCGTTTGAAGTATTGGTACCTAATAAGTTGCAATAGAGATCATTTTCTGAGCTTTCATGTCTAACCGTTTAGCTTGTTCAAGCCGGTGCCGTCGGTATTCTGTTGCTTCTTTAAACGCACTGTATCTCGAGAGAACCTGTTCTCGACGCTCCTGAATGTCCTCTGGTGTCTCCAGAATCTTGACCTTTATGGGCAATTCACTCATCGCCGAGACCAATGCCGAAGAAACCGAAAGTGCGCGCCAAACTCTCTTGCGCTAATTCCCAGTCAATATGTCTGAATTCAGTTCGCTAGGTTCGTAGTCGGAATCAGATAATGTTGGTCATGGCAGTTATCAGCCTAATGTTTGCCTCTTATGTTCTAGGCTGCAACTGGCCAACACATTCAATGCATGTATATAGTACAAATGCGCCTATTCAAATTCGACGTTGGTTCTGTTTTTCGCCCATGCCGACTTATAATCTATTTACAGAGTTAACCGGCCCCACCATAACCTTGCGTGGAAATCCCTGCCATCATGCTCTCCACCCACTTGGTTTCAGCCATGAGCTATATCATCAAAGGCTGCTCTCCTACGTAGCTATCAGGGAACCACAACAGATATGGACGAAACGGATGTTCATGCACGTAAGACGTGGAGTGCAATGCTATGCTTGCTAGGCCTAATGAAATTTTGAATGTATGGGTCTTCGGTATGTCCAGATAAGTCGGCTTGCTGTACATTAGGCGTGTTATTGGAAATGTTCAATTTTAATCGGTACTGGAGGAAAACCCGGCACTCCCGTCGAAAGCCCTAGAAGGCGAAAATACGAAGACCTAAGCAGCCTGGACGAAAACTGATTACAAATATTTCTCCGTGAGCGAATACATAGTGCTCCTCATCTCAGGTTCTTTGGCTGCCAAGGAGGTTATCCAGCTCCCTAGCGCGACGATGAAGACCACCACGGTGTCTCCAGTGGACACCCGCATGACGGTGTCTAGGCTGATCACCTGGAGGTTTTTCTCCAGAACAACCACGCCAACAAAACTGGTACAGCCAATCATTGGTGGTATCGTAACAAAGCCTGAATACGACCCCTTCCCCATTGGTGGTATCGTAACAAAGCCTGAATACGAACCCCTTCCCGCAGAACAGCCACGCGGAAAGGGAAGCGAGTGAACCTCTGGATTCTGGTCTCTGCCGCACGTAGATCTTTGAGTAGATTATCAGTGTGTACAAGCCTCCCTAGAGATAAAACATTCACATTAGGATCGCTTTAAGAGGTCCAAAAACTGCGTCACCGCGGTCCTAGAGCGGAGATGTCAAAAAGGCCTCCGTTTCGCGATACATCAACCGACCCTAAACTTATGACCCACTGGGATGTAGATATCGACAATTCGCCCGCCGGCTAAAGTGGTCACGACGCCAGTTCGTGGTTACTACTAAACCGCCACAGACTCCCAGACTAACAACGACAGTGGCGCACGATGGGGAAGGCCTCACGAGGACACCGTGTCAACCATGTGTGGAATTATAATCGGTTATTTCCGTGGCAATGAACTCCACGCAGTTCACAAGTTCTTGGCTTGATTAGGTCAGCTGACCAGAGACGAACAGCGAATTCCACCTACGGATAAACGGAAACGTTGATCTTGACGTCACGCACTGTTGCGGTATCCCCACAAACACTGAAAACACAAAACCACTAGTCTGCCTTCCCCCCGCCCGTCAAAATCGGTTTTACTGATTGTTAACACAGTAGCCACTCATGACATAAGTAGCCAAAACAACAAACTAGACAACGACACACCGGGAAATTTTACGTGCATCGAGATGGCCTAGCTGATCTCAGATGACCTGGGAGTCCACACTCACACAAAAGGAAGGTGACCGTGGTCGACTGTGGTTGAAGCCACGTAAACATCGCCCAATGGAAGAGCTCTCTGCTGGACCCACTGTGCGGTCCCCTTCAAAAACGAGCCTCACGAGAGTGCCACCAAAAGAATACGCCGTAGTCATGTCATCCAACGTACAAGCGGGCCTACAGGATCTCAAAAGCTAACTTGTCAGGCAAGTCGTCAAAAAGCTCAAGGAATCAAATGGGCCATTGTTCATTGCAGATCCTTAAAGAACAACAAATCCAGACATTGAAAAGCCAGTATACCACGGGCTATAGACAGCAGTCACCGCAGTCATCATTTGAAGGCGAACGGTGCTTTCAAACCGGTCCTTCAGATGGTAAAACCCCCTGCAAACGAATAGAAAATCTCAGGAATATCGAGGCAACGGGTTGACAAATACGCCACAGATGCCCTTTAAAATCCTGGACTCAAACTGGGCGTACAGCTACTAAATCTACCGCATTCACTGACGGCACACCTATCAGCTCACCATCTTTGGACGCAGCATAGTTGGTATTGAAGTGATTGTCTAGGAGATGCCTGAGTCTTCTCAACAAACTTCGCGAAATTTGACAGTCAGTTTGCCTTGAAAAACCGTCCATAGTCACACTTAAACAACATTGTTTCCCACCAGAAGTCTGCGATGTGGAAATTTCGATAGACGGCGACTCCAGCTTGCAACCTGACTCGAAACGCAGGAGAGTTGCTGTGGTTGCTCTATACCTGCATGCGGCCTTATTCATTACGATTGTACTCCCTGACACTACCCCTACAGCTTTTTGTGAAGCAACATGGCTTCAAATCACGCTGCTTGGGAGCGATTCTCTTCCTTCTGAAGTTGTTCACCGGTGCTCATGAAGTCCGCCGGAAGATGACCGGTTTCTGTTACAAACACTAAAGCAACAATTCTCCGGCCAGCACCTCATGTATCTCTTGCTGGTAGGTAATTTTATCGCTTCTAATGCCTCCTGGATGGAGCTCCAGCGCATTGGGTCTAGTCAACTCTTTACCTCGAGGGTGATAAAGGTGGTCTAAAAGACCACTTGGACTCAACAAGTCGTCGCACCCCAAGAGATACTGTGCACTTCAATTGTCGTCCCTACAAGATCTAGTTATCATTAACGAATAACACTGTTGATCAAATGTTACTTAAGACTCCACTGGGGCGCAGTGACAACTGTACTAATAACCATAATATTAATAATAAAAGGTTTATTTCCCAGTTTTTTGGAAGCGCACTAACTGCGACATGATCATCCTCTAACACGTGAACGTGTAGGGCAACGGTACAACGGGATAGAGGTTAGACCGAAGAGCCAAGTTTGCCACTTGATAAATAACCCTAAATTGTGGAAAAAGTAAGGTTAGTTTATTGATGGAGACGAATGACTTGAATAAATGCAAACCGTTTTTGTGCGGTTGAGTAGATGGTCAATGTCACGAAGAGCACTAGTGGAAATGGGAAGATGGAGAAATTTAGGGTGGGGGCAGGCAGTAACTTTCGTTTCAAAAATATGTTTTACACTAAAAAATAAGTGGACTAACTGGTGTCAGTGTCGGAGGGAAGTTGGGCGTAAAACATGTTTCCGAGTGGGACGCAATTTCAAAGCATAGGGCCGAACCAGAATCGTGGGCAAGATCGGTGAACATGTGAAAGGGCAGGCTGCAATAGCAAGACAGGATGGTTGGGTCTGATTGACCGCTGATTTGATTTGCTACTAAGCTAGGAGCCCAGATTTCCAAACTTAAATTCAGGACTTCATCCGTGTAGGCTTCTCAGAAATGCGTACCTTGTTTGGACAATATATATCGCGAGCGGCTCCAGTGTAGGAGACGTACCCAAACTTTGTCAAAGAGAATTCACTAGACTCATGCACCATTTACACCAAAAAGCCAATGGGGTCGAAAAAACAAAAGATGCCCAAAAGGATTTGGAGTCGTCTAAAAAGAAGGTCGCAAGTACCCTTCAAAAAGATAACCAAAACAGAAACAGATGGGGGGCTGGCATTTCGTAAAAAGCGGAACCTCTGTAAATCGGAAATCAGCCAAATGAAAACAAGAAAACAAGCCACGAAACTGAGTATTGCCCGAAAAAATAAGATGTCTCATTTAAACACACGAGACACCGCCGAAGAAATAGGTCACACGCCTACTCCTTGAGTGAGAGAGATGGGGGACCAACTAGTGGCCAAACAGTGGTATCTGAAGTCTACAAAGAACAATATGCAGGCGTGTATTCTGCCCACGCGACCTCGTGTTTTCCAATCTTGGAAACGTTTAACGGCGAACGGCTGCTAGTCGAATCGGACTTAATAGGGGAGGACGTTCGTCAATTCTCGCATGCGTCAAACCCATTGATGCATGTGGGCCACAAGCGATGCAACAATGGATCCTGAGGAAAATGCCGCTAAACTGACAGAGCTTTTCTACCTCGTAGTTCGTCCGTCACTCCATGAAGGCAATCAAAAATACTGCTTAAAAAGAGGCTATTATCACTAATCTACGAAACCGGTGACCGACTATCGCCCGGTAGCTAGAGGCCTATCAGTCTCACTAGCGTACCGTGAAAGGCAGCGAGATGCATTCTGAAGTAGTCCAACTTAAACCACCTCTGCAGCAACAAAATTTTATCCCCAGTGCAACACGGCTCCCTCCCGAACCGTTCCTGGGTAACAAAAACGCTCGTAAACATGGACAGCGTAGTTCGATCTAAGGGACTCAGAACAGATGGCATATATTTCGAATTCCTAAGGAAATCTTACTCATCCCCGCGCATCCCGCTGCTCCAAAAGCGTCAATATTACGGGATTCAAGAGAGAATTCTATGCTGGATTTAAGCATCCCTGTCGGAGAGCATCCCCAGTGAAAGTAGAATTAATATAGTTTCATAAGAGCTTGCTAAAGAATCGGTAGTTTTGACAACGTTTCGTTTTGCTTTTGACACAAAAACTTCATCAGGCCCGGTGAACAGGTCACCAAATTGGCCAGGTTATAAGACAGACGGGGAACCAATCAGTAAGTCCCGTACAAGCTAGATCAGTGTTGAGTGTCAATTAACGGCTCTTGTCGGCTAGTGTGGCTGCCAAAATCTTGAATTGATGGGTTGAAGGGGTTCCACATTTGTTCCCTGTCGATTTTCGTTCCTTAATCTTTCACTTCAGGGTGCTCCACTTGATGACTCCCCTTGGGTGCCACTGTTGGATTTTTTTGGTCTTTGTGGGGTTGTGGCCAAAAACCTGGCCAGTTCATGCGGTGGGGTACCTATACTGTATGCTATCGGTCTCACCGGGATATTTGGTTTAATGGGCTTTTGGAAGGCCATAAATTGGCCGGTATTTTAAAGCCCCTCACCAGCAAATCTAGTACTTCCATTAAGAGTTTATACGACTTCGCCAACAAAGTAGCGGGTGTCACTGTTGAGCCGGATGACATCCTTGTAAGTTTCGATGTGAATTCATTATACACAAATGTACCGAAAGGAGATTCATTAGAAATAGCAAAGCGACTGCTGTTAGCGGGCTGGGCTTTCGAAAGGCTTTCACCAAACTTATGAATACAGTGCTAAGCCTACACAAGTCAAGGATGTGTTGTGAAGCCTAACTTGCTTCAAGAACACTGCGCTCTGCACCTGTGCAATTAAAGGATCGCCTTCCGGCGAACCAGGGAAGGGACTGCGTCTACAAAATTAAATGTAATGACTGCACGAAGGTCTATATAAGACAGACGGCCATCATCAGAGTCGGAAAGTATAATAGGAAAATAAACAGGCCGCCGAGAAACGCAGATGAATATCAGGCGTTACTGAAAGACTCGGCGATTGCGGAACACGCGCTCGACACGAAATACAAAATAGATTTAAAAAATGTTGAGGTTTTGGGGCGAGGACTACGGTTCACGACACAGATTGATCGCCGAGGCGGTAGAAAGCGCCAAGCATTCCAGTGTCAACAGAACATAAGGCGTGGAACTGGCTAGCGTGCGGGGAACGGTCTTGGGTCACTTGAGCTGACACGTTTTGATGTGCGGTCATCAGAAGGAAGAATGCTCATTCACTTGACCTCAACCCCATCAAACTAAATTGTCGGAGCAATCACAACCCCACGAAGACCAAAAAAATCCAACAGTGGCACCCAAGGGGAGTCATCAAGTGGAGCACCCTGAAGTGAAAGATTAAGGAACGAAAATCGACAGGGAACAAATGTGGAACCCCTTCAACCCATCAATTCAAGATTTTGGCAGCCACACTAGCCGACAAGAGCCGTTAATTGACACTCAACACTGATCTAGCTTGTACGGGACTTACTGATTGGTTCCCCGTCTGTCTTATAACCTGGCCAATTTGGTGACCTGTTCACCGGGCCTGATGAAGTTTTTGTGTCAAAAGCAAAACGTTGTCCAAATAAAACTACCGATTGTTTACCAATCCCTCCTAGAACAATGACTCCTCCGTCGGTTTTAAACTTTTTCCGATTGATAGAATCAACATACTCTTTTCTTTGCCGGCCCTCAGGATGGTTCTCCAAGGTTTCGTTTTGGATTTACTCCCGTCCAGTCGTTCTTTCATGTCCATTTCTACTTTTTTGCGTGAGACTTGAAATCCGGTAGTCGCTAGGCTGGCAGTTTTATTTCAATGACGAAAGTACATCCACGTAACAATCGTGAGAGACTAAGCAGACTATTTTGCCACGCATATTTAGGATGAGGGAGAAGATTCTTCGAGGACAAATGCCAAAATCAACCAGTGTCTGGCTCCCTTCAAGTTGGTCCTTATCAATAAACCATGAAAAACCTGCTCAGTAGGCATGCGCAGTTATACGGATGGTTTAGTCACATTCCTCCGCATAAACAATACGGACCCACAAATGCGCTGTGGGTCTATTTCATATCGCTTCTTAAATATGGTAACCCAGTTATCTATCAAGTTTTGGACATTTTTACCCGTTGACCCAAGCAACACACGTAAAAACATAGTGAGAAGATTTTCAAGCTCAGGATATATAATTTTACCGGGCAAAAATCTTCTCATTTAGAACAGCTAGTTTGTGGAACATCTCTATTCCGTTCAAATAACTTTTGGAAGCTTCTTGTAAGTCTTTAAGCTGACACGATTGTGGTCCGGGCGCTGAGGAATTATCAGCCAGAGCTGCCTTCTTATTTCATGTATATTTCAGGCGAGTGGGAGCCGCTGAACGAAATGACCAAATCCAACTTAGGGAGCTTAAGCAAAAGTCATGGCCCTGAGTTTCAATCTTTGAACCCGTTAAATATCCCCACCATTCATACACTTGCGCTTGGAAAAGAAAGATCGATTGCAGTCAGCCCTTACTGGATTCATACTTCCTAGTTGTTTTATCCTGGCAAGACCACTTCTTAAAGTGCCTGAACAATAACCGTGAAAAACCATGCCTTTGATTTTGAGAAAATCCGTTGCTAGTAAAGGGCAGCTTGTATCCAGATCACTCGCAAAAGTTGCATCCTGGCTGGCCCGTCCGCAAAACGGTCCAACATAATAACTAAGAGTATCAACCGTCTACCACGGAGGAAACACAAGTCATGTTCGAACGCAATCATCGAGCAAAAATTCAGGGCGTTCTCATTCTACTGAATCTAATAGTTAATGGCGTATTATGACCGTGAGACCCCTAACGCTACTCAAAAAGAACGGCCAGTACTGAAATCTTCCTGTCTGCTGAATCGTACTTGATCCTACGATAATTATTCCATTCATATTCTTACTTCGCCCATGTGCTTTTGATCTCTTTTTGTCAAATTTCATGTCGATAGTCTGGTTCTACACAATGAAGACAAATCGCCTGTTTTAATAGGTCAAAATGAGACGCTTATACTCCTCACAGCCAGTAGTTTTGGCCATTTTCATCTTAGCCTGCGGTTCCGTCGGGGGGGCATATTTTCCTCCTCGCAGTACCACCGCCTCCTAGACGCACACCCAAAATTTCTCTGCAACCGTGGTTCGAAAAAGGGAAACTTCAACCTAAATTTCAAGCATTTGACGGTAACTATTTGTCTGCGTTTAATCTCCCTAGGAGGCCGCAGATTTAATGGAAGTGGTTTAAACGAGTTCATAGTCCACTGTGGGCGCGGAATTCGTATTTTAATGGCTGTCGGCGGTCTCGCGCATAGCCTCTATGAAGATGGTGAGAAATTTTGTGGGAAAACTGGTTTTTTCGCGTTGTTCCTCACTTATTAGATTTGGAAATAATCTGAAAACGGCTTGGACAATAATCACGCCCTACGTCGGCGGAACCTCAGTTTGGTGTGGCCACTCGCGACCTTGATATGAAAACTTCTGTCTGCCGCAAACGTGCCGCTGAAGCCCGGGGATTGGCAGCAAGTAGTAAGTTTTCTTGTTTTCTATGATGGTCAGCATACGTCATATCTGTTTGATCTTCACCGATATACCGGACCACCATTAGGGCCACTGGATGAACAATTGGGTTTGTGGGCAGAGCAAGCAGACGGCACATTTAGGTGGCCACTGCTTTCAAGTCCTTGCACAAGTTAAACGGACTAAAACGTTCTTATGGGTATTCCGCTCGTCTGTGAAATATTGGAGACATGGTGAACTACGGGAAAGCCATCAGCCTGGTTATGGTGGTCGCGGTACCATCATCGCGACGCCGTACTTGGGTTCGTGGACAGCGCCGTATATTGTAGTACACGGTGTCTGTCGGTTTGATTGATTCATATGTAAGTATTGGTGATGTACAATCTTGCTTACTGGGCTTTGGCTCATGAGCTTTATTTCTGTTTTCCATCCACAGAAATTGTCGTGAACACCTGCCTTTTGAGAATCACTGTCCCCTGATGCTTCCATAGCGTGCAAATTACATTATAAACAGCCTGTAAGTCATTCAGGGCTATCATTGTAGTGAGGATATTCTCGGATCTATCGAGGGTTCACGGTAGTTCATTTCTGCCACTCAAACGAGGTAACAAGACATCCACGCCTGCATTGGGGGCTCAAAACAGGAAAAAGTGCCCAAATGTTTGCTAGAAAGCACTTCGATGTGGGCTGGAATGCGTCAGAATGAAGGAGTATATATTGAGGTGAGGGCATGTGATTGAAGTGGTAGCTGTCAATCGTGCAGTCTTTTGCATTGTCGTGGACAGGAGGTGCGAAAGTGGTAGACATGTTACAGAAGTATATTGGGAACCCCAAAAGCTTTCATACAGAATGCGGTTTCCTCCGAGAGCGCCCTCTCTTCATCCCCACTAATTTCGTGATTGACGGGATAATGATACGAACGCTGAAATGTCTTCTGTACCCGGTTTTTAAATATCTTTCGGCAAAATTCTTGCCGATCTTGGGTGTGCAGGCACCGTTCTCATCTTTGAACAGGAGAAAAAGGTGCAGGTGTTTTCGAATGGACTGACGAAATTCATTCTGTTCATCGGTGTACATCTTGTTTCCAGTGTCACGTTATCATAATGATGTTCATTCACAACAAATGGGTGGCGTCCTGTCAGGCGTGATCATAGGGTTATTCAGAATAAAGCGTGAGCGCGGGTGTGCCATTAAACTGGGTACAATAATCCGTGTCATCACCGCTTTGGAATGCTTAGGTCTCTGAACAACCCCGTAACGGATGTCATTTTTGAGATGATTTGGTTTGTATGTGCAATTCTGTGAGGAGAGGGCTGGCCGAGGAAATCCCCAGAGGTACATTAAAGCTCATATAAGATCGCAGGCATTTTTGTGGTCCGGCTGGAGAGGTAGCTTGATGCAGCGTTTTACATGCGTCCGAGGCTGTAATATCATTGATTTTAGTGCAGCAGGTGAGGTCATTGCACGAATCTGCAATGGTCAGGTAACGTTTGCTAATTTGAAACACCTATGACATCAAGGTGGTATCGAACAACGTGTGTATCAGGCTGCAGGACGGGTTGTTCTGTTTTATGCCTGTGAGAACTGGTCTGGTTTAGAGGCAGTGTTTAGGGGCGTCTTCAGGTATTAAACAGCGGTTGTCTTAAAACCATGGCTCGTGTCGGTCGGTGTCAGCATATCCGTAAGGCGACAACGAGATAGCGATTTTTGGTTGTGCACTGGGGATTTTCACTGAAGGATGTGTTATTGCGGTTTCCGGATAGATAATTATCATTACCTGAGACAGTTGGATCGCATCAGGTATGGCTATCTTGGTAGCTAATCTATTTGTTTATCGCTGACGAGATTTCTGAATTGAAGATGGGTTGCAATACTTGAACTGTGAATTTGATGAAGCCTGAAAGGGTGCCCAGTGTTGGTCAGATGGCTACTGTTGTTGTGTGTGATGGTTTCGACTCTTGATGAGGAGGAAAGAGCTGTCGATTTTATTAGGATATCAAAGGGCAGGCATCGTGGGAACTTGGGATTTAGTGCCCTAAATGAGCGGATTTGACACGAAGCACCCGCCCTTTCACTAGATCTTCGCTACGACTGCATCCGTGGATGCACGTTTGAGGACGCGTGTGGCCCTTGGATCCTAAGACTCAAGTCTACACCAATTGTTCTTACGACTGACAAGTATACACCTCTCTTTGGCTTTAACGCCGCTTCGCCCGATGATGCATATGGTTGCCGGATCCCGCTGTCGAATCATTGGTGTACACACGCCCCCCTCGCTATCGCTTATGGGACTAAGAGACAAATGGATTCGTTAAGCACTTGGTGAGCTGGCCACCGCAATTTTGTTTAATTGTATTTTAAATGTTATCATGGAAGGTGTGCACAGACCGTAAGTGGTCATGAAATTTTTTCAGAAGCCCTGTTGAGTGAAAAACTGGTAACTGGATTGGCCACACATTATGTTTGTACTACTCCAATCGATAAATAGAAACATGATAATTTAAAGGTGGTTGTGTATCCTTCAGGCATGGGGTGTTGGCTGCTAAGGGATGTATGGATATGAAGGACCGCCGTTGGTTGTTAGATTTGTCCGTTATGTATAGTTGCGGTATTACAGTCAGCTACAAGCACTGCACGGGCCCGGTAGTTACTCTAAGAAGCAGGGTATAATTATGATTATAACGGGGCGTCGTTGGCCATTGGACCGGACTACCGGGCACAGATGAAGCCTCATACTCAGCGTTACACATAGACACAGGCCTAGCAACAACGACAAGTAGTCGAAAAGGTGATATCATCTACAGTTACGAGTGTGACGGACCTTCGTTGGCCGTTAGATTGGGATTTCACACAAGGTTGGAGCCTGGTTTTTATCAACCCGCATAGACCAGGCCCGGTATTTACAATAGGTGGCGGACGTAAGCGGGAGCGCTCACAGTTATGGGTATGACGGGCCATCTTTGGCAGTGAGATAAGAACACTGCACAAAGTTGAGGCCTAATAATCAGCGTCTCATATGGGCATCGGCCTAGCAGTTCCAAAAAGTAGTCCAGGTACGCGGTACCGCACAGAGTTATGAGTATGAGACCCGTCGTTAGGCATTGAATAAGATAAGTGTGCATAGTTTAGGCCTCCCATTCGTCATTTTGCATAAATACTGGCCAGGTGTTTATCATAAGTGTCAAACATAAGCGGCGATGCGTACGGTTAAGAGTACGACAGATTAGGTTGGATTAAGTTACCACACATGGACACGGAACTAGCAGTTACGATAAATAGCCAGGTAAGGTGATATCGAGAACAGCAACGAGTATGACATGCCATCAGATTAGGTTATCACGCAAAGTTGAGGCCTTATTTCTACCGGCCCACATGGATGCCGGCCTGGTGTTTCGTCTAGGTAGTAAAGATAAGTGGCATCGCGCATCGTTATCGGTGGCCACTGGATTTAGTACTGTGCGTTGGTGAAGCCTCATAATCAGCATTGCTACTAGACGTGGGCCTGCCAGTTACGATTAGTATTCGAGATGAGTGACGACACTTAGAGTCATAAGTATAAGGGGCCGTCGCTGTTCATTGGATTGGGCTGCTGTGCACAGGTGAGGCCCCGTAATCATCGTCGCACAGAGGCGCGGACTCAGCAGTACGATAAGTAGTCGAGGTGAGTGAGAGCAGCTACCGTTACCATGGTGGCCGTTTTATGGCGGTCACCACGCATAGAGCATAATGTCCATGATGGGAAGGATACCATTATGTCCGTTATTTACCTGCAGCTCTCTCATGACACCGTATTATCTACAGGCTATGCATATCCGGGGAAGGGGATCATCCACGGAGATGGCTCTCGCATCGCCGCTGCACAGTTCATGCTGTTATACTTGATGGAAATCCAGCTCCGTCGGGAACTATGTTGTGACCAGGTTCACCGAACAAGATCATCTCATTTGTTAAATCCAACGTGTAGAGCAAGAAAACCTAAGTGGCCAATCTGACAGGGTAGAATTTGCATTCGATATTCTTCACAGGTTTTTTAGTTTTAATGAACACCGAAGAGCGCCGAATTATGCTGAAGTGGAATTTCGTATTTTATCTCACGTAAACTGGTCACAAAATGTGAGTCGGTAATGGTCCGTGACCTTGAAATTTCATTCACTCAAACAAAATTCCACGGGGAACGTGTCACCGGAAGGTGCGAATAGGTCAGACTAACCGACCGTTAAGGTCACAACTTCGAAAACCCTATAGTTTAGGCGAAAATAATTTGGATGTGCTTCTAGCCAGTGCCTTGCCTTACCTACATGTGGCTAGTCATCTCACTATTACCGTTAGTGTTTTGAAGCTGCACGTAAATTGCCCAAGGTCATCCCATTCCTTCAATATTTACTGTTCAAAACGATCATGTTTAATTTAAAACACTTCTATGAGGCTAATTCCAACACGCTATGTTCCGGTTTATGCAGTCAAAACGTCCACGGCACCATCCCCATATCACTTGACTTTCACCGTCCGCGAAGTCCCGGTGACCGCACTGCCATATTACAATGAACTGATCGCGTCAATTTCGGTTCGATCGTATATGGTTTCAGCTGCGCCTGATTTTATAAATCTGATCAATTACACGAGTTAAAACAGGCACTCGTTTTGCTGCTCTGACTTCCCCATCAAGATCGTGCCGAATTTTTTGGTACTTAATATTTGGAAAAACTGTTATTGTTATTATTAACTGCCGAGCGTTTGTACATTGTACCCGATTTGCACAGATGCTAGCACTTTTCTTTCCTGGGTTTTACACCCCGCTGACAGCCCCACACCTGTGCGAATTTACGGAGTGATCAAACCAGTCGCTACCATCGGGTGGCGGATACTCGATTGCTATCCCAGATGTCGCTGGCCGAGTTAAAACTATACTATAGGCGCAGACTGCAAATATTCTGTTGCATCATAAAAAACAGAGCATCAATTCTCTTTCATGTTTTCGCGTGCTGAAGCAAGTCAAAGCCTATACCAGATGATCGCGAAAATACCCATTTAAACAAACAAGCGCCTGCAACAGGCCACCGAAATGCTAGATAGATAGATAGATAGATAGATAGATAGATAGATAGATAGATAGATAGATAGATAGATAGATAGATAGATAGATAGATAGATAGATAGATAGATAGATAGATAGATAGATAGATAGATAGATAGATAGATAGATAGATAGATAGATAGATAGATAGATAGATAGATAGATAGATAGATAGATAGATAGATAGATAGATAGATAGATAGATAGATAGATAGATAGATAGATAGATAGATAGATAGATAGATAGATAGATAGATAGATAGATAGATAGATAGATAGATAGATAGATAGATAGATAGATAGATAGATAGATAGATAGATAGATAGATAGATAGATAGATAGATAGATAGATAGATAGATAGATAGATAGATAGATAGATAGATAGATAGATAGATAGATAGATAGATAGATAGATAGATAGATAGATAGATAGATAGATAGATAGATAGATAGATAGATAGATAGATAGATAGATAGATAGATAGATAGATAGATAGATAGATAGATAGATAGATAGATAGATAGATAGATAGATAGATAGATAGATAGATAGATAGATAGATAGATAGATAGATAGATAGATAGATAGATAGATAGATAGATAGATAGATAGATAGATAGATAGATAGATAGATAGATAGATAGATAGATAGATAGATAGATAGATAGATAGATAGATAGATAGATAGATAGATAGATAGATAGATAGATAGATAGATAGATAGATAGATAGATAGATAGATAGATAGATAGATAGATAGATAGATAGATAGATAGATAGATAGATAGATAGATAGATAGATAGATAGATAGATAGATAGATAGATAGGTAGGTAGGTAGACAGATGTGGTTTATGAAATTGCTGGCACCCAAAAACACCATGCCTTCATTGAAATTGATTTTGTTTTTCACCTGATTATGAGCGTGGCGATAAAAAGTGAATTACATTAACCTCACGTTTAAACCAGACAAACATCTTCACAGAATAGAGTCGAAGATCCGAAAACCTATAAAAGTGTCTCAATGGCTCATCCGTTACTCTGTGCCAACTGGATGCCGAATACTGAATACTGAAAAAGTGTCTTGACCTTTATTTTAGGGCGGGTAGCCTGGAAATTTTCGCTGTTCCTGCGCACGGCTTCACGTCCAATGGACTGGGCGTTAAATTGGTTCGAAAGCATTTCCCAAAAGCCACTTGGTTGTCGGAAGCGAAAAAATGACATTGAACAAATCAACACTGTTAAAAAGAAGAACATAAGACATACTCCATCAACAGCAGGAATCGTTGCAGGCGCTGAACCCACCACTTTTATGAAGTATGCGGCTAGTCCAAAGTTTATAATGAATGGGAATTGGGCACCATCCCCTGAGGTGCTTGAAAGTAATATGCTTAGTGCCTACGTTGTCCAGACGAAGGAAATGAACGATTTTTTCGCCCTAATTGGTATGATTTTTTATGGACTAACTGGGATTATCCACCAAAAGAGAACGATAAGATTATAAAGGGGTTTCTAGATAGTGACAAATGTTTTAAATATGCAGATAAGGTGGGAAATTTCTAACAGCTGACGCAGTGCTCTCCAAACCATGTAGTTTATTCTTGCTTGCGTTTTCGCCTACTTCAAGAGGTGCAACTTCAAGCCAAAAGAATATAACCGAATTAATTTCTTTTGTTGCTTGTAAGTGTATTCTTCCGTGCTACAGTTTTTGAGGTACTTGGCCCATGACATGGAAGAGGATGATGAGGATCTCAAATATGAAATATTTCCATGGGCGCTGGGGAAGATGTGGAGACAGAAAATATCTTCCTTCCTTCTTCGCAAAGAAACCATCTGGGCGAGAATGAACTACCGTGCAATAGTCAGCTACATGTGCTGTAAAGAGGTATTTCTGGCCCCGTATTTTACAGGCTTGTAGTTAATGTCCATTATGCCTACTCATCCCATATGGACAAGAACCAGACTTACTCACCATGGACACGCCATTCGCACATATGCAAAACCTCGGGATTCAAATATTCCAAAGGGGCCCGATTCTTCCCCAAAGTAAGCATAGATTCTTGGACCAAATATTTCAGGCCATGTTTTGAGTGCGATATATTTTATAATCATCACTATTTGAGCACTACATACACGGACATATCAAGAGAACACAAGAACGGCTTTGAATCCACCCGAATCGGCTGCTTCAATGAAGGTTAGTGAACGACATTTAGTGATGTCACTAGTTTCAGAACTTATGTCTGAACTAATAGAATCGGAAGACGAAGCGTTCAACCCATCATCTGAAAGTATATTGAGGAATACAGGAGAAGAATCTTGGTTATCTCAGGAAACTTACCATTCAAGTATGCCTCACGGTGACAATATTTCCACCATTATCCTCACTTTTTTGATGATGTACAGTGTCTGAATATCATCAGTAATTACTCAAACACAGCCCACTCTATAATACGAAACCACAAAATGGGGTCATCCTTTCTATATTAGTATCCACAGCACATGCTTTTTTCCTTTCCGTTTCATAATCCATAATCCAGATAATGGTTAAAGCTGTCGCGTAAAGGCTAGAAATGTCTATCTTGGGGGAGCAGCCAACTTTCCAAAAGAGTTAGCTGCATAAAACCCCTTAGAGGCGCAGCTTCCTTGGAAGTGGGCTACAAATACCCCCACTAGTTCATATATGGTTGGAAAATCGACTGTGTGATCAGTGCAGTCTATCGTTTAAACTGTCTTTTAAACTATCTTTTAAACTGTAACTGTTTAAACTGTAACATGAACAATGGAGATTCCGCATCACTGAATGCCATATACTCAACACTAAAAGTGGTCGACTGAGTCAAAATACTGAGGTAAACTCGGACAACATGAGTTGTGCTTCTCAAGACGATCCAATTTTGGCTAATTAAACTAATAAGGATTTTCTTAGAGACCTAGAAAACCATCCACCGATTAAACTACTCAAAGACAATATCATAATGATGCAAGACTGTTGAAATCAACTGTTCGTCACATTTCCTGGTCTCATACTGACTAACCAGGCCTCAAATATTCACTTTGTAGTATGCAGTCTAAACCCACCTATGCTCAGATGGTTCTTTAGACTATGCCTCACCAAAGTGGCCGATCGTATGCAAATGCCGATGCTCAACAAACTAACACGGAGCGTAGTTTTGCGTTCATTTATGAACAAATTGTTTTCATCTGTTTGGAATAAAGTAATGTGATACCGAATAACAAATGTGTGAAGCAGGTTGCTAAACAAAGCCAGCAAAATATCATATAGTCTTTTCACATCATCATCAGCTGTTCCAAGTAAAGATTTCTGGCACTGAATACTATAATATCGAACAATAGTGTCCACATCATGTCGGCCACGCAGCTTCCTAATAATTTACCTGGATGTATAAATTACCAACATAGTTTCCTATCTTAGCAAAAACAACAAAATCTTTTTACCGCACCGCGATTTAAAACTCGCATAGCCTTTACACACACTAATGTTTTTAAACTGCCAGGACCGAACAGATAAACACTTAACGTTTTGTTATGGTAAACAGTATTATTTAAGATTCGACTTAAGTTTCGTCGACAAAATCTACCTTCAAATGTGATGTGAGGTAAGTGTACCACCTGGATAACTGTTTCAAAGCTCAACGGCTGTCGATGCTTTCTGCCACCCTTCTGCACACACATTCAATTTCTCCACACGTCATCATCATTCACTCAGTGGACTAGTGTTTTGGTCCGAATTAAGCCAACTCAGCTACGGATCCCTGGTTTACTAAGTTAGAAATTGTAAGCTAATCATTTATCGAAATTACAATTGTTTTCTAACACGTCATGAAAACCTTCGTGTATTTGGTCGACAAGATAGTGGCCGATATCAAGTGTCTTGGATTCCACTGGAATAATTTATTCTAAGCAACAGAATGCTTATGGTCTTTTGAGACAGAAGCAAATGTTACTGAATCAGCTACGTGATGTAGGCTGAAACTGAAACAAAACAATGAATAATTAACGCCCAAGCATCAAACATGTCAACACTTTGGAAACACCTGTAGCATCCTAGTCCTTATTCTACTGAGAACTGACCCAAAAGGAACAAAGATTGCACACTATAATTTACTAGTAATCTTATTATAAGCCACAAATTTTACTTAGCTCAAGTATTGAATATATTTTCTACTGTTCCGTGACGCTTTTGGATGTCTGCTAGCGCGTTTTTATCGGAAATCATTTCATTTCTGGTAGCCTCGTGATTCCACAAAAATCACAGGCCACTTTTATTTTCTAGAGCATTGAGGGGTTGATTTTGCTTTTTATTTACAATATGGTTGGTTAACAACAGTGACACCTTTTGTTGATATCTCTCTATAGTTAATCTGTATCACTCTCTTATGGTTTCCACCGTAATAAAAGATTACTTGTGTGCATTTTGCCAGATATTGTATCACATCCCTTCTTAATTACCATAGAGATATTGTTTACCTGTTTGCTTATACAAATAATATGGCCTCTCAAACATCCAGGCAGCAGGAGAAGGGACCGCCTATTTACTCGTTTGTGTGAATCTGTGTTAGTTTCAGCGGAAATATGGCTTCATTAACACACAAGTATTTAAACTCCGAACCTTTCCAGTAGTAGGCCACCCCACATCTTTCCTATAGAATATAATATATATTATGTTACATATAATGTTATATATGTATTATACAGTATATAGTATGTGAAGCCCTACTCTATTCTAGGCAAAACGTAGTAAGGAACCATAATCCCATATTTCTAATGAAAAACAACCACAAGTGCCTGTTTATTTATTAACAAACAGTTCACTTTATCCCTAGTGAAATTTTCACGGGGAGTAAGATGGGCGCATTGTTTGTAGTCGTCAAATTTAGGGCGGTGCTTATTGAGTGCTGTTGCAGTAAACAATGATCCTTTCAAAAGTTTTGTTCACCTAAAAAAATCCAAGTTTGCCTAATCTTTTCGCCCAAATTAACCTAATCCAAAAGTACAAGAGTAGTGTCTCCTCTATCTCCTTGATCAGCTTTGTTCTCTATATGATGAAATACAAGTTGTCTACACTTTTAGGCCTCTTGGTGAAATCTTATACAAAGCGTTGGCTTGTTGAGATTAAATTTTCAAGGCGAAGCGAACCCCATTGTTTCAGACACCACATGGATGGTAGGATTACTGGATAGACTAAGTGAATAATCTACACGGTTAGGTACGCGTATTACAACAGCGGTTGGTGCAGTGAAAATGTAATACATATAGTGATAAAGCTTGAAAGGAATGCTCATAAACCAAGCATTTAATGTAGCAGTGGAATTTTTATAAGCAATAAGTTACACTGGTACCAGGGCTAGGTTTGATAGGACATGTAAGTCCATTGAACATTTTTCAAAACTTTGACTTCAGTAGTACCGGCTGAGTTTTATTGTATCTTTGAAGAGCGGAATCTATAACCCTGCGACTTACAAGTCTCTTTTGTGTGTGAAAAAGTCCCACGTTACCTCACTGTGTGACCATGGAAGTTTCCTGTAATAAGGCTTGTTTCGTAAAAGTACTAACAGCGGTTGGTGCAGTGAAAATGTAATACATATAGTGATAAAGCTTGAAAGGAATGCTCATAAACCAAGCATTTAATGTAGCAGTGGAATTTTTATAAGCAATAAGTTACACTGGTACCAGGGCTAGGTTTGATAGGACATGTAAGTCCATTGAACATTTTTCAAAACTTTGACTTCAGTAGTACCGGCTGAGTTTTATTGTATCTTTGAAGAGCGGAATCTATAACCCTGCGACTTACTAAGTCTCTTTGTGTGTGAAAAAGTCCCACGTTACCTCACTGTGTGACCATGGAAGTTTCCTGTAATAAGGCTTGTTTCGTAAAAGTACTAAGTTGAAAGCACTAAGTTGGGGGTTGGCTTAATGCTTTTCAGAAAAGTTGGCCAACAAATGAGCCACGAATTTTGATGCCCCCGTTACATTTAACCTTTTTTGACGGAGATACTGAATACAACTATCCAGTAAGGTTTATCGAATACTTTGAGACGAGAACTAAAACCAAAAAAATCTCAATTTTCCTCATGTTTGCCGGCTCACTGAGTAAATATGGAGAGATAGACTACATCAGTGGTGGTTAGGCCTTGTAGTGAACGTGCTAAATCATATCTTGCCAAGAAGAATGCTGTTTTTTCATGCTACATTTAGAGTGATACAAGTAGATGGGTGAGAAAAAGATCACGAAAAGTCTTGGAGCTGTCAGTGCGACTTGCGTTCCAGGATGGGGTCCGTTTGACTGTCCTTGTGCATGGCCAGAGACGCCGCAAACTATGACTGGTGTCAGTGGCGTTCTTGTTTTTGGTTTTCATTAAGATTGTCTTGAGGTTTACGCTTAGGTTTGTTTGTGGTGAGTCAGCCATAAGTTTTTTTACACATCTGTTTTTATCGTCTTTTTCACAGCAACGCAGTGAAGCATTAGTGTTAAACGCTGATATTGTGCAGTTAATTACAACTACGAATGCGCACACAGCATTCCCATATTCAGGTTACTGCTTTAAGTACACAGTTATCCTTCTCCTCATCAATGAAAACCAGTATTACGATCAACTTTCTGTCATCACCGCATCCATGCTAAAGCATTCTGAGCTGTCACCTCTAATTTGTGATGCCTTTCTTACTTGGTGATAAAGGTTCTGACTGTTGGAACTCGCTTACGACTTGTGTAGGCTTTCGGATAATGAGGAAGAAAACTTAAGTGATGGCCGCAAACAAGAGTAAGCGTCTTGAACGATTGACAAGACCCTGTAAACGGTTTTTGCAGCAAAAGACACTTTTGGGTTTACTAAAGTCAACTTTCAGTAGATAGGTTCAGAAATTATACTACTTATGACAGTTTTATGTATAACGTTTTATTGTTCATACATTTTCGGCGTTTATTTTTTTATCCACACTGTAAACCAATAACTTCTTTACTCCTGTTTGGTTGCTATTTTCAAGGGCGGTAACAACTCCGTTCTGTGGTTTTTCTATAAGAGAGGACCAAATTGAGCAGCTCTTTCATAAGGAATTTTCGCCGGATCACATATGTTTAAACGAAAAACCAGGATCACTACGCAGATTTTCAGGGTACAATGACGTATCAGGAGACTGGACAATGGAAGGGTTTGAAGTAGAAGACATGTTCATAAAGGAATGAAGTTTCTACCTAAACATTTGCTTTATTCACCTGCATTGAGTTTATAACGCCGTTTTGCTGGCTTCTTATTCAATTTGAGTGCAAATTCTGAACATTTTGGAGTGTTAAGTTTATCCGTCGGTCTGGTGCGAGACCCGATTGAATCTGAGTGCCCATTAATGCTTAGCTTATTTTTAAAAAAACGAATTTCAAGACACGTGAGAAAAACTCGGATTTAAGGAGTCCAAATAAGTAGACTGGGAAGTTGTGATTTAATGCCAGGACAAAATCTGCAGACTGAACTCGAAAGATACATTTTTAGAATTATAAAGGATTGTTCTTCGAAAGAAAAAGCAAGGATTTTTGAGCCTCAAAGTGAAAGTTTTCATGAAAGATAGTTTCCATATCCTCATTGGTGGAATGAAGTCTGACATAAGATGAGGCCCGCATCCACTTATAAGTGCTCATCAAAAACCGGGTTCAAAACACTCACGCATGAGTCTACGACGACATTCACTTGAAATCTTTGGCTAATTTGGACCAATTCGGTATTGTGGAATGCGAACTGAATGCACCTGACGGTTCTGCATCCTCACTAAATGCAGTCCCATTTTTCCTCACCTTTTCAGTATCTTTATACTCCAGGAACGATGGATCATTTAACTTTGCAGAAGAATAAGTTACATTCATCGTTTTGTTATTTATTTCTAACTTTTCCACTGTTCAACAGAATTTCTCATTGTGTCAATATATTTGTTAAATAAATGTGATGGTTGAACATCCATTTTGGGAGTGTATTAGCCTTGTTATCCCGAGATAGTTTAGACAAAACGTTTTTCCGTCTGATTGCTTTTTGGTCGCGGAAGAAATAATCACAAGGAATCTGTTAGCATGTGAGACATCTTTGCTAATAATGCACTTTATCAACTGGTTCTCCTGCAACAGCTAATTAAAATTTCATGTCCACGTCGAGAAAGAAGCCTAGTTCCTCTAGTTTCATTTTTACTTCGCAAGATATGTTACGGTCCCATAAGTAAGATGGAATCACTCTTATTTACAAGGAAGGTTGAAGTTTAGCAATTCAGCTGTTTGACGGATAGTGTGAAAGTTCTACATATTGCTAGATGGACCTTGTGCACTGTATAAGTTGGGCATCCTACTGATTACATCATCCAACGGTGGCGTCGGCACACTCGTTTCACGTCCCTTGTATACCTCATTCCTTAGACAGATGCAGTAGTAGGGCAACCGATTGAAATTTTTAGGTTACAAATATTTTAGCTAAAGACTTGTCATAGGTTTAAATAACGTAGTTTCACTTGAGAAATCAAAACACGGGTGAAATCACGCCCCAAAAATGGGCTTGTTTAATTCACCATGCCTCATTGGCAGGCCCAACCGTTAGCTCAAGTAACCAAGTCGCTAAGCGCAATGATGAAAAAAGGGAATTTGACTGAAAAGTTACTTGAGCCAGTTAGTTTCTCTGAAAAACGGTTTCAGTTTGTAGATGATCTTCAACAAACCAAACTCTGTACTTATCGGTTCATTCGCCAGTTCTTTTACTTGGTTTTCTAGGAAGTCTGATTTCAGTATTTTACTAGGGGCATGGGTACCCGGAAGATGGAAGCTTCTAAAGAAATTGGTTCTTTATCAGGATACGCTGGATCGATTCCTATCAGCCATACCCTGGTTTGTGATGCCACCAGAGAAAAGCCACTACTGAGGAAGCCCAAACTACCACTCTATTAGGCGCTTGCCATCCCTTGGGAGACGCTGCGTTTTCTCCGAACAACTGTGGATATGCCTGAGCAATCTTCTGACCATTTTGAATGCAAGTCGACATTCTTTACTGTCAAAAAGCTGAATTGAGCCATATTATCTCTATGCATACTGCTGAATGTAAGGTGGGTGTAGTTGCCCGGTACCATCGAAGAACTGTATAAAACAAACAACCCGTTCCTTATAGACCGTAGAAAAAGTTCAGTCTTAGATATCGAACTTTATTTACCAGATGTCCACACTTCTTTAGGCATCAGACGGTCCCAGTAACCTTGAACAGTACCCGCAACTTGAGTGCCGGGTACATATTCCCGCTATTTATACCCAAGAAGAATGAAACGACAATGCATTGGCTCTTGGCTTTTTACATAGAGGAAGAAATCCCGAAGTCGGCCAGCCGCTTTCACGTTCTTGCTGAGCAAGACACAGGAATACCAAGTGCGAAGTAACAATTTATTCCCCCAAACTCCAGTGCGAGCTATGACGTTCATTCCAACGAGTCCAAAAACATTAGGAGGCAAGCAAGCATTTGGCTCATTCGTCAGGATATTCACACAGCATATAGCGTAGTCCATCCAGAGTTAACACAGCAGCCTTCAGACCGTTGAGGTAACCGATTTGTGGTTGCGTGTTCTGTCAAGCATATCAGATAGAGAAAAGATATGTATAGACTTTATGTAAGACGTGTTCCTATTTGATGCGTGTCCGAAAACCCTAAAATTTGAGGAAACTCAACGGGGATCGCATTTAGGAAGCACCTTCTCATAGTATCACCCCACAAATCGCCTTTTTTTAATCACCACGGATCACCTACGAATATCCTGACAAAAACGTGGATGCAGGTGACTTCTGTTAGGCAAACTCATAGAGATTCCTGGAAAGGATAGCTCTCCTTGATGCACAGACTGTCAGTTCGAGCAGGAGGTTTTGTCGATAATCAAACCGCTGTGATAGTGAAGTTATGGTTTACTAAAGCGCTCGCTTGTAGTTGGTAGGCACGTGGTTGCCGGATTTGTAGGATACTCATGAGCAGAGCAACATTTTACCAGTACGTTTGCTTCATGGCCCAAATGAAGACCTACTCACGACTACTCACGTGGATGTGGTCTCAGGTGGATAACTGTATTCATAAGAAGGTTCAGCTTCCAATGTGCACACTAACGCAAAAGCCTCATTCAAGGTGATGTCTCAAACAAAGACAGACTTTGTGATATCGAGCGAAAACGGACCCAACAGTATCATTACCAAGCTCCTTGGTGGTAGCTTAGCTCAGGAGTAAGAATAACTTGGTGAGCGCTCAATCTATTAACTCCATAGGTTTTTTTTAGGTGTAAGTCACTGGCGATTCCGGGTAATGATGAAACAGCTGTACAGCGCTTCTCGATTTTTCAGCATGGACCGGCTTCACCTGCGATAAAACATCTCCGTTAAAAATTCAAAGTCTCTCACACTACCAACTATTTATAAGCAGCTCAGAGGAAGGGTAATTCATCCGGCGGATACCTCCATCATTCCTGAGGCTAGAAGGTTGCTTCCTTTCAGAGGGGTTTGGTAAACAATCGGTGGATTTATTGCTAGGCAACGTTTCGCTTCTGACACAAAAGCTTCGTCAGGCCAAGTGAGTAAGCAAGTAGGTTGATTGACTTTTAAGGCAGTCAGGGAACCAGACAATTTATTCCCCCAAACTCCAGTGCGAGCTATGACGTTCATTCCAACGAGTCCAAAAACATTAGGAGGCAAGCAAGCATTTGGCTCATTCGTCAGGATATTCACACAGCATATAGCGTAGTCCATCCAGAGTTAACACAGCAGCCTTCAGACCGTTGAGGTAACCGATTTGTGGTTGCGTGTTCTGTCAAGCATATCAGATAGAGAAAAGATATGTATAGACTTTATGTAAGACGTGTTCCTATTTGATGCGTGTCCGAAAACCCTAAAATTTGAGGAAACTCAACGGGGATCGCATTTAGGAAGCACCTTCTCATAGTATCACCCCACAAATCGCCTTTTTTTAATCACCACGGATCACCTACGAATATCCTGACAAAAACGTGGATGCAGGTGACTTCTGTTAGGCAAACTCATAGAGATTCCTGGAAAGGATAGCTCTCCTTGATGCACAGACTGTCAGTTCGAGCAGGAGGTTTTGTCGATAATCAAACCGCTGTGATAGTGAAGTTATGGTTTACTAAAGCGCTCGCTTGTAGTTGGTAGGCACGTGGTTGCCGGATTTGTAGGATACTCATGAGCAGAGCAACATTTTACCAGTACGTTTGCTTCATGGCCCAAATGAAGACCTACTCACGACTACTCACGTGGATGTGGTCTCAGGTGGATAACTGTATTCATAAGAAGGTTCAGCTTCCAATGTGCACACTAACGCAAAAGCCTCATTCAAGGTGATGTCTCAAACAAAGACAGACTTTGTGATATCGAGCGAAAACGGACCCAACAGTATCATTACCAAGCTCCTTGGTGGTAGCTTAGCTCAGGAGTAAGAATAACTTGGTGAGCGCTCAATCTATTAACTCCATAGGTTTTTTTTAGGTGTAAGTCACTGGCGATTCCGGGTAATGATGAAACAGCTGTACAGCGCTTCTCGATTTTTCAGCATGGACCGGCTTCACCTGCGATAAAACATCTCCGTTAAAAATTCAAAGTCTCTCACACTACCAACTATTTATAAGCAGCTCAGAGGAAGGGTAATTCATCCGGCGGATACCTCCATCATTCCTGAGGCTAGAAGGTTGCTTCCTTTCAGAGGGGTTTGGTAAACAATCGGTGGATTTATTGCTAGGCAACGTTTCGCTTCTGACACAAAAGCTTCGTCAGGCCAAGTGAGTAAGCAAGTAGGTTGATTGACTTTTAAGGCAGTCAGGGAACCAGTCCGTGTGATTCCTTATGACTAGTGACTTGATCAGTGCTGGGTGTTCAGTCAGATGTTCCTGTTTGTTGATTAGTGAGGATGACTAAGATTTCCAATTGATAGAAGGTTGCTAGTTCACTTCTTGGGAAGTTTGGTTATTGATGTCGCCTTTATTGTCAGAGGTGATTTTTTTTACAAAGATAGCGATGGTGTGTCCAGTGTGAAGCTGGCTCCATTGAGAGTGATATCAGTGCTAAATCCAAGTGAATGACGTTTCAAGAGTTTTATCAGAACAGAATCAATACTGTAATTATAATAAAAATGAGATGTATCCAATCTCAAAAACAGCTTGCCGTCTATAGTATCCTAAATTCGGAAATATTCAGCTCGATGGCCGAGCGTTGGTGGTTCGAAGTGAAACGCGCCGAACTCTTTGGTGTCCTGATATATCTATGGTCATAAACTCAGCTTCGTTGCTCACAAATTAAGTGAGGTGGGGGGGGGGAAGCCGAATGGCCTCAAGGCATTTCCCTGGCATTGTGTAAGCTTGTGCTACGTATCTCAAAAATGTGGGGATCATCCCTTGTTCAACTGAAGTCACCAACAAAGAACGAAAATGAGCGTACAAGAAGCATTAGTGGTACACCCAGTCTAAGTGACCAAGATCACAGTAGTATCAGAGGGCAGTTTCTTCCCGTTGTCCTTGTCCACGCTAGAGCTACGCAGCCTAGCCGATGTGGCGAACAGTGCCATATTAAGAAACTGGGGAACAAGAGTTTCAAAAGAAGACAGTGAATTTCGAGGGCCATTTGGTTACTCTTGTTACCCCACACACCGAACGGAGCGCTTGAGCCATCTTAATCGACATAATAACCAAGAAAAGCATCTCGACCGCACCCTCAGCGACTATGCCTCCAACCCACATCCCCCAGATGATTGTAGAGGGACGCAGCTGTGCCTTAGACCTGCAGTGGGCCTGCATGGTCAAGAAGAGTAACAGATTTCTAAACGAATCCCCGTGCTTGTAAGCCAACCGGGGCGAGTTCTCGAAACTGTGTTTCACAGCTGAGATGGGTCACACGGATCACCCACTTTAGATCTTTATGACAGAGCCTTGTAGCCGCTTTCCAAAAACTTCGGGGTTTCTGAACTCGGTAACTAACACCGTGAATTGATTTTAAACCGTGCATCAACCTTGGAACTATCTTTGACTAGGAACACCTGTTGTGATGTTCGTCGCGCGATGGAACCTACTACGCAATCTAACCGTACAGGATAGTGTTTTATTTCTGGTACTTAAGAACAGAAAGCGGAATATTTTGACTTTGTAACACGTACATTGCATTTTATCTCACACTGTAACCATGAATAAAAAGATGCTTCCGATAGATAACACTGTTTGTTATAGCATATAGCGGTTTCGAGGTTTGACAGTGCCCATGAAGACGTACATATTAGGGCGACATAAATCACAACAAGAACAGGGTCGAACACATTAACACAATGTAGACAGATAATCAGAAATGCAAGATAAAGAAATAGACGAGAATCAGAACCTGTTTTATGGAGAAATGCTAAAGAGAATACCAGCGCACATCCCTTTTTCGCAAAGTGGTCCAGCCAAGGGTTCACGTAAACCAACTTGTCCGGATAAGTCACAAAATCGAATTCATACGGTCCTTGGAAACATCATAAACTACCGATGGTCCGTTGCCTGTGAAAAGGATTGCGTTTTATCGTGCTACAATAAGGGTTTGCATCTGAATGTATTTGTGAAGCAAGAAAGTAATTCACATTAAGCATCTTGTTCTTAACAGTACCGTACAAAATTCTTTTTTTGTGTGTGTGGAAATTCCTAGGCCAATAGAATGTTTGTTACCAGAGGGAGGGAAAAGAGAAATGGGACTCTTTTGCTTTTAACACCGTCATAGTGTCAAACAAAAAACGATTGGAAGCGTCGTTTCAAGCAGACCCGACAACGACTGATCTCGCGAAGGACAGTAGTGTCATCTGGTTGGCGTTCGCTGATGTATTTCCCCGTTGGCTGCTGGAATTCAGTCCCATTGGACACGTGACGCAAGTAGTAGGCTTTTGCATCGGACCAGTAATGGCACAAGCTCATTCCGTTGTTGCATTCAAGAAGTGGTGAATAGCGGAAGTACTCGAGACAACTGCCAGGAGAAGATAATTGTTGCCCGCCTCCGGTGCTTCCAGCCGAGTGCTGCAAGGAAACCAAGGCGCTGATGAGCATCATTAGGGTATTTAAAACGGGCGAGATAAACATCCTCTCCCGGTCGTTTTTTTGAAAACATTGAAGATGTTCTAGTGAAAAACATCTATCCCATCTCCTGTATCAGCTGTCTCCAAGAGAACCCACTCTGTAATCTTACTAAATGCCCTTAAGCTCAAAACTTGATTTGTAAACCAAGTTGGTCCTCATGCAATCTATCATCCGCTGAAAAGGACTGTTTCAATCAGACGTACCATGACAAAACTGTAACCGTTCCAAAGTTCAGTCCATCCATTCGGGCAGTAGACCTCCTGGAGCTGATTGGCCTGGGCATGGAAGGCATAAGGCTGCGTGGGAGCCTCACAAATAACGCATCGTGCAACCCGTCTTCGTACCTCGCTCACATCTAAGGGCATCATGGGGAGTGGTTCGGTAGTGGCCAACCAATAAGATCGATCGGCCCGTACACCCAGATGACAGCTACCATCCCGAAGGCATTGGAAGAATGGCATGATGCTGAACATGCTCAAACAGGAACTGTGGGATCCTTTAACAGAAGAGTAAAAGTGAAGTCAATTAGGCTGGTTATCACAGAGGAGATTCAGATGGGAATCATTCGTGCAAACAAGCAGTAAAACGACCAATCTTCACAGGTCTAGTAGTATTCACGCTGGTGCCAAGCAGAAGTCTTCTTGGTATGCTGATACAGTAAGTTTATTCTAATGAAACCTGTTCCCAGACAAATCTAGGGACTGAACTGGATAAAGTTGTGCTAATTAGGACTGGAATTTTTGGGACGTATCTGGGTATAATTGTTTACAGTAGCTAAATTCAGCCAAGACGGAAACCATAGAAATAAAGGTGCAGAATGAAGTGGCCTGTAATACCGATCCCTGTCTGTGCGGATGGCTGGGAAGAGCTGTAACCATTGTAAGATTTTGCACTGACAGAGACTACGAAACAAGCAACAGCAAGCAGGAGTACAAAATGACACCAGAGACCGATGTGCTTATGATTCGTATCAAATTGGCGCACTGCCTTGCTGGAAAGGTGGAATACTTAGTGCAGATCTTTTTGTGGTCTGTCAGAATTTGTGATAGTTAATCACAAATCCCGTTTGCGATATTCCTAGCGTTCACTATGCTGCCAACCTTTTTTCCAGAGTAAGCAACTGTGTTTGCAGTTTGTTCACAATCACTTGTGTGTGACTAACCGTCGTTAACTGGATCAATAACACAGATGGTCCTGATGAGTAAACTACTGGTGGCTGGTTTGTTCTCTGAGCTCGGTAATCTGATCGCCCCAATACCAAAGTGACATCACCAGTGCGTTGTTAGGGGGCTCAGTGAAGCGTAGCGATGGTCCTACCAATGAATAACTTCTCAATTTTGTTGGCCCGTCATCTCCTACCGGTAGCACAAATGAATTTGACCGATGAACACTGAGGGACAATATGTATAGTACCAGAATGAACGGTCTCGAGTTTCTTGAAAGAAGAATCATTCCACCAAACACAGGAAATATTCCTATTGACACTTGTTGCCTGAATACCAGTGTTTCTTCGTTTACGTTTCTCCGTGACTAGATGAAATACAATCGAACTACCCAGGTGTGAGCAAATCGACAATCTGCACTGTCTATACTCAATTCAAATTTTAGGACTGAGTTATTTATATTTTCTTCTGGAAATGTGCACATTAAGTAGGGGAATTTCGATAGATCTTGGTTGCAAACTAAACAGAATGCACTAGCCCCTCGTGTATAACTACTGTGATCTTATCGGCGGATTACACACATCATCTACATGAGGGCAGCAACAGAAAGTCTGGTTACAAAGCAAAGGAACGTAGGGTCCACACGGTTCCCTGATGATTCGTTATTCAGACTTTATTTTAAGTTTCCAAAATAACCACGGTATGGACAATTGAGCATTGTTGAAAGTAGGCTGCCAAGGCAGCAAACGGAAGCCTTTTACGCTTACAGCGTGTCGACAAACTTCAAACCAGGAGTGAAACCCCCAGTTAGCCAGGCATCAGATGAGCATAACGAGCTGTTCGTACACGAAAACGCAGTTTTCAAGATGATAATCTCAGCTACGAATTGCTGAAACGCGTTTGATTTGTCTCAAATCATAGCCAGTCAACTGGTACACATTAGTGCAGTCTACACGTCATGTATTTACGGTAGCTGTGCTTCACCATTCTGTTTCAGGATTAAACTACTTATGAGGACTCAGTGTTTGAAGCCACTTGTAGCGCGATGGTACATGGGAGGTAAAATGAAACGAAATGGTTCAGAAACACACTTAACTTCTCAGCATGTTCACTGGTAAGAGCGAAAAGTTATGAGACACATCTAAGGTGTCGAAATCAATGTTCGGAACTGGTACTCACCAAGATCCATTGTCACCCGTTCGCCATTTCCGTTAGCCATGACGAAACTGTACCCCTCCCCAATCTTGTTCGAGCCTGGTGGACAAACCAGCTCCGCGTCAGGGTTTTGGAAATGACGAGTGAATAAGTACGTCGACATCAGCGCCTGCCCTGGACGTCCAGCAAGCCCGGGTGGACCAGGAGGCCCACGGTCTCCAGGATAACCACGAGCTCCAATATCACCTGGAAGGCCTTTGATGCCTGGATCTCCTTTATCACCTATCATTCCAGGATCTCTACCCTGAGGTCCGGGCAATCCCATTTCACCTTTTATACCTTTTGGGCCTCGACCGCCTGCCAATCCGATACTTCCTTTTTGACCAGGTTGGCCTTTGTCGCCTCGTTCTCCCTTTCTTCCCGGTTGGCCGACAACAGTTTTACCCGGCTCGCCAGCAGGTCCGGTTGGTCCCATTTCTCCTTTCATGCCACGATCTCCTTCCATTCCAGGTGGGCCTGGCCAACCTTGGTCGCCCTTTTCACCTTTCAATCCAGGAGGACCAGGTTCTCCAAGTCTTCCAGGGTCACCAGGTTCGCCCACTTGTCCATCTTCACCGGCTGGACCCATTGGACCTGGATCACCCGGCATACCTCTTACACCTTTGTCTCCCGGGGGACCTGGTGGTCCTGGTTGACCCTTGGCTCCAGGGACGGCAATATCTCCGGGATCTCCAGGTTCTCCTTGTGTACCCTTTGGTCCTAATGCACAACGGATACAGACGATATAGCATACATTTGACGGGAGCATCTATGTGCTAAACTGTGATTACCGGGGAAACGACCATGAAGAATCTATTAGAAACCTTGTCAAATCCCGTGTCAAATGCACCAGGCACCAGGTGCACCGGGCCCCTAATGGATGTGCATACAGCCCAGTGTTAAGCTGAAAACGCAGATTGATTCCCACAGTTCAAAGCTTGGGATGTGGAATCTTGACTCTAAAGAGGATTTAGCTAAAGTGGAAAACCTACAGTACAGGACCAAACAAGTATATATATATATATATCAGGTATATGTTTATATGTGTATGTACATAAATATGCATATATATGTACCCCTAACACTGATTCAAGCCATATTGGTAAGCCGATAAACATTGCGCAAGTATATGGACAACCAATACTGCCCCATTCAATCAATACTGCCCCGTTCCCCTGCTATACCGTGAAAAAAAAAACAAGGCTGCTTGGCTTTGTTTTCAAAGTACCATTTACCTGGAAATCCCCTTGGACCCATATCTCCCCGTTCGCCTTTGGCTCCCGGCAGACCACGACCTGGAGGACCGGGTGGGCCGATTTTTCCAGGTTTTCCAGCAATACCTGAAGAGTAAAAGTATTTTATAGTAGTCATAACGGTCCAGCATATCTCATAATTTTTCCTAGAAAACGTCTAACAATCGGGAAGACATTTTACGTTATTATTCTACACCACTAGCCCCAGTAACTTGTTATGGTAAAGTAAGCACCATTCTGTGAGCACACTGAGAGCGCAACGGCTGACAACGTCTGACAACGTCTTCTAGGTACTCGTTTAGTATTTATTGTTGACCTATTAAACTGTACAAATGTAGCCAAAACGTTACGCCAGTCTCACGATTCGCATCAGTGCACGGTGGTTGTTGATGAATCTACGTGATCTGGTCGTTTTTTGACTTCCTCTTGTGGGCGATCAGACTATACTACTTGGATTAAACGATGAGAATATGAATCACCTGGTCTGTGGTCATACAGATGTGTCACAGTGAACCACAGCAAACACTGGCACTCCAATGCAAACGCACGACATTACCACAGGACTATACTATCTGGTACGTCATTAAGCTAGAGAATGTTTAAAAAACGATGTTTCGTGCTCCAAAGCTCCCCACAGATTAAGTAACTTTACTCGAATGGGGGTGAGATAGCTCAGTCTCTAGAGCGCGAACCCGGCCTCTGCCTCTCGACTTCCCCTGTCTAGGCTTGGGCAACCTGACAGTATTCTGACTCTCTTGCTTCCTTTTGGTGGAATGGCCGATAGGCACCGAACCTTACTCAACCACCGCTAACGAATACTTCCAAGAGCGGTGAAACGGGTCCTTCATGTAAGATGTCCAGGATATCTTCATCCGACTGCTCGGCGGAATTTTAATGACTGGACCGTAACCATAAAATGTCTCGACACAAATCTAAAGGTGTTTTGCATCCGAGTAACGTAAGCTTGTGCGAAGCCCGAGGCGAAGTACCTCACTCAGGGCACCTCGAACTGATATGGAGCTATTCTCATTTTTTATTCAATGAGAATCACTTGGGGACATTTAGGCACGTTATCACTTTAGGCGGGTACCGACTAGGTTTATCGGAAAACAGCTGAATTGAGTGTATCCACCCTGACAGAAGACATTATGCAGAATCCCATTTGCGTCGGCCACAGTGCAGTTTGCCTCATAAACCTGCTTCACGCATGAATCCAAGTTTACATCATAACTAGCAACCTTGATTACTGAGTTGATTGGATTAAAGTGCCCGTAGAACCTGAGGTGCTGCCTTCAAGAGCGACCATCTTTTGAAGAGCAAAAGACAGCCATTGTGAAGGAAGGTTTTTGAAACAGAAGGTAAAACAACCGGCTGCACTTGGAGAAAGTCTTAACCATTGAAAACAAAGTTCCAGCTTCTGGCTACAAAGTGAACGCCATAACTCAAAGATATAAACAACGCACCTGTGAGTCCTTTCTCACCAAGAGGTCCAGGCAGTCCTGGCAAACCTGGATCTCCGACCTGACTTTCCAAAGGAGGCAGACATTCACCCGGGGGACCTTCATAACCTTTCATTCCCATTGGTCCCGGTGGTCCCATGTCACCGGCCATACCAGGATAACCGGGTTCACCACTCTCCCCAATCCGACCTGGAAAACCTTGCGGCCCCGGATCTCCGGGTTCGCCAACATCTCCAGGAGCTCCTTGTTCTCCACGTTCACCGAATGGCCCGACGGCTCCTTTGGGACCCTGTGGTCCGGGGGTACCTAAACGAAGAGATATTTTAATGGTTATCATTCAACGCATAGTATAATTTTCGATGCAAATGTGTTTTCAAATCTTTTAACCCTGTACAAGTGGACGGTAAAATTAATCTCAAGAGGATGTGGAATGCTAAATCCAGACATTCAGTGGGGAATTGCTAGTAAAAGCTGCCAGCTCAGAACAAATGGAAGGATACTGCGTCCCAGCTGTACTCTAGCGGAAAATAAGACAACTGTGGTCATTCGTGGTCTCGTGGTCATACTTAACGATGAATTCGCTCCGAACAAAATATTTACGATGGCTCCTTAAGAACAACTCGAATAATTTTTGCCCTTTGACGTTTTGGGATGTCTTCTGGGTCGTAAGCTCTCAACCATTACTTTCAGTTGAAGTAAATCCACTTTCAGTGGGTACAATAATGGTTAGACTTGCTGCAGTGTTTGTTCAATTTGAGAATCGAGTGAATATTACTTTAAATGAAAAATTACGGTCTCATCACGTCCCCAAAACTTTGATAAATTTCACACAACAGAACAAACAGCAACGTAGTTGAGTTACAATCGTTTCCTAGCCCTTAAACACAAAGCACTTTATCCAAGTCCTCCTTGACACACTGATGTGTTGCAAAAAAATTAAAACGGACTCACCCATTGGTCCTGGCTCTCCCTTGTCTCCTCGTTCACCAGGCGGTCCTCGTTCTCCATTCTCACCTGGTTCACCAGGAACTCCGTGCACAGGTAGGCCTGGATCACCCGGATCCCCTTTGATACCCGGCCATCCTTTCTCCCCTGAGTAGCCTTTTGGTCCCATAACTCCTGGAGGACCGGGAAGACCAGGCTTTCCTGGTCGACCTGGGGCACCTGGAATTCCTGCGTCTCCCATGATCCCCTGTTGAAATATGGTATCAAACATAAATAATACATTAATTTTTATCAAGTAGTTTTACTTACAGAATACTATCAAAGACAAATTGAGAAACATTCACATTGATATCGATGTTCGGGTGTTGATATCTTTCTGGACACCTTGTCCCCGAAAAGTACTCCCATCACTTAGACGCAGGACTTCCCAAACAGCACGCTCTTGTCTATGAATCATTTTGCCAAATTTCTACAGGAGAACCCTGCTTTTGAAGGTAACCTACAAAATATCCACTCACTTTTTGTCCGGGAAGGCCGGCTGGACCGCGTTCTCCCGGTGGACCGGGCCGACCAGGTTCACCCGGCTCACCGGGTAAGCCTTTTTCTCCCTGATCGCCAGGGTCACCAATATCACCAGGCGGAGCACCAACAGATTCGCCGGGTTCACCCTTTTGTCCACGTTCGCCTGGAAAACCAGCAGCGCCCTTTTCTCCAACGTCCCCAGCAGGACCCGGGTCGCCGCGTTCGCCCTTCTGACCGTCAGCTGCGTAACCAGGTTGTCCAGGATCACCTTTTTCTCCTTGAATACCATCTTCTCCTGGTTCTCCTAAATACGTATGAATGTAAATGAATTACATCAGTGTACTTGTGCTCGCAGACGATTATCGCATGCCAAATCTACCTAGCAGGTGGTTTTTGTCTAGTGCAATCACTGCTTTTCCATTTTTCGTGGTGCATTTGCACAGTTTCCAATATATTTATATGTGTATGTACATAAATATGCATATATATGTACCCCTAACACTGATTCAAGCCATATTGGTAAGCCGATAAACATTGCGCAAGTATATGGACAACCAATACTGCCCCATTCAATCAATACTGCCCCGTTCCCCTGCTATACCGTGAAAAAAAAACAAGGCTGCTTGGCTTTGTTTTCAAAGTACCATTTACCTGGAAATCCCCTTGGACCCATATCTCCCCGTTCGCCTTTGGCTCCCGGCAGACCACGACCTGGAGGACCGGGTGGGCCGATTTTTCCAGGTTTTCCAGCAATACCTGAAGAGTAAAAGTATTTTATAGTAGTCATAACGGTCCAGCATATCTCATAATTTTTCCTAGAAAACGTCTAACAATCGGGAAGACATTTTACGTTATTATTCTACACCACTAGCCCCAGTAACTTGTTATGGTAAAGTAAGCACCATTCTGTGAGCACACTGAGAGCGCAACGGCTGACAACGTCTGACAACGTCTTCTAGGTACTCGTTTAGTATTTATTGTTGACCTATTAAACTGTACAAATGTAGCCAAAACGTTACGCCAGTCTCACGATTCGCATCAGTGCACGGTGGTTGTTGATGAATCTACGTGATCTGGTCGTTTTTTGACTTCCTCTTGTGGGCGATCAGACTATACTACTTGGATTAAACGATGAGAATATGAATCACCTGGTCTGTGGTCATACAGATGTGTCACAGTGAACCACAGCAAACACTGGCACTCCAATGCAAACGCACGACATTACCACAGGACTATACTATCTGGTACGTCATTAAGCTAGAGAATGTTTAAAAAACGATGTTTCGTGCTCCAAAGCTCCCCACAGATTAAGTAACTTTACTCGAATGGGGGTGAGATAGCTCAGTCTCTAGAGCGCGAACCCGGCCTCTGCCTCTCGACTTCCCCTGTCTAGGCTTGGCAACCTGACTAGAGCGCGAACCCGGCCTCTGCCTCTCGACTTCCCCTGTCTAGGCTTGGGCAACCTGACAGTATTCTGACTCTCTTGCTTCCTTTTGGTGGAATGGCCGATAGGCACCGAACCTTACTCAACCACCGCTAACGAATACTTCCAAGAGCGGTGAAACGGGTCCTTCATGTAAGATGTCCAGGATATCTTCATCCGACTGCTCGGCGGAATTTTAATGACTGGACCGTAACCATAAAATGTCTCGACACAAATCTAAAGGTGTTTTGCATCCGAGTAACGTAAGCTTGTGCGAAGCCCGAGGCGAAGTACCTCACTCAGGGCACCTCGAACTGATATGGAGCTATTCTCATTTTTTATTCAATGAGAATCACTTGGGGACATTTAGGCACGTTATCACTTTAGGCGGGTACCGACTAGGTTTATCGGAAAACAGCTGAATTGAGTGTATCCACCCTGACAGAAGACATTATGCAGAATCCCATTTGCGTCGGCCACAGTGCAGTTTGCCTCATAAACCTGCTTCACGCATGAATCCAAGTTTACATCATAACTAGCAACCTTGATTACTGAGTTGATTGGATTAAAGTGCCCGTAGAACCTGAGGTGCTGCCTTCAAGAGCGACCATCTTTTGAAGAGCAAAAGACAGCCATTGTGAAGGAAGGTTTTTGAAACAGAAGGTAAAACAACCGGCTGCACTTGGAGAAAGTCTTAACCATTGAAAACAAAGTTCCAGCTTCTGGCTACAAAGTGAACGCCATAACTCAAAGATATAAACAACGCACCTGTGAGTCCTTTCTCACCAAGAGGTCCAGGCAGTCCTGGCAAACCTGGATCTCCGACCTGACTTTCCAAAGGAGGCAGACATTCACCCGGGGGACCTTCATAACCTTTCATTCCCATTGGTCCCGGTGGTCCCATGTCACCGGCCATACCAGGATAACCGGGTTCACCACTCTCCCCAATCCGACCTGGAAAACCTTGCGGCCCCGGATCTCCGGGTTCGCCAACATCTCCAGGAGCTCCTTGTTCTCCACGTTCACCGAATGGCCCGACGGCTCCTTTGGGACCCTGTGGTCCGGGGGTACCTAAACGAAGAGATATTTTAATGGTTATCATTCAACGCATAGTATAATTTTCGATGCAAATGTGTTTTCAAATCTTTTAACCCTGTACAAGTGGACGGTAAAATTAATCTCAAGAGGATGTGGAATGCTAAATCCAGACATTCAGTGGGGAATTGCTAGTAAAAGCTGCCAGCTCAGAACAAATGGAAGGATACTGCGTCCCAGCTGTACTCTAGCGGAAAATAAGACAACTGTGGTCATTCGTGGTCTCGTGGTCATACTTAACGATGAATTCGCTCCGAACAAAATATTTACGATGGCTCCTTAAGAACAACTCGAATAATTTTTGCCCTTTGACGTTTTGGGATGTCTTCTGGGTCGTAAGCTCTCAACCATTACTTTCAGTTGAAGTAAATCCACTTTCAGTGGGTACAATAATGGTTAGACTTGCTGCAGTGTTTGTTCAATTTGAGAATCGAGTGAATATTACTTTAAATGAAAAATTACGGTCTCATCACGTCCCCAAAACTTTGATAAATTTCACACAACAGAACAAACAGCAACGTAGTTGAGTTACAATCGTTTCCTAGCCCTTAAACACAAAGCACTTTATCCAAGTCCTCCTTGACACACTGATGTGTTGCAAAAAAATTAAAACGGACTCACCCATTGGTCCTGGCTCTCCCTTGTCTCCTCGTTCACCAGGCGGTCCTCGTTCTCCATTCTCACCTGGTTCACCAGGAACTCCGTGCACAGGTAGGCCTGGATCACCCGGATCCCCTTTGATACCCGGCCATCCTTTCTCCCCTGAGTAGCCTTTTGGTCCCATAACTCCTGGAGGACCGGGAAGACCAGGCTTTCCTGGTCGACCTGGGGCACCTGGAATTCCTGCGTCTCCCATGATCCCCTGTTGAAATATGGTATCAAACATAAATAATACATTAATTTTTATCAAGTAGTTTTACTTACAGAATACTATCAAAGACAAATTGAGAAACATTCACATTGATATCGATGTTCGGGTGTTGATATCTTTCTGGACACCTTGTCCCCGAAAAGTACTCCCATCACTTAGACGCAGGACTTCCCAAACAGCACGCTCTTGTCTATGAATCATTTTGCCAAATTTCTACAGGAGAACCCTGCTTTTGAAGGTAACCTACAAAATATCCACTCACTTTTTGTCCGGGAAGGCCGGCTGGACCGCGTTCTCCCGGTGGACCGGGCCGACCAGGTTCACCCGGCTCACCGGGTAAGCCTTTTTCTCCCTGATCGCCAGGGTCACCAATATCACCAGGCGGAGCACCAACAGATTCGCCGGGTTCACCCTTTTGTCCACGTTCGCCTGGAAAACCAGCAGCGCCCTTTTCTCCAACGTCCCCAGCAGGACCCGGGTCGCCGCGTTCGCCCTTCTGACCGTCAGCTGCGTAACCAGGTTGTCCAGGATCACCTTTTTCTCCTTGAATACCATCTTCTCCTGGTTCTCCTAAATACGTATGAATGTAAATGAATTACATCAGTGTACTTGTGCTCGCAGACGATTATCGCATGCCAAATCTACCTAGCAGGTGGTTTTTGTCTAGTGCAATCACTGCTTTTCCATTTTTCGTGGTGCATTTGCACAGTTTCCATGGTAGTTCACTTGGGTCTTAAGTATATTGGGCATACAAGACTTACTGGACATTACCTATAGCCGTGGGTTGTCAGTATTGGTTTATGGCTACCTTCTTCTGTAGTCAGCTATCTCACGCAGATTAGTTTGCCACCAACGAAACATGGATATGGTGTTGTTGAATAGACCGTTTCCTTCTCAAAAATAAACAAATTTCTGCACACCCAGCCCCCGTGTAGTGGTAACATAACGGAAAAGCAGTTCAGAATTCTATCATGGTAAGTCCAAACCCATACAATGTTCCTATACCCCAGAAAGAATAAAACAATGTTGATGTTTTCCTGCTTATAGACCGGCAAATGCAAAAAAACTAGAATTCGGGAGTAAATTTAATACCACGAAAATGGAGGCCCAGCCAGGTAGTTCATGTGAGCCACAGAGATTAATTTGTGGCGTCAGTTTGTCCGCGGGTTTTTGCTAGCAAACTCGAAGTAATCACATAGCAGCATCTCTTCTCCTCTGTCTGAACAGTCAACTTTCTTTGTCAATAAGATAGTCACTGCAGCTGAAGATGAGCGTTTAGGTCAAGTGAATTCTGAGGGTTACCAATAACTATGATTACGCGAGTGGTTGAGATTTAGTTAAAGATGACTGAAGTTTTCCCAAGAATAGTGTTACACTGTGATTTTTTGATCCACTGTAGGTTCGACGCATTACATTTGGTTAACGGACGTCGGCACTGAAAATATACTTTGTTCAGTGATCTGTTTCTGGTACGGGTGCTACTCGGCCGCAGGGTGGATGTTCGAACAATCTACGGCGCAAATGTAGCAAGCATACCGTATGGTTCAAGTTGTATTCTAACACCAGGCTGCTCTCTTTTATATACTCCGGAATTCGTGTAACGGAAAACGCTACATTCTTTCCTATATCACGATTTCCTTCCAAGTACAAGATACCTAGAGAACCTGAGAATCACGGGCTACAGTTTGGCTTACAACCAAGGAAAAATATCTGCGAGCTGACAAGAAAGAAGAGAGAAAGCGTTCAGCTGTAGCACCCTTCCGGTGCCTAGCTGCCATGCCACTCGAAGGAAGCACGAGGGCTAGGATACTGCCAGGTTGCCCAAGCCTAGACAGGGGAAGTCGAGTGGCGGAGGTCGCATTCGAACCACGAATTTTCCGGTCAGTAAATTCGCGCTCTAACCACTTGGGCCATCCCGCTGTGCCATCGTGCTCATCAAAACTCCTAGCGTGTACTTTCATAGATTAACGAAGAGAAAAGTTCTAACGAGAGTGAAATTTTGCCGGAACTATTTATTACTTTCACTTATTTTTTATTTCAGTATTGATTAATAGTCGTAGAGGACGTGGTGGTTCCCAAGCCATGTACCTGAATTCGACTTCATGCTTTTGCTTAAAGCAGTTCTAGCTAGGCCCATGGCCGCCTTACCTCCAAACAATGGTCAACGTGAAGATTACTGGATTCTTCAAGCAGTAACGCACCTCATTTTTTCGGATAGAGCGTAGGCAACAAGGTCGACTAAATCGGCACTCCGGCGATTTATCATATGAGGAAAAACAGAGCCTTTTCTTTCTTGAACTAAAGTGTCAAGCAAACGCAAAGAGGGGGTCTAAACATTTTGGAACGATGTTTGTGTTGAAAAGACAAAATAATGAATCTTTATGGATCAACCTGCAACAAAAAACATATTCCTAGAGTGTGTGATGAGTCACTGACAGTTGTCAGACGTAAAAAGCGAGTACGCTACACTTTGTTCTTGAAAGGAGTGGCTTTTTTTATGGAAAACACACTCGAGAGCTTGGGAGATGAAATTCTGATTACATGCATCTACTGTATCGAGATTCTAGAAAAAATTACCGGAAAAATATTCATGAGACAGCTAGAAACAAGAGATAGTCGAGAGATACCTGGTGGACCAGTTACTCCTTTGGGGCCAATCGATCCAGGGTAGCCTTTAGGTCCAGCCGGTCCGGGACGCCCCCGTAAACCTGGTTCACCAGGTTGCCCATCAGGTCCCCGAATTCCCTGTTCACCTTTGACCCCTTTGGCACCTAAACAAGACGAGAAAGACCTTAATAATACCCAAAATAAACCAGCTAAACCAGATATCGCCTCATCAACATACACTGCCACATCTTGTAGCCATTTCACAACGACCACCCAACCAATCTTTGGATACCAGTTGCAAAAAGAACGGCGGGACGTTCGGAATGTAAAATTCCAGGTAAAAAAAGAGGATGAACGAATCAAACAAGACGAATCGTAATGCAGAGGTGCGCCAAGAGAGAGCAGTTTCAAAAAGACTCTATCGATAAAGATATGTAGATCCCCAAATTTGCGCTCAATTTCTCATGTAATCGAAAACCATTGACGTCATGTGAAATGATCCCTTCGTTGAAACCAGCTACCACTGGCGGGATGGTAGATGTAGTCGGATTTCGAATCTATAATATGGTAAAAAATCAAAGACTGGTTCAAGACAGTCTTTTGACAGAGCAGACCTACTCCCTCAACTGAACGGAAAAGCGATTCGGTTCACGTTACTAAAGTAAACAAGGGTAATTCCCCCGTTCTCATAAACAGCAGGTATTAAGATGACACAGTTGTTGAGGGCCTAAGGCATTTCCAGAAAGTCTATGCAAAAATAAAGCTCCTGGTGGAAAATACGACATTTAAGGCATTATGATGCCCCGATCAGTCTGGAAAGCACAGTGGGATACAGCAGGATGGACTCAGTTAAATGTTGCTTTCCGCAAAAATTACGAAACGGAATACGCTGAAACAGAATAAAGTGTTGTTTAGATCGTCTGTCGTCTATAGACCATTTAAACCACTCTCAAGTGTTTCGGAGCGCACAGTACAGGCCTGAATCACTTAATCGATAGAGCCTCGGGGAACCCAAAGTGTGTGGATTGCTGTTTCGTGCTATGACCTAAACAGCCAAGTTCAACTCTGCGTCCCGTGCACAACAGATCCCTGGTAACGGGTTAATTGATATTCGACTCCTTCTAAGTTGGACCATGATCAGTCGACAGGATACAAATTAATTTTGCCAGGTGTTCCTTTTCTGAAGATTAGGTTGTCGTGTCATTCCCCGAAACTCACTAGTATCCTATATGCTTGTCTTCGACTTAGCCACAGAAGAGTGTAAATATGCCCACAGAGATGGACGGCAAGCAATTTGCTATTGAATTTTCATGCTGAGCTGAAGAAAAACTTTGGTACAGTATATGGTTCAAAACATACCTTCCTCTCCTAAAGATCCCGGTGGTCCACGCGTTCCCTTAAAACCTTTCGGCCCCCGTAGTCCTTTCTGTCCCGGAAAGCCTGGCGGACCAGCGTCTCCAATCTCACCCTTCGCTGCAATTCCAATACATTCACCTTTGAAACCTGGCGGTCCTGGTCTTCCAGGTAGACCTGATAATAACGAAATCCACATGCTTCACGTAAGGCAGTTCAGAAGTACAGCATTTCGGTTATGAACACTGCACAAGTTCAGTATGCTTCATCAAACTGAAATACCTGATCAGTCATCTTATACGATCATCAACTTGAGCCTCTAACCCCCTAAATTACTACCCAGTTGTTGTGTATATACATCTGAACGAAGTAGGATATTGAAGCCAGAATAGAATAACTGGATAGGCGATATCAAGCCGCCTGCTTATTTGCTTCCAATACTATGTAGCTCGCGCCTAACAACCATGTTGACGCCAACAATAACAACAACACTGTGAGACTTGTCGTGCATCTGGTTGACAATGCAACGGTGTGTCCCGATAAACGAAGCCTAACTAGTACTGTAATGCGATGCGGTTAGGTCCAGGACTTGTGAGCGAAGTATGTGGTTAAAAGAAGTCCTGTGGTCACTACACAATGCCAACCGATAAAACCTGGGGACAGATTTGCCGCAGTCGGCCACAGTAAGGTGGGTTTCCTGAAAACCATGCTAGTAACTGGTTCACGTGCTTTGTGTGGAGGTGTGGGTGATAGTACTAGCCCAGTGCCAGAATTATGTCATTTTTCAGGCAGTTCTATTCGGTACTTCGCTAACAGAAGTGATTAAAACAAAAAAGATCATCACCTATATCTCCAGGTTCACCACTGTCTCCAGGAAGTCCTTGGATGCCACTGCCACCGCTCGGTCCTGGATCGCCAGGATATCCTTGGGGTCCAATATCTCCACGCATCCCGGGCTCTCCCGGTCGTCCGGGCAGTCCTGGAAAATAAGTGTAACAGTGGTCATGGACGACGCTGCCCACTGAATGTTACCAAACTAGAAGTGAAAAAATCTACAGCAACCATTTGGTTTCCAGTAGTCCAAAGACCTTACCTTCGTCACCTGGATCTCCAACTGGCCCCGCATCACCCGGCAAACCTCTAGGTCCCGGAGTTCCTGGTCTACCTGGTGGGCCAGGATCGCCTTTTTCGCCATCACCTGGTTTCCCCGGTAGTCCTTTTTCACCCTTTCGACCTGTAAGGTGGTGAAAAAATTGAGCATTCATTTTTTTCGGTTTGAAAACCGGAATGTTAATTCAGTGCATGATTGCGCGTTCATATCATGAGTAGTTACATCACTCACCGGCGAACCCACGATCACCAGGGTAGCCTTTGGGGCCCGATTCGCCTTTTTGTCCAATTGGTCCCGGAAAACCAGGGACACCTGGATCGCCACGTTCACCAGGCGGACCTGCGATTCGGTTGAGTTTCGAAGACAGAAGGGCAAATGCAAGAATATTCATGAATAATCACGTGTGAACTATCATCAGCTGATAAAGTACTCTTGGTTTGGAGATCTAAGAACACTCGTTAGACTAATCGTAAAGACTATCTAGGGGTATCCAGTATGAATAATCTTCAACTGGTTTATGATTTACACTTTGTGTATTAATGCTTAGGACTGTCGACCTCTGTGCCAAAATATTTTAACAACAACCTGATAAGTAGTAAGCAGATGACTCAAGAAGTGTTCGTACTACAAACAAAGATCACACCGCATGCTCTGAGTGGCAGTTTGAACCCTTTTTGGGATTCCCATCAGAAGCTGTGTACGGTCCACAGCAGAAGATTTGAGGATCGGTAGCAGTCATTCATTTGTTTCCTTGCTGAACACAATATGGGCTACAGTAACAAACAGATTGTAAGCAACAGGTGTGGAGTTTGAAGTAAACAGTTCACTGCTTACCTGGTTGCCCCGGCCGTCCCTTGTCTCCGGGTGGACCTGGAATGCCGGGTCTTCCTTTTGTACCACGAATACCATCGTCACCGGGCTGACCAGGTGGTCCTTGATCTCCCGGCTTACCCTTATCTCCACGAATACCCGGTTCACCCTTTGGACCACGCTCGCCTTTCTCAACTGAAACCGAAAAATCCGTACTGGTAAGAGGATGCTCCGGAAAATACACTCTCAAATTCATAACTTGCCGAATGAAAGAGAAATACACCGGAAAAATCATCCGGAAGGGACGGTTCAAGCAGATTTAGTCAGAAGGGGATAGTGTTTCTTTTGCAGGGGGGGGGGGAATTTGAAAGAGCCGTACAAGCAGATGTTGATGAATATGCTTCCATCGCAGTTAGATGTGCATTCAAATTCTAACAGCCACTTATTGAATTCACGAAATTCATCTCTAGGAAAAACCAGTAGGCGTACAACGTCATCCAAACACCATGTTTGATTCCATGTTTATGCGTAACCTAACAGCTCAAGTTCCATTTGCACTGGTCGGTAACGAGTTCAGCAACTGCTTATGTGTGTGTTTCCTTCACAAGTAGAGTTGATCACGTTGGATACAACATTCGACTGGATTGGTTTTTGGCGGCGTGCAAGTCTTGACCTTTGAGAACTAATCATAGAAAGTAGTGCTTAACATCTTGCGTGTGTGAAGAGGTTGATTTCTAGCTACACAGCTTGTCTCTTTCAGCATATCGCGCAAGTTCACTTACCTCCCCTGAATTCGCCGACCCCAACCAAATCGCCTAGTGCATTAAGAAAACTGTTCATGGTCAACAAATCGAAATAAGTTTGTTTACTAATACTTTATTATTTCCCTTTTAGAAATGTAATGATGTAACTTAACAAGTATAATCATTTGGTCAGTTTTGAGATAGATATCAGTTAATGAAACAGTGTCCGGCTGGTTGCAGGAAATGCGAACGAAGGCTTGGCATCAGATTTAATTTTTAGCTGATTTCTCGAATGGAACACCCACAGGTATATCAGTATCACTAAAAGGAATTCGCGAGTAACAACTGCAAAACGAGGGTATCGAAGGTCAATTTTTGTGATTCATATCCCAAGGTGTATAAGCAAATGCGAAAAAAAGAAGTCAGAATAAGATGGAAGTGATGACTGGGACCACCGTATAATGTTTTTGGCCTGGGATCATTACGAGTCCCAAACTCAGTAGAACGATATTTTCAGTTTCATCATTCTCGTTTATGTGAATCTTGCCATACAATCAGTCAAGCAGTCGCACACCAGTTTGATAGAATTTTTCGAAAGATGGGGCTCGATTGAGACTTGTCAGCGCTTTAAGCAAATAACGTAACTTGAAGAAAATACTCACAGAGCATGACTGCGTTACTTCAAATAACTCATTTTTACTGGAATTATCAGAAAGGCTTGAAGCCATCGCTTCAAAATCCCCCTAATGATCATAGGTCACGTAATCCAAACAACCAAGCTCACATTCTACCAATCTTGGTATGAAGGCGTTGCTGTCTATTCCACAGACAGCAGTTTAACTGACTAAGGGGGTCTTGAATCTTGAATGTGACATTCTATCCGCAGGTCTCATTGATGCTGGTTCAACGGTGGATACTACTGAGCAGGCGTGGGAGAGGTTTTTGGTTTTCTCGTAATCCGATTCTATTGAAAAGTGAGATTTATTGCGGAATTTGTGGAATCGCTTTGTAGCATTCGTTTGCCCTTGAGTGACAGTAAACGGGCATCCAGTAAAGAATAGGAAAACGCGTTCGGGAAGAAGGTGAATACATACGCACATGAGAGTTTTGCTTCCCTGTCCAACGGTCTGTAACTGTTCAGTTGGTGTTTTCTAATGAATAACTCCGCGTCGAAGGCCTTCTTCCTTTCAATGGTAGGACGAGGAGGAGAATCCCACCTTTAGTTTTAGGTGTGATGACAGATATCTCATTTTCTCCTTCTACTGTATCAATCAGAATCAAAACAGAAACACGGCTATCTGAGCAGATCTATATGGCTTCTTGCACTGTACAAAGGCTTTTTTATCCAGAACTTTTTTCGCCGTCCCTTTCTCTTGACCCGCAATTTTCAACGCAATTATGACTCTCTTACGAGTTAAATTGGGAGACATAGTAGGCCTGTTTTACAGTGACTTATGCTTGTCGGGACTGTACAATCACTCTTAACCTGTCTCAATATGCTCAAGATAATTAAGTTCAGTGACTGTTACCAAAACGACGCATTAATTATTCACGGTGCCTTTAGTTCATGTGGCTTTTCAACATCTTTAATGGTATTCTGTCAATGATCTTCAGTGTTTCTTCAGGCGTCTTTGAACGATGAAAAAACTTCCCAGTTGCCCAATGAAACCAACTCAGACTGTTTAGCTTAGAAATGTCGAGATGTCCTTCCACTCTTTCATTAAACTTCTTTGGTTCAGATCCATTCCTAGAGTGTCCACAATTGGAAAATTGTTATTGCAAATGGATCCCGAATGCAAAGACAATCGAATTCCTTCAGATTAGTTCTAGGCATACCACCACTCACATGCGTCAAAGTTGGATGAAACTCGTTTCTATCCCATGAACTATAAACCGATACCATATTCTTTGACGATCAGGCTGATCTGTTCGTCAAGTTTAGTCATCTTCACTCAAATCACAGTTCACCTGACCGTTATTGTGGATGGCATACTTGATAAACTATTCGGTGAACATGATGGATGCATACTTTCATGTTAAGATAACAGTGGGATCCTTCAGTGGCTGTGTGTGGTGTGGATCAACCCGTGTTATGATCCCGTCTTTTGAACTCTCAATTTTTATTACTATCTCCTCTATAAAGGAGGACTAGCTGCCCCAACATCATGCATACTCCGAAAAGTGACCAGTGCATCTACCGTGATCCAGACACGGGGCGTGTGTGCCAGTCTAGTACAGTGTTTTGGACCCAGTTCTGCATGTTTCGCCCAGAAATAACAAACAATACGAATAGGACAAATTCCCCTTTTGTGATTCTGAACGGATCACACGTGATGACACACACTGGATGAAATGCACTGAAAACCGAAATTTTTTGGCTGTAGCAACATCGGAGAATGAAAAAACGTCCAAGTTACTGAGCATAGTCGATAAGATGTGACCGATTCGATTAGTTTTGATCAAGCCGATAAATCTTTTGTCCCACCAAAAATGTGGTGAATTTATGATTAAAATAACCGTGATCGTCAATCACTTCAATTAAACAAACAATCCAATGTACTTGAGGAGATAACCGACCTCCAGAAATAATCAAAGGATTTGTCAGTATGAAACCTTCTACATTGTATGGAGCACTCACCTGTCATATTTCCAGGACGAATCACATTGATAGTACAGTTACCCGGTCTGCCTGGATCGCCCGGATCCCCGGGTATTCCCGGCATCCCTGGTCGTCCTTTTTCACCTTTAAGACCAAATGCGATTTCAGCTGGTTGACCTTTATAACCCTTTTCGCCTTCCATTCCTTTCTGACCCTTCAATCCGGGGATACCTTGAGGGCCGATTTCACCCTTTGAAATGTAACAAGTAAGAACAATTTGACATGTGAATAAATGCATTCCGAGCTACCAGTGCCTATAAAGTATACCGACCTTCAGCATTCACGAAGCATAGCAAAGCGTCGTTCAAGACAAACGTACATATTACTCACCGGCTCACCCTCAGGACCACGGTCACCTTTTTCACCAGATTCTCCGGGACTTCCTTTCACACCTTTCATACCTTTTGGACCATCCATTCCAGGGTAACCCTTTGGACCTCGAACAATACCTCTGAATTCCGTCCTGGTTTCCCCAGGTTCACCTTTATATCCTTTGGGTCCAGGTAAACCCCTGTCTCCCGGCTCACCCTGTAACACAAGACACATAAGAGACAAAAGAAGACGTAGCATAAGTTTATTTAAGGATATCAACCAACAGAAAAGTTCGGAGGAACCAGGTGTCTGCGGGCCAGGATTGCCAAATGGATGGAATTATGAAGTATCATTTCGTCCAAGACTTCGATTATAACCTTGTAGTGGATTTCACCCTGGCAGTAAACAGTTCCTTATAATCTACCGACGTGTGGTTTCAAGAATAAAGATATGAGGAAACACTCACAGTAGTGTACGCATACAAGAATGTTCACCATCGGAATACTTTGTTCCCCTTGGGTACGGTATGACAATCAAGATTGTGGCCAGTGATGGAAGTTATTATGTTCCCTCCAATGAGGCTCCGTTTCGAAAAGTCAGCCGGAAAAACTAGTGTTTACGTGCGGAAACACAATAGGCCATCTATCGAAACCTCATGGTTAGAAGTTATAAACCTGGTAAGAATTTGGATATCTTCACCACAGCATAGCGAGCCAGCCTTTCCATAATCGTCCTCAGCGCCAATAAGTCTCTTTCGAGTTTTCAACCATGACCAATTAACTTATAGTACTTACAAACACCGAAGAAGTAGGACACAATTGGCGTTATGCAAAAAGGGATTTACTCCAGTTAGTATTGTAATCTGCTATTGGGGTTCAGCGATCTGTTCCCACCCACTCAATAAGTTGATGGCCGATCGGCAGACACCTCAAACTTCTGTCCATGCCCTCGTTTGTCCGCCTCTGACTTTTTCACTACTATATTTTGACTTTGGGAAGACTTGATAGAAGTTAATGTGCTTCAATTCGCTCGAATGTGTGTGCCACAAAATACCAAACAGCAAGGTTTCGCTTCGTTTTCTATTCCTTCAGCTCTTTCTGAAGGTCACTTGTTGAGCAACACAAAATGAAAACTATTCCCTAATAACTCTTGCAGTGGTTGTTGTGACGAAAATAACCAACTGTGTAAAGCGCAGCACAACCATTACCTTTCAAATCAAGTATAAGCATTTCTGTTTGAAAAGGTGAGACATTCGGACGGTAGCAGAACCCCCGGAAGGTGCGACAGTTGCTCAGGGAGCAGAAGGTTTACCGTAGACTGACGTACCTCATATCCTTGTGGTCCGATACGACCTGGATTACCAGGCGCACCTCGATCACCACGCTCGCCCTTCATGCCATCGAGACCCCTTGATCCTGGTGTTCCTGGAGCACCTGGAGCACCCCTCTCGCCTTTTGCGCCCGGAATGCCAGGTTTGCATGGATGACATCGTTCGCCAGGTTCACCTAAACACGAGAAAACAACAGTCTTGACTGAGGTGCTCTGCCTTTTTTCACATTTCGGGCATACACATTAGAAGCAGCGCACACAAGATACAGGACGATAACAAAAACAACAAATGTGTGATCCGTGTATAAACTTGGAAGATAACAGACAGGAATTAAGGAGAACAATGAATATAAGACGTCAAACTAGATCCTCATCGATTTTTCACTTTGGCGATTGATCGAATAGGCTAATTCTTCACACATGAAGCGATCAGTTCACGGTTAGACGTTTGAGCATGCATTTGAATTTATCCTAGCCAAACTATGGATTGAGCAATTCAGAGGTTTACACACCGACCCACTGCGACCAAGTCACTACGCACTAATGATGTCACCTCGGTTGAGGACGAAACTCTCCACTCCCGTGAACAGAACAGCAAGGCAGAGGAGTCTCAAACGAGTGTCGTGAATGCAAGTTCAACAGACCCCTGCGACGAACTATGACCGAGTAGCTGCTTATCGTTCAATCATCTATGACTATCAGAATAGTTGGCTTGAAGTCATTTGATCCGCTGAACAAGGTGATACCCCAGTCACGTATTCACCCATCTTCTCAGTTTACTGACTGAATACACAAGGGAACCAACCGATTCACACTTGCCTGCTGAAACCCGCGACCCAACAGCTCCTGATCTAACAGCATATACTGGTGAGTAGATGGTGCAGGTGACCTTCTAACAAAGTCGTCTGGATTATCCGGTGGTATAAACTGAGCTCATACGCATTAATATGAATAAAAGTCGTACTGAGAAAATAATTAGTACCAAACAGCACACAGTGTGCGCATTGGTTAACCGACTGAAAACAGCTTGTTGCCTATGCCTAACAGTGAACAACAGAATCCAAAACATCCCGACTTTTGGGATCGAAACCACATGGCATCTAAATGTCCCTTGCAAATGTCAACAATATTATTCATGCCATGTTATGCTATTATTAGAAAGCCTGAGCAACTCACCTTCAGGTCCAGGTATTCCAGTTCTTCCGCGTTTTCCAGTTAAACCAGCCAAGCCCTTTTCACCTTTCTCACCAGGCGGACCCGGTCGACCAGTACCCTTGCCTCCCGGTTCTCCACGTTCTCCTTTGATACCCTGTGGACCCTTTGGACCTGGAGCGGCCAAAAATACAACTTGAATGAATCTCAAAGCAGAATTACGGCAGAGGGCCAGGTTTACAATGACAAAATACCAGACAGATTTTTCAGTGGAATTTTTAAAATCACACTATCTCATTTGGGATGGTATCTAACAGACCGCTAACGATTGATAGCAAAGCGGCACTTCTAACAAACAGATTGTACTTTCTTTCCTAAAGGCAATCTATTTCTTGCCTATCTTGGGACTACCGTTTTATAATCCAAACCATGTTATCAAGCCAACAACATTTTCCGAAACCGTGATTGCGGAGTGGTTGCCAAAAGTCGTAAGATCTTTGCATCACGCAAATCCTCCATTCTGAATACGTTGAATGGTCGTAGGGAAGCGATCAGATCGGTGCACCTCGCTCACCCTGTTTTCATTGCGATGAGTTGGGATGTCATACGATCACACAGACATCTTATTTTCGTTGGCACAACACAAGCCTGGTTGGCAAGCACGAGGACCGAGGAGTCATGCAACTCCCACACAAACTCACCTTGCGGCCCGTCAGCTCCACGGTCGCCGGGATCACCAGGAGGTCCTCGTAAGCTACGACCAGATTCACCTTTATCGCCTGGATATCCATCATCTCCAGGGGGGCCCGGGTAGCCTGGGAGGCCCGGCAGGCCAGGTTCACCTGCAGTCGTGAAATTGATGGAGTGTGATTAGATGCCAGATATGTAACCGAGTCAAAACATGCATCTAGATTCACAGTACTGATCTGAGTGAATAGGATATGCTACGAACCACAACTGTGGTCACACTGAGAAAAGTTACACGGAATTTAATATCCTGACATATTCCGAAGCCTTAGTAAATCTTCGGCACAAAAGTTTATTGTAAAGTGAAACAATTTCACTTCGAATTCTAGTCAAATAAAACTGTCAACACTGAGTAAACTGGAAGCTCTAGTCAGAGATGAAAAGTTTATTGCTTTCTGGATAACTCCGAAAGAAATCGATTGCCGTCTAAGTTTGGGATTCCACGAAATGCTGTCCAACAAAACTAATATGATGACAATTTATAGTTCAGTTTTTGCTGCTACTAATCTCATGTGGGTTTTCAGTAGTGAGATGCTTGGATGGTTTTGCTTCACCAGCTGCTGGTGTCAAGAATCCCGTCTCACAAGCATGCAGAAGAAGCATGCAGGAAAACTTGAGTGATGATAAGTTTGGATATGGTCAGGTAGAAGGTTCAAGGCTATAAATCTTCAAAAGTTCGGTGAGCTGATCTAAAGATTCATCAGGTACTAGAAAAAATCCAGGAAATCTGGAAAGTTAAAACACGCTCCTAAGGGTCACGTTTACAGCTTGAGAACCACTGGTAACCACCACTGACAACTACGGTCTTTCTGATTCAAAAAGAAAAGCTTGCGGTGACTTGCTTCATAAAATTTTGGCTAATTTTGTAACCTTATGGAAACGACTGTTGCCTTACGATTACGCCGAACTCTTTCGTTGATGATCCTGATCCTCCTCTTGTCCAGCCTTGGCAACTATGACAGTATTCTGACCATCACTCAATCATATCACTAAGAGTAAGCGCATGAAAGTCAGACATAGCTTGGTGAGAGAGCTTGGGAGACCTATTTACTGCATATAGCAGGACAAATGGCCCAAACTCTCCTACTGTCAACTTGGCACGTCCAGTTGTCTTCCTTATCAGCTCTTACTTCCTCTCCCATTCGGCCTATTGAACGCGCTATGTTGGACTTTCAATCCTAGAATACCGACTGAAAAGAAATTTGGGAAGATAAGATGAAGCTAACTATAGGCTCTACGGAATACACTAAATAGCTTATTTTTGGCTTGGGGACCAGTCCTAAAAAGTGCATTCTGAACACTGAGGATTTCCACCAGTATGCGCTGCTCATCCACGTGTAACCCACCCGGGTTTCGTCACTGTAGTATGCGCTGGTACATGAAATTATGAAATCAGACCAAAACTTCATATATCTTCCATTGTATAGTGCATGCACAAATCGCTCTCATAGTATAAATTTGGCGTCACTGGCCTTTTGAGCTTCCTGAAGAGAACCGTTCACAGGACCAAACATTTCATGCACTAAGTAGTGCATCACTCAGATTCTTGCAATCAATTACAACATATTTCCTATTTATTTGCAACTCATTGGATTTGGCTTGGGTAGCCGTCAGGAACCTCAGGGCTCTTAAGACAGTTTGCCAGATGATCGATCGCAGAAAACCGGCCTTATCCTTTATACTAAGTATCCAAGTGTCTTCTCCGGGAGTATCTAGTAGTTTGTAACATTTCGGAGAGTTAGACCTCCGATTGTGCTGGTAACTGCTTTCTGAGAAAACCGTTTTATGGACAAAAATGGCTCAAACTGTGGTAAACTGCAGAATGATATGCGGATGTGGTATGAGCTTTGCTTATTAGTAACCTAGGCGCTCAATCTACTCAAATTGATCGCTATTGTGTTCAGATTCGGATCCATCTGTGACCCTGGTTATCCGGGGGTGCGAAGCTAACAAAAGTGTGTATTATCTGACACTACTTGGCATATGTTTACTTCAAGTGGGCCTTATAGTTGGTGCGGAGAAGGGCTGCCAAATGATCATGCTGTTTATCTTAAAAATATCCACATCTGCTCAAGCCCAGGACTTATTCAGTCAGATTTACACAGGGTAAAAGGCGCTCGGTTGGTTGCACACGTGACTAAGCGCAAACAGGACATGGCCTCATCCATCTTACGCGGAAATCCGTCGGCATGGTTCAATGTGGCAGGCAAGACCTGAAACTGAAGCCATCTCATTATTTCATTGAGGACAAAAAATGTATAATTCCCGAAAAGATGCCCAAGGAAAATTTAGGTTACACTTTTTTAGGTAGCGCACACGATGTCTCGATTGCAATTACTAATTTAATTCCAAAAATTGAGTTACCATGTTCTCCTTTTGTTCCAGGCATGCCCGGCGGCCCGACTGGGCAGTCCATTCCAGGATCACCAACAGGACCTTGCGGACCGATAGCACCCTTACGACCCCGGTCACCATCTGCACCTACAGGACCAGGTGGGCCCCTCTGTCCTGGAATTCCAGGAGGACCCCTTGGACCTGGTCGACCGGGTAGAACACCTGTGCATTCTTCCGAACCCTAGAATAGATGGAAAAACTAGCAGTATCTCTCTGACACCCTGCATATTTCTAAAACCAACAAAACATAGTCAAAGTGTACTTCCCGATTAACCGACTATCTTCCAAAGCAACACGAGTGCACTTGAATAATCGATAATCCAAAGAAAAAACAGCCCCGCACCATTATTAGTGTACAACTTACTCCGGGTTCACCAGGATCTCCTTGTTCACCACGAAGTCCATCTGCACCGGGTTCGCCAGCTAAACCCTTTGGTCCTGGGGGACCACGTTCACCAATTAGCCCATCACGTCCTGCAGTGCCCTGGAAAACAAAGTGGAAAACGAAGTGAAAATGGTTATACTGACTTTCTCTTCCGATGAAAAAATTAGTTTTCATATTTGTCAAACGGCACGAGCTGCACTACTGTCCAGTTATGTGTATCATAATGTAATAACTCTTTGAATGTCTTACACAATACCAATCGAATACCAGTTATGAGCAAGAGGATGCGAAGCGTACTTTACCAGTAAATAGATACCACTAATAACCAAAAAAGTATCTGGCATGTTCAGCACAAGAACGTTGTTGAGAAGGTTAGAAATACGCGCTAATTAAGAGTCCTGCAGTAAGAGCTCGTTTAGACTATTTTCGTCCTAGTAACTTCAAGTTACCCTATGAATTTAGTGGTTTTCGTCATCTAAAATGTTTCCTTGACCGTTATTTCACTTAGATGTTTTCTTCCGTACAACAATCCCGACTTGGAACATGGAGTAGCGTCCACCTCTTGATCTCATGCTGACAGTTGAACCATACATCAGTGACCTTGTTTTGTTGATCACAAAACAGTTCAGTCCGTTTCGAGCATTCGTAATCTCTTGTCCTTATTCCCTGGGAGCGAAACTACAGCATAACCTCTCCCTTATTCACAATGCTCGGTCAAATAGGTCCGAAATTCGCTCACCTAAATTCCTCGCAACCGGACCCTCAACAAGTCTGATTGCTCTACCTGAATAAGGTTGATTTTGTCTCAGTTTATAGATTTTACATTCTCCTCAGCATTCTACGCCTGGGAAAGAACAGACTAACCATCAAATATAGGCGATTCGCTTCGGCTCTATCACACACTTCCAAACTCGGTCAAATCTTTCAGCAAGCGACTTTCTCTAGAATTAGAATGATTTCAAGATCAACCATACAGTACAATGACATTACCACCGTTCTCTGGTTTACACTCGAAAAACTTCCACCGTACAATTAGCCTTCTCATTGGAACTGTTTTCAGCTGTCAGGAATCCCCGATTGAATGAAGTTCCTTTTACCCCCTGTGTTCCCGAAATTCACGAATTTTTCGTTCAGCACTTTTTTAATATTAGTCCTTTTGCCAAAAACTTTATTGTTCATTGTTAACCTTTACAACTATAGTGGTTTTTTACTGACAAAATTATATGGTTTTAGGAGGAAATATATTTCAAACTCACCTTTACTCCCGGTAGACCGGTATCACCTTTGTAACCTTTGGGGCCCTGAATAAACAAAAGAAAAGTGGTAAACTTAGTACGGTACGTGGGGTTTTAATAATTTGTCAGTGAGGAGGACAGGTGTAAAGAACATATTTTTATTTGTTTGTACTAGCAAGTGCTTAGTTTTTGGTTGGGGATCAGTTTGTAGTGTCGAGCCTTTGATCTGCAAGTTTTAATAAACGTTGTTCATTATACCGCTCAGGAATTCAATCACAGAACCGTAGGCAAAAAACAGTTGGAAAACCGTGCCAGTTTAATTTGGAAAAAACAAAATGATAAATCCACAAGCGAAAACTTGCATTGCAGAAGTTGTATGGCTGTAGAACCGACTACAACAGTTTGCGTCATCCCACATGTTCAAAGTAATTTTGGTAGACGAAAATGTATCCTGCATGGGAGATTTGTCGCGCAACCAAAGTCTCCAAACCCATTGTTAACATTTTATTCGTCGTACTGATTTATTACAAATGCGCTTCGCAGTTGCACGCAAAATTGTTGCTCTGACGAAACAGTATTTTAAGCGATTTCTGGAATCAACTTCATATCGGACTGCAAAGTGAACTTTCGTAAGATGAAAGCACACAGTTTTGTCGCAGCTGACTTCATGTGCCGGAACTGCTTTGGTCAGAATAGATTGTAGGTTTTTGATAGCCCTGCGTCTGTATTCTGTTCCCCATGAAGTGCTTATGCAATGTTTGATTGAGGGAGGTTTTTTAACGGAAGCGCATCAACTTCAAATGTAAAAGACTCCAGGTGGTCATTTTTTCGAAAATATTAGTTAGCCCATACAGTTATCTTCACCAGCTGGCAAAACTGTCGTGATCAGAATAACAAGTGTGCAGATAAAAAATCGATCTCATGAACTCATGACACTTAGAAAGTTTAAACTGCCCTTTCGTAATATCTTGCCTAGTGAGTGACTCCAATAACCGAAGTGATAAGAATAGCTTTTATATCAAAAGATTTGTTACACTAAGAACTTAGCCATCAGTGATGTTCATTCATTGAGAGGCAGCTTTTAATAACAAGCTGTTTTCTTCACAGCAAGGTTTTACCTGTAAGAAGTTGCGTGCTACAGTGGCGCATACTTACCCGTGGTCCATCAGGCCCAGCACGGCCCTTCGGGCCAGCGTCACCGATTGTTCCATCTTCACCCTGAAGAAAATACGTAGTACGTACAGACCAATGTCAGTCGTTTTGAACCATATATATTGCCTATATGGTCAAGTTGAAAATAATAAAATTCTGCAATTAGGCATATCGATGCATAATAATATCAACCCTACTACTACTAATAATAACTGTTTTCTCCAACCATGAAAAAGCTGCTTGGCCGAGTCAGAGAAGGGGTGACTTATTAAAACACTTTCTTGTAAAATAGAATGTGATAAGCCTGTGAAGAATTTCGTCCACTAATCGAGTGAATATTACAGTTCCTTGATATTCTCATGAAAAGGCTTCTACATTCATCTGGGACCAACCATTTTTTGACTCCATAAGGATCGAATTGCATTCAAAATAGTACAGGGGATTCACACATCTGTTATTACCATATACCCAGCAACCTGGAATTGTTGTACAGCTTAGTGGGATTTTTTAAATTGGCGCCAACTGGTCTCTAGCCCGAAAAGCAAGCGGTCCACTTCCTTGCTCTTACAGGATTGAAACGACTTAATAGAGGCACACGATGTCATACCGAATCCCATACTAGTCATTTTAGATAGTGTATAACAGTTTCACCAGGCGGTCAGCGCTCATGATAGGCGGAGATCTCTAAAATATCCTAGACACTGTGGTTTTTCTAATTTTATATTTTCCATACCACGTGAACTTGTAGCTACCCAGTCACCCGCATACTTGACTATTCAGCCCATAATCGCCCACTGGATCACGAGACTTGTTTTTTTCGTACTCAAACACGTCACATTAAGCTGACGCATCGGATACCGATTGTCTGTATCGTCTAGTCAGCGTGGCAACTACTCGTGCTGACGCGCCCATCTGCACGCAAACGGATCTACGTATGGAGAAACCGAAGACAGTAAGCACATAAAGACTCGCGCACGCGCAGGGAGCAAGGAGTCAGCCACGGACAACTATGGAACACGTGTAGCAGCTATACTGCGGAGAAAACACGTTCCCGCTGTCCGGACTTTCACCAAGGGACTCGCATACGATAAGTTCCTTTTTGACTTGCTCCACATCTTATATTGCCTTTATTTTATACATGCTGCAAATCGCTTGTGTAAACTACTGTCAACTTTTATTAGTGCATACACGTTCTGAGTTGTATTATGGCTATCACCACCTACGCACTAATAAACTTACGCGATTTCCCTTCTCTCCTCTTGGTCCTGGGAGGCCCCGTTGTCCTGGAGAACCCTAAAAGAACGGAAAACAGGTGAGAACGTATAGTACAATTAGAAAAAAGGAGGTACGCCTTGGTCGTACGACAAGGCATCTGTCTGACAGAATGCGTGTCTCATGCGAGTCTTTCGGTGTCTCTGAGTGGTAATTGAAATAAACCGGGCCCAAGTTGGCCGAAACCAGTCATGTTATCGACAAAAAGCAAGCCTTCGATAGCATATACTAGTTACCCTTGAAATGGTCATGACTGGTACTATCCAGACTACCATCGATCAAAAAAGTGATTAGAACCCGGCTGTTGGGTCGACAACTTTGCGTCCAAAAGAAACTTGTGCAACCTCTGCACTTGAACTAGCCTTGGACAATATCCGATCCCACAAGCCCGTCTGACATTGACGTCACTTACTTGACTCCATAACTTTTCTACCCCTCATTCAACCCTCTCATTTGATTTTTATTTTACCAGGGTGGTATCTGGTACCACATAAATCTGTGGTGTATTAGGCAAGAGGACCCATCACAGAAAACAAGGTTTGTTCGCTGCTTTCATTCTTCTCATGACTTCCACGGTAAACTGTATGGTACTGGTTTGAAGAGCACATAAATTGCTAAATACTAGAATGACAAACTAACTAGAATGGAAAATGAACGTGAAAGCGACATAAATTCTTGTTATCAATAATAAATCACAAGCAATAAACGGGTACCATGAGCAACAAATTCTAGAGATAACCTTGACCAGCTAAAGTGAACGCTGGCACGCAAACTCTGTGAATATGTCCGTAAAGGCTTATGAGATATTACTGATTTTATCATCATTATTTCAGTTCTTGTTAGTACGATTTTGTTGGTAGTCCAACTCGTTTCCTTCTGTTTCTTGTACAATTGCCGGTGCCTGATACTATTGTGAACAGTGAATGAAAGTAGCTGCATTACATGTTTGGCATACATCCGCTAATCTTACGTCAGCGAAAAGATTTTATATCCCGAAATTCTGTTCTGTGCATAGAAACTTCCCACGCATCATACTCATAAAACAGACGATTGAGGACCGGATCTTGTAAACCCGATAACAGGGTTCGTGGTAACCTCTGGAGGAGTAGCATGATCCATTGTGCACTAGGATGTTGTCCTGAACCGATTTTTCCGTCAAACTAACGCGTCCAGAGAGGTTAGGGGCTTCAAGTGCTGAAGATGGCTCAAACCACCACCAATAGTGTTTAATGCTACAAGACCTGAGTAATATAAACCCCAATCAGCTGTGAATGAAGCAAAGTTTATTCGATAAATAAATTAACTAAACCTTCTCAGAAAACAAGCAATCAAACATACTCTGTCTCCAGGTGGACCAATCAGTCCCTTGGTGTCCGAAACCAACTTGTCCAATGAACAATTCCGTCCGGGGTCACCTGGGTCACCGGGTGGGCCAGGTTTTCCTTTCACTGGAGTGTACGAGTCAATAATGGATTCACCAGGTTCTCCAACTTCACCCATTGGCCCAGGATCACCATCATCACCCTACGTAAGATGGAGGAAAAGTACGTCAGTAGAATACCCATAAAAGTACACTTTCATGTTTCTAGGCTGGTGCACTCGCTATTTTGTGAACTACAGATTATTCACACTCAATAAATTCCTCGGGACATTTAGCAGTAGCGGCATGCAACAAAACAAAGATTCTTGTTACTTAACATTCCCGTCGTGTCGATTCAGATTGTTGCCTATAGAATGGTCACTTTTTCCACTAACTGAATCCATATACCACCTATGCCAGTTCCATTTTTGTAGTTCAAATTTTCCACAAAAGTTTAAAGCAAGCGAGATTCTATTACGGTGAAAGGAAAAAGGCCTTTGCTGCGGAGTTATTTACTAGAAAATACCAACTGACCGGTTACAGACCATTGGGCGGGAAAGCAAGACTCTCATATGCATCTTGTTTACAAAAACTGAACATCCATATTCTCTTGAACGCGTCTTCCTATGCTTTCCTGGATATTCATTGACTCCAATCATTCATCGCTCAAATCCAAGCAAATGTTACAAAGCGACTCCACAAATTACGCAACAGATCTTCCCTTTTCAAGAGACGCAAAGTAAAATTCCACGAACAACACATACTACTCGTGTGCCTCTCCATCAGTAGTATCACCGTTACAACGGTATCTATGAAAGCAGGTAACACCATTGTGGTTGAGGGCATGTATTCATTTCATTGTCTGATCTAAATTGATTATTGTAACCTGACAGTATTATATTGCCTCGGGAGTGATTTTTTGTCATACCCATGTAAACCCTTATGTTGGACCACTTGGAGCGGAGTTCACGATCACCAGCACCCACGCAAAGCACACGAAAGTCGAGTCCCGTTTTGTCCCTCGGCTATCAGATAGATTACCTTTATTTCGAGGTGAACTTTATGGGCGGAGACACTTAATTATTGCTGTAGGCCCTAACCTTTGGATGTTCGCCTTAGCCTTGAAGATGTGCTGCTCATCAGGGTATGCGGAATAAAGTCAGCCAATACGAAAATATAAATGATCAACCATACTGGTAGGCGGAATCACCACCGTCCTGAACTCGGACAGTCACCGCATACGTAGGAAGCCGCAACAAGTTGAAAATATACCATTCGGCTTTGGTTTGCACCTAGACAGAATTTAGCGCTACTGCTGACGCTTCCCAACAAAGATGAAGCAGCAATAGATGGTTTCTCGGTTTTCAGTGTAGACTGACTCCATTTACCCGATGAAATCTGCTGCTTAATACCTAGGAAATACTCGTGGTTGATCAGATGGCAGTTGATCTGTTCGCCGAGCTTGGCAATTGGCTTGCAAACGTTTCGTCCCCAGTCGAGGAGACGTCGTCTGTGCGCAGTTGAATGCTCGGCGAACAGATCAACCACAAACTGATCAACCACCAGTAAGCACACCCGAGTTACCCATATTTCGACAAATTGATACCTAGGAAATAAAAACCAATAAATAGACCATACACACGTTCTTTGTTAGCTCAAGTAAGCTTCGAACGTACTGAATACCATTGGGAATTCGAATAGATATTGACAAAATCCCCAAGAAAAGTTACCGCAAGCGAGCGTGACAAATCGAAAATTTCATCTCTGTGAGCCCGTTTTGCGATCATCAAGCAATTAACGAAAGACAATGTGCGTAGGAAGTCTGTCCTACGTATTCTACCACCCATACATACTACTGTTTGACCTAAAAGGGGCAGATCATCTAATAAGTATTTTCAGTATGTAATCTAGAGCTTGCATTTGCCCAGTTTAACTTTCGTTGAGTATATCTTGGTACTTGCTGATCGATCAAACTCACTCGAGGTCCCGGAGGGCCTTGAGGACCTGGGTCTCCACGAATTCCAGCTGACCCCTTGTAACCCTGGAATGAGACAAACAAGAGAAGCATAAATTGTTAGAATTGAAAGAACGTCAGGTTTATAGAACACTATAAGCTACTGCTGAGATGCTGGTAATGAAATGCGTGCACTTTATCTATGCATTTTAGACTGGGCTGGCATGCACAGATCGATAAGGTGTACCTTGCTGAGCCGGAATAACTGAAACTTAGCCTATCACAAGGGTCACTGTCCCTCTTGTGTTGGTTGTGGAGGCACGCAGACAGACAAATGACGCCCTTCGGCCGGGACCTTTCTTTGTCTCATCAAATCCTTAACTATATCGCGAGACGCCACCAGTTCTCAGGGAAGTTTCGATACCATGGAATCAACACCTTTGATAGGTAAGAGATAAAAAGTAAAGCGTCAAACAGTACATGATCGGGCGTGTGTTCTAGTTTTTTCGGGTTGGTTTTCAGTGGCCGCACGAACTGTGTTTACTTACAGGAACCGCGTTTACGTCTTGATATCGCCGCGGTAACAGCAAACACCCGAGCTTGTGTAAAGTCTAAGTGACTTGGGGGGCCTCAGTACGTCACTCGAAAGGCTTAGGAACGTGGCAGCGACTGTGGGATCAGAATCAATCAAATGCACTGCAGCTGAACAGAAGTCAGGATATTTGTCAGCCATTCACCTGCTAGCCAAAACAACAAGTCAATTAGATGTGTAACTGTCGAATGTGGCTTCAGCAAAATTTGATGTAATTCAGGAGCCCAGTGCAACCGAACAGCGGATACTTTTACACATTTTCACCTCTCCTTTTAATATACATTCGCATCTTAACTACAGACTTTAAAGAAAACATTTGACAATGCACGCTCACTCTATGCAGCTTTAGTTTACCATGAA